>NC_080740.1:75501489-75804519 GCF_020826845.1 Diceros bicornis minor | reverse complement strand
CACATGGTTATCACTGCTGGGGCCCCTCACTTTCTGTCCAGACCCCTCTGGTGCAGGCCAGCTCCCACTGCAGAATGTCCGGTACCGCCATCTACCAGGGCAGGTGAGAAGGCAGCCCCCTGCCCACCCAGCAGCAGGGCACCCTCTTTCGCCTTCCACCCAGGCAGCCAGTCTCTCCCCTTCTAGCTTTCTGACCCTGGCGTCAGACGCAGGTCGATTCTTGTCAGACCCCAGAGGCCACAGGGGTCACATTTTAAAATCCTTGATCTGACAAGAGTGCCAAGAGTCATGGAATGGGCTCTCAAACTGTTCCTTGGTCAGTTCTTCACTTTGCCTGGACCCATCAATTTAGCATGCAGCATCTCATATGTCCTGGTGCCCAGGTGGAAATTTTGATGCTAACACCCTCTTACACTCACCCACTAAGTCCTCCGCAAAGGACTAGGTACCCAGAGCTCACCCGTGCCCTGCCCAAGTCTCTCCACGTAGTACCACAGTCTTCCTTGCATCCTAGTGGAGGCTCTGCCCCAGGGCCCCTGGTGCCAAATTCCTGTCTGGGGGTTTCCAAGGTCCCTATACATATTTGTGGGGGCTTGCCTGAGATTCTTGAAGAATGGGTGCACACTGCTAGAGATGACCTGCTCTTTGTTAAGAAGGCATCTTAGAAAGGGTTATGGAGGCATTAAAGATACACTATGACCAAATTGAAACTGTTTTTTCTTAACTTAATCAGGATTAAAGAAATGGAAAATATAATAATTTTGTTACTATATGATGTAATGTTATTTAAAGCAGCTTCTGGTACTAGATCATCTCTACCTGGCCAGAGACACCTCCATGATACTTATCTAGAGAAACCCTCTGAGGCCCAGAGGAGGAAAGTGACTTGCCCAAAGTCACACCGTTGGTGAGCATTGAGGCTGAAACTAGAATAGGCCCCCGAGCCCCAGGGCAGGGCAGTGCTGTGGTCTCCTCTCCTCTCCCTGGTGGGAGAGGCCTGGTTTTCTCTCCCCTTCATCTGTTCCCAGCTTAAAGATTCTAGAGGGGCAGGAGGTGAGGAAGGGTCAGCCTGTTTCCAGAGGTAGCCCGGAGGTCTGGACAGGCTCCCAAGGCTGGCCAAAGTAGAGTCTGAAGAGAAGGGAGGTGGAGGGCCCGAGAGGGGTGTGTGAGCTCCAAGGGCCGAGGTCTGAGCAGTGACCTGCCCTGCTGCCAGCACCACAGCTGCAGGGAGCCCCCTAACGCTTGAAGGCTCTAATTAGGTAGCCAAGCTGTGCGGGAACAGTGAAGCCAGCAAGGCTTCCTATCTGCAAAGAGAGGGCAGCTTGGAATGTGTGAGGCTCAGCGTCAGAGAGGAGGGACCTTAGAGACCATCTAGTCTAGTCGTTCTTAAAGTGGGTCCCTGGACCACCAGCAGCAGCATTACTAGGATATTTAATAATAATGCAAATCCTCCAGCCCCAACCCAAACCACTGAATCATAAACCCCAGGGTGAGGCCCAGCAATCTGGATTTTAACTCATCTGCAAGTGAGTCTGATGCACACTCAAGTGTGGGAACCAACCCTTGTTGTTCAGGTGGGGAACCTGAGGTTCAGAGAGGGAAAAGAGCTTGGCTAAGGTCACAAAGCAAGTTATCATTTCAGGCTCATCCCTGTGGCAGGAAGTCATGTCTGGAATGTTCCCCTATTGGCTTCATTCTTGGGAGAGAGGCTGTTTGTTGCAAAATGATTGAGCTAATTTGTTGAGAGATCTTGGACAAGTCACTTATTCCTGCTCTGGACCTCAGCTTCTGCGTCTTCACAGTGAGGGGCTGGGAATGGATCATCTCTGAGCAGGTAACACTCTGGTCTCTGGTGATCATGCCCTTGCTGCCTCCAGCCTTAAGGACACAGTGTAAAATTAAGACATATTATGACTTGCAAAGTCTCCCAAAAAATTACTTCCCATACCTCTTTTCCAGGAAGCTACTATAGGACATGTGGCACCAAAGTGGGGGATTAAAATTTTTTTTTTAATTAAAAAAAGATGTGGGATTTGTAAAACAGGAGATATAACACAGGAGAGAAGCAAAGAGAATCTCCACGCTGGTTACAGTAGGCCCCCCTTATCCACGGTTTTACTTTCTGAGGTTTCAGTTACCAGAGGTCAACCTTGATCCAAAAATATTAAATAGAAAATTTCAGAAGTAAACAATTTGTAAGTTTGAAATTGCATGCGATTTTGAGTAGCGTGATGAAATCTCTCACCATCCTGCTCCATGCCTCCCAGGATGTGAATCCTCCCTTTGTCCAGCGTATCCATGCTGTATATGCTACCTGCCCTACCTGCCCATTAGTCACTTAGTAGCCATCGTGGTTATCAAATCGACTGTCATGGTATCCCAGTGCTTGTGTTCAAGTCACCCTTATTTTCCTTAATAATGGCCCCAAAGTATAAGAGTAGTGATACTGGCAATTTGGATATGCCAAAGAAAAGCTGTAAAGTGCTTCCTTTTTTTTTTTTTTTATAATTTATTTTTTTCCCCCAACTATCTTTGCCCGGTAGATAGTTGTATGTCATAGCTGCACATCCTTCTAGTTGCTGTATGTGGGAGGCGGCCTCAGCATGGCTGGAGAAGCGGTGTGTTGGTACGCGCCCGGGATCTGAACCCCGGGCCGCCAGCAGCAGAGCGTGCGTACTTAACCACTAAGCCACGGGGCCGGCCCTGTAAAGTGCCTCCTTTAAGTGAAAAGTTGCAAGTTCTCGACTTAATAAAGAAAAAATCATATGCTGAGGTTGCTAGGATCTACAGTAACTTTTATTACAGTATATTGTTCTAATTGTTCTATTTTATTATTAGTTATTGTTGTTAATCTCTTACTGTGCCTAATTTATAAGTTAAACTTTATCACAGGTATGTATGTATAGGAAAAAACTTAGCGTATACAGAGTTCAGTACTATCAGCGGTTCCAGGCATCCAGTGGGGGTCTTGGAACGTATCCCCCGTGGATAAGGGGGATTGCTGTCTAAAGGAGAATCCTAGGATGACAGCTGTTTAGCATGTATAAGGATTGGAACAGGAGGATGGAGGGCTCCAGGACTTACATCTTCAGGAAAATAAATGGAACAGATAAATTATCTGATATATTTGATAATATAGAAAACAGTGACATAAAGAATTAACCAAACAAAAAAATAAAGTTGTTAATATCTCCAACAAGGAAAGCATGTACAAGAAAGGAAATATAATTATAGTACATCACTTAGCTTAGCAGTAAACAGTACTTATTATAATAATTCCCAGAGTGAATTTTAATTTAGTCTAGAATTATATTTTAGCAACATTAGGGAGAGGAATAGGGGCCTAGAGTGATGGAAGAGGGTGGAATCCTCCTCTTTCACAATAGGAATTCAAAAGGTAGTGTCTAGAAATGGATAAATCAAAGAGTCACTATATTATCTTTTAATGGAAGTAAATGCCAGAAGAAATAGCTAAAGGGTTGGGGGCAGGAGGTTGAGGTTAAGGATGGGTAGAGCTGGAGAGCACAGTTTTTCATTGTAAGCCTTATAGTATTTTTTGACTTTGTAAACCATGTGAGTATATTATTTTGATTAATTACAACTTTAAAATTAAAAAAAGAGAAAAAGCACACAGGGTAGCCTGGGGCAAAAGGGCACAAGGTCTGGACCCACTGGGGCTGGTTCGAATCCCAGCCCTGCCACCTGGGAGCTGCATGACAGGCACATGGCGAACTTCTCTGAGCCGCCCCCGTCTGTATTCAGTGAGGATGTGTGAGATTAAGAAATGCCTGGTGCACAGGAAGCACTTGGCAGAGGAGCTGTCCTCACGGCCCACCAGTGTTGCTGAGCTTTGGGGCACCTTCACTCAGAACTGAATCCTCACCCGCCAATGGGCTGCCCCGAGTCCCCCAGGAGAAGCAGCCTCATTGCACATCATCACTTGCAATTCGAAGTCTTTCTGCCCCTGTAGCTTTCCATTTGTGCCACGTATTTGAATGAAACCGTGAATCCTTTCTCTCCATCCACAGCTCCTCCCACTCGGCTGTCACTGGACTGTAAGTCCTGCTTCCGTTTCAGCCACTCGGGAGAACAATAGTGTGAGGATGAGTGCTTCACCCCCAAGACCCCTCCAGAGTATATTCTGGGTCCATGACTCAGCTCATCCAAATGTGTCCTCAAGATGTGATGGCACTGGCCAGCTATTTGCATGTGATGCAGGAGAGCAAGAGGCAGAAACATGATCAAGTCTCTCCCAGCTGCAGCCTCCTTCTCCTCTGGATGCCTTTCTGATTGACACCAGGCAGCTCTGGCCCGACTCACCTGCTCACAGCTCTCCTGCCTCCCACAGGTGACCACCATGATCCCTTGGGTGCTCTTGGCCTGTGCCCTTCCATGTGCGGCCGACCCACTGCTTGCTGCCTTCGCACGCAGGGACTTCCAGAAGGGCTCCCCTCAACTCATCTGCAGCCTGCCTGGCCCCCAGGGCCCACCTGGCCCCCCAGGAGCCCCAGGGCCCTCAGGAATGGTAGGAAGAATGGGCTTTCCCGGCAAAGATGGCCAAGATGGCCAGGACGGGGACCGGGGGGACATCGGAGAGGAAGGTAAGAGGCCCAGTGCCTACCCCTCCTATTCCCACCTGGGATTGACAGCATCTGGCACAGAGGGGGTTTGTGAAGTTACGAAAACTAGTACTAATCCCATTTCATTATAAATCAAATTCATGTCTCTCTAAAGCAGAGAGCAGTGTATTCTCCTGAAAGGAACACTGGGCATCAAATCTTGTGTTGCTGCCCCAGCTACACCACTGATTTGCTGGGTGACTTTGGGCAAGTCTCCTGAAATATCGTTCAGGAGGTTGCAAGTGACAGAAACCCAATTTATAGCCGCAAATGGAATTTATTGGCTTATGTAACTAAGAAGCCCAAGAGCTGAACTTCAGGAATGGCTGGGCCTAGGAGCTCAAATATTGTTCTCAAGGCTCTGCTTCTTTCTGTGTATTAGTTTTGTTTTCACAAAGGCTGGAAGTTATGAAATGGCTACTGGTGGGCTCAAGCCTACCTCCTCATGGCTTGATCCATAGAGCAAATCTCAGGATGACCCATCCTCCTTGATCACATGTGTGTCCTGGACCAATCCCTTTGACTATGGAGGTGAGGAACAAGTGTTTGCCAGGACTGGGTGTGTGTGAGTGGGTGGTGAGGGCAGTTGGTCACTGTGATTGACAGTTTCACTGGGACCACATGAAGTAGCAAAGGGCGGTTCCCTGGGGATGCCAGGCAGCCAGCAGATAGATTGGATACTCTCTACAGGCCCTCTCACGCTTGGCATTCCTTATGTCTCTCAACTCTCACCCCAGTAACCAAGCACTTTTCAGTGTCAGCAGCATCTCCAAGCGTACATTTGAAGCAGTAGGGAAATCATAATAACTTTTATTTGTATGGTGTTTTCACACTGACAAAGCACTTCTGAGCGTGTTGCTCATCTGACCATGAAGGAGGTGTTCTTATCACCCCCATGTTACAGACGAGGAATCTGAGAGACAGGTCATTAAGTTGAGAACAGCGTGTCATAGCTGCAAGAACTTGAACTTTGGAAACAAATCTGGACACCAGTTTTGGCAAATTACTTAACCTCTCTCCACACCTCAGTTGCCTCATCTCTAAAATAGGGATAATAACAGCACCTCCCTCACAGGCGTACAGTGAATATGAAATAAAATAACGTGTGAAGCACCCATCTCGGAGTAGACATACAAGAAATTGTCGTCACCCCTTAATTGACTTGCTGAGCTCACACGGCAGGCTGGTCGCAGACTCCAAATCCAGGCCTTTTCCTACCACACCGAATTAATTCCTCCAAAAGCACGTCCTTCCCAGAAGAATAACTTTATAAATAATGATAATGGCTTTGACTTGAGGGGGGTCTCATGGTGTGTCAGGCACTGGTTGTCATGGTAGCTCATTCCCTGACCACAGTGAGTCTGGGCATGTGCTCCAGGGAGGGCCAGCTGGAGTTTTCCCTGACATTCGCCTTATGGATCCTAGGGGCAAGAGGGTATCTCTGCCATCAACTTTTTCCCCTTGACCAAGAGCTGTGAGGATGTAGGCTTGGGGCTGCTTTGGGCCATCTCTCCTGCCACGCATGGAGTCTCTGCTGAGAATTAAGCCAGCTCACCGAGGACAGCAGTGTTGAGAGATGGAGAGTCCTGACATGTGTAACCCAGATAAAGCCAGGTCACCCTGGGACCAGTACAGGATAACGTCCAGCCACCCTCCCCCTGACATACACGGACAAATCCATCTCCAGAAAGGTCTTGAAAAGTAAAGTCAACTTTTCCTGAAGTTTCCCCAATCAAGAAGGAAGCACATCACATAACACATGGTAGAACTTCCCGATAAGCTTCCTTATCTATTCGTCTCCTCAAAAACCTCGAATCCAAAATGACTCTGTCTTCATTCCTGCTCTTCTCACGGCCCCTCCTCCTACCTTTTATTTTCATTTTTTCAAGGAACAGCTTCGTGACCTTTCTTAGTCTTATTTTTCTCCATTCTTTTTATTTATTTTTAATTACATGAGTAATACACAAATACACTGTCATTGTAATAATATTCAAACAATAAAAATAAAACAAGAGTCCTTCTTAATTCCTACCCCTCTCTTCCTCCAGAGGTAACCACTACTAATTGGTTAGATGTGTGTCCTTCCTGGCCTTTTTCTATGTATTTACATGTGTGTATAATAATACCAGGCACTGGCAGGCACTTAGCATAAGCAATCTGTTCCTGAAAGTTGGATGTTCGGTGAGAAAAAGCTATTTGGGAATCTATTTCCCAATTACTTAAGATAGGAAAAATTTAAATGCATTGCATGTTAACCTAAAACTCTAAAACACAGTAAAATGCCTACATATATACATTTAAGAAGCAAAGTACCTTGTTAGGATGTAAAAAGCCTACAACATTACTTTCTGATCACCAATTTGTATGAAGGTTAACAAACCATTGCTTTGTGTGCAGTGATGCTGGGATGCTGTCTAGCATCAGCAACCTTCAGAAGCAGGCTCCTTGGTTGACACGCAGCCTGCTTTTCAAAACATCTTCACCCAATTCTGCCGGCCTAGCAATTGTACCAATTGTACAATTGTGTTTGGATGTGACTCAAATCTTTACCCATATATGTTTTGTTTAAAATGTTATATTGAGTTTAGGGGACATATATATAAATGTTTCCTATATAATCGTTGGCCAAAAATGTTGTATTGAGAGCAATGCACATTTTATGAAATATGGGTATTAAAAACAAGAGGCGTTCTACAGGAAAACATTACTGCGGAAATGTTCTGCAGGATATGCCAAGTATATTTAGCAAATGCTTACTCTGGGCCAGGCCCAGAGCATTTTCTCTGCACTGAAATGGGTATAGCAATAGTTAGCGTTGTGGTTTCCTTTTAACAAAAGAGATTCTGCCACCTGCTTTTTCCTCTTAACAGTATATTTCAGAGTTTTCATATAGTGCACGGAAATCTGCCTCATTTTTTTTTAACTCCTGCATAGAATTGCACAGTATGGATGGACCACTATTTTTTAATCATTTCCCTTTGAATGGGCATTTACTTGTTCCCAGTTGCTGCTATTGTGAGCAATGCTGCACTAAAACCCTTGTACATGTGGGCGGGGATCTGGGGCACAAGGCAGGCATTTCACTAAGATCAATGTTTTGAAGTCAAGGGGCTTCTTCCAATTTTTCCAATTCTCTTCTCAACCCATGACCAGCACAGCCCACTGAAGGATTGGTCTGGCAGACAAACCAGACTCTTCCTTAGAAAGCAGGGAAAGGGAAGGGCGTGAATTGTTACAAGTTACTCTTTTTGCCCTGATCCACAATGATTCTGGAAGGTAAGTATCACCATTCCCATTTTCCAGATAAGACTGGGAGAGGTGCCCCAGCTTATACCATCAGGATTTGCACCCATTTCTATGTGACTTGAAAGCCTTCTTATTCCTTCCGTTACCCAAAGGCTCGTGCTCCGAGGATGGGAAGCCAAGACCCACAGCCTCTGCCTAGTTCTGTGAGGGCCCCTCGATAACACCAGCTGCTCTGTCTTCCAGGTCCACCTGGCCGGACAGGTAACCGGGGAAAGCCAGGACCAAAGGGCAAAGCCGGGGCCATTGGGCGGGCCGGCCCTCGCGGCCCCAAGGGGGTCACTGGTGCCCCGGGGAAGCACGGCACACCAGGCAAGAAGGGGCCCAAGGGCAGGAAGGGGGAGCCGGGTCTCCCAGGCCCCTGCAGCTGCGGCAGTGGCCACGCCAAGTCCGCCTTCTCGGTGGCAGTGACCAAGAGCTACCCGCGGGAGCGGCTGCCCATCAAGTTCGACAAGATCCTGATGAACGAGGGCGGCCACTACAACGCGTCCAGCGGCAAGTTCGTCTGCAGCGTGCCGGGGATCTACTACTTCACCTACGACATCACGCTGGCCAACAAGCACCTTGCCATCGGCCTGGTGCACAACGGCCAGTACCGCATCCGGACCTTCGACGCCAACACAGGCAACCACGATGTGGCCTCGGGCTCCACCATCCTGGCTCTCAAGCAGGGTGACGAGGTCTGGCTGCAAATCTTCTACTCCGAGCAGAATGGGCTATTCTACGACCCTTATTGGACTGACAGCCTCTTCACGGGCTTCCTCATCTATGCCGACCAGGACAGCCCCAATGAGTTGTAGACAGGCCGGCGCTGGGTCTCTGGGAGGGGAGAAGCTCCTGGACTTGTGCTTCCAGAGCAAGACCCCTAGACTGTCTGCTGGGGGCCGGGAGTTGGGAGCTTCCAGCCTCAGGCCGACCTCCTCTGCCTCTTTTTTCTCCATCATTAAATCCAAGTTTTTTTATTCATCCTTGCATCCATCCATTCAGTGATTTTTTTAGTATCTACTGTGTGACAGGCACTGTGCTCCACTCTAGAAGGTACGTCAGTGAACAAGACAGACAGAGGCTCTGTCCTCAGGGGCTTAGATACTTGTGGGAGATACAACTTACGAGTAATGTAATTATCATGCCAGGATGGAAGAGCACGTGCCATGCTTGAGAGTAATAGGAGTAACAGGAGACAGGGAAGAGGTTGAAATTTTTTTCTTAGATTTCGTCTTTTTAGGTTTACTTACGTAAAGTCTACAAATCGTAAGTGGACGGCTCAATGAATTTTCACATATGTACACACCTTGTAACCGCCATGTAGATCAAGAACAGAGTACTTCCAGCCCCCCAAATCCCCAAGGCTCTCTCAAGTCCCCTGTCAGTCAGTACCAGGGAGAGGTTAGTTTGAAGCTGAGCCCTGAGCAGGAGATAGAGCACAGCGAAGGGTGGGAAGGGGGTCTCCTGGCAGAAGGAGCTGCAGGTGCAAAGGCCTGACATCCGAAAGAGCTTGGCATGTGTGAGGAGCTGACTGAAGGCCAGAGGGTTGGGCAAAGTGGGAAAGGAGGGCAGTGGCATGAGGTGCGAGGCTGGAAGATCACACAGAACCTCACAGGCTTTGGCAAAGAGTTCACTCCGCTCAAGAAAGCTTATTCACGTGCAAGCATGAGCATGACATTAATATAGAGATAGCCTTGACTCTGCTCAATGTGTGAGTCGTCAGTCTCACACTTATGCACTTGAGTGTTAGTCACAAATCACCTGCAGGCCCGCTTCCCCATCAATCAGATACACCAGGATATCCAGGCCTGCCTGAGAACCGCTGCTCTAAGACGGCGGGAATGGGTAGCATGTCTGTGAATCTTGCCCCTGCCCCAGGAGTTTCCAGTTCACGGGAATCTGAGGGACGTAAGAAGCCACAGTACAAAGTGGCTGGTGTGAAGGGCCCCCTGGGGCAATTGCTGGAGATGACCTTCTGTTGGAGGCACATCTCCCTGGCAGGTTGCTCTCACCGACCTCTAGCTGGAAAGCTGGAGCCAGTGGGGGCCTCAGGGACAGGGAATGCTGCCTGGGCTGGTCCTGGAAGGGGTGGCCCCCCGGTAAATAAAATGGGGTTTGCTTAAAATAACGCCATTCCTTCTGGGCCATAAGAGTATGGGATTGGGATGGATCTGAGAAACCTAGGAAGGGGTTTGGGGCCCAAGTCGATTACTGTGCGGGTTGGAGTCCTGCCCAGCACCCCTGCAGGAAGGGGCCAGCCTCTGAGCTCCAGGGGCATATTTGTCTGTGAACAGTTCTTTTTTTCTTTTCCTTTGTTTTTCTTTAATTTTCATTATTCTTAGGAGGTCCTTTAGCCAGTTCCTCTTCCTTCCCCCAGGGATGTAGGCATTTGAAAGCAGTTGACTTAACTCTTTGTAACCTGGGTAATAAATCCAGCCTGAGCAATATGGACAGGACCCCAGAGCTCTGTGGCTGCCACTTCTCGGCCTGACCTAAACCCATGTCCCCTTGGCACCCTGCCAGGGAATCCCCAGGGAGGATGGTGGGGACATTGGGGGACACTCAGCACTCTTTGTGGCGAGTGGGGCAGATGGAGGTAGAGACCTTGCTGCCCAAGGTTGAGATCTTGTCTCCCTTGGATGTGGTCCAGGGCTGCTGGAGATAGTGAGATGGGAGCACTGGGTTTGTGGCTGGTGAGGCAGAAGCAGGTGACACAGTTGAGGGAGTCTCTGGTAGCCAGCTGATGGTGAGGATGAGGGCTGGTTTATCCCCTAACACTTCTGAGGGGGGCTGCCTCCTTGGTGAGCCACTTGGAGTCCCCAGACAGATGGTGCACGATGGAGGCCCAACGAGGAAGGTATTCCAAGGAGGGGACCTTCGCAGACACACTGCGGCACCAGCCTCTCCTCCTGGCTCTGGCTGCTCACTGTGGGCCTCAGCTAGCTGGGCTTGTTTTTAGGCCTTCTCGTTTGCAGACATCAATGAAGACCCAGAACCCCGTGCATCTTTGTAAATTTGTAAATAAAATTGCACTTGAACCCAGGGTCTTTTCTCATAAGGGACACACCCTTATGGAAGGACAGATTTTAATCAGTAATATACTATTGTAATAGGGAAACGAGTCCAACGTGAACTGAACTCAACTTGGAGTCGAACAGAGGTAACTGGATGTTTTCAAGGGAGAAGGAGGGACTAAGGATGGGGGTGAGTGGGGGCTCAGTAGAGTCAGGGAAGTGAAAAATTACACAGCACAGGAAGGGGGCTGGTCCGTGTGAAACCCGTCTGGGTTTGCTAGCTGGTGTTTATCAAAGACGGGCTCCTACCCTCCCACAGAGCCTGGGAGACAAGGGTCTATCCTCAGATCTTGGCTCCAACAAACAATACCTTCTTTAGTCTGCCTTGAGTTTTTTCAGGCAGCCACTTTAAGGGAGGCTTGGATCATCTTAGGGATGTGGCCTTGAGCTGTTGGAAACTATGTTAGTGTGTGTTCAAGTCTTTATAGGCCAAGGTTGACAGGCCTAGTCAAAAGGGCTCAGAGGAGCCTGGCTAGAGTTTGGGCAAGGAGAGAGTCTTGGGGTCACTGTCCCCTTCTGGAGAAAGCCCCGAGAGTCTGCAGCTCTGATTATTACGGTGCAAAGAGCAGCAGACCCACACCGCCTTGACAGGCCAGCCCCAGCCCTCGCTGGGGCTCAGCTGACAAGTGAGGGGGGCTGCATGTGATATATCTGGGGGGTCTTCCATTGCTGACTTCTGGATTAGGACTAGGGCTGGGAGAGGCGAATGAGGTACTTACCTCAGGCGCAAACTTTAAGGGGGTGCCAAAAACTTTAGTTATCCATATAAATAATATTTTAATGTAATATTTTAATAAATTAAAATGCAAAAAAATCTAACGTAAACAAAATATCAAAATTTTAAGTACATGGGATCAGACAGTGCTGGTGTTAAGAGGAGGTGAGGGAGGCCGAGTCGTGCATGTGCCGTGGGATCTGGGTCATCCCTCAGCAGCCTTGGAGCCCTGGGCAGCCAGGCTTTGGCGGTGGAAACTTTCTTCACTTCCTGCCTGTCATCTTCACTCCTTCCACTAGGGGGAGAACCTCTACTACACAAACCTCCAGGCCTGAGGCTCAGAGGCTGGGAGGTCTTCCCTGGTCTCTTCTCCAGGCTGTTTTCTGGATTCAGAGCCAAAAGAAAGAAAGAAAGAGAGATTGTGGCCCATAGTATTATGTGACCATGAACTTCCGCTGGGGAAAAGAAAAAGAATGAAAACACAAGAGCCACACATCTTCCTAGCATTTTCAGTTGAAGGGATTTCATGTACATTCTAAATTGCAGAGACAGCTGGGATAGCGCAGGAATACATCAGTTATCCAGGAAACAAGAAACCTAGATTTCAGTCCTAGCTCTGCCTTCAGATTCCTTGAGTGGCTTTGGCCAAGTCATTTCATGTCTGGTAGCCTCAGTTTCCCCATCTGTAAAATGAAGGATTGGATCAGATGATCGCAGAATCCATTTTGGTACTAAGCATTTATGTTTCTGTCTCCAAAGCACAGCTAGGAGAAGAACCTGAAATTCCTGAAACGTAAATTAAAACAGGTGGATGAATCAGGTCAGTGTGTTCTGAAACGTCGAACTTCCACGTTTGGCCCTCTTCTTCCACTGAAGACTTTCAGCAAATTGCTGGTTTCCTGAAACAGAAGACAAATAATGGCTCACTTCTACTGAACATTAGCCATATGCTGGTTTTACACGTATTGTCTCTTTTCAGCTTCTCAGCACTCCTGTGAGCAGCAACTGTGATCGTCATCCCCACTTTACAGATGGAGAAATTTGAGTCCTAGAAAGGTTAGGTCGCCTAGCTGGTAAACGCATAGCAAGGATTAGGAGGGTGTACTTTCAGCTACATTGGCCACAAGTGGACCCATCTGTGGGTAATGGGTCCTCCCTGCCACCTGTGTATCTCCTGGTGGGAGGGGAACCAGAGAAATGAGAAGTGCCCTGATTTTGAAGCACTCCTGAGTGGTGGGGGGTTGGGGCCCAAACACTTCCCTCCCACAGAGCAGGATCCTGTCTCGTGGATTGACGGTTTCATTTCCATTCAGCAGGCATCTCCTAAGCACTCGCTGTGGCAAGACCAGAGAAGGCACCAGTGGTCCCCAGAACAGGTGGGGAGTCAGAATCTCCCAGGGCGGGGGCGGGGGTGTGCGAATGGGTGAGGCATCTGCACCCCCTCCTTCCGTTTCCCCCGTGGGGCCTGCAAGTCTGGCCAGTTAACAAGCAACTCAGCCAACTCCAAAGTACAGCCAGCTTCCAATCCCTGGGCTGGGCTGAGGGGAAAACTAAAACGGGAAGACTCCAGTTCTACTCTTTAATGGACGGTGGGACGTGTGTGTGTTCCTTTTTCTTCATTTTCCCCTTTCCTGGTGTCACTTCACGGCTGTCCTCAGGCCCAGCTGGATGTTGAAAATGGAGCTCCGAGGGTGAGTTGGAAGGTAGCCTCACCAGCCCAGTTCCTCAGCCCGTGTCTGAGGGCGGGAGAGGAGTGTGGTGGTTTGCTCTGTCCTAACAACCTCTGAAATTCCCAGCCTCTCCCCTCACCCTGAGCCATAGACAGACACCTGAAGAGAATTTCTCAGAAAGGACCCACAGATGGCTCTGGGCAAATCACTTTTTTTTTTCAAGACATTCGTCATCTACTTTATAATTTGGCCTCAGGTTGACCCTGATTAAAAACAAGAAGGAAGAGTTCAACTTCATCACTGGTATTTATTTCTCACTAATGTCCTTGTAAACTTGCAACACCCATTCATCCCCACCCCCAAGTGGTTTTCAAGCTGAGACTGATAATTATCCAAAATGGCCTCCTGGTGTGAAAAGTCCATATTCCACTTGGGGCTCCCTTATCCCATAAAACTCATTTAATGTATGAGCTTAATTACATAGAGATCAAGGGCCTTGGAGGTGAAAGGCTAACTAGGGCATTAAATCCAGAACCGCTTCTCGGCTGCCCTATTACTTGGCAGAACCATGGGGGCAAATCACTCTTGAAAAGCTCCCCATCCCTAGGGTGAGTCCATTCCAGCCATCGTACAACCAGAACCTGTCTGGGGAGGATGTGGAGGGTCTAGAAGAATCACCTTCTGTAAGGGCCACCTGCAGGGTGGTCCTGGGGTCGAGGGCCTGAACTGCTTTGAGGAGCTCTAGAGGGCAGAACTTGAACAACTGGTGGACTTTATCAAGCAGCCAATTTTGGCCAGTTTATTTATTCAACAAATATTTATTGAACCTCAACTATGTGCCAAGCACTGAGTTAGGCACTGGGGACACTAAAATGAGCAAAATGCAGATATGGTCTCTAGCCTCCTGAAGCTTAGTGTCTAGCACAGGTGACAAATTTGTTGGACAAATGACCATGAAAGAAATGTAAAATGTCAGCTGTGAGACGGCACCATGAGAATGGCAAGGTGAGGATTTGTCGTGGTAAGAGTGTCAAGGAAAACTCTAGTGGTGGAGTGACAACAGAGCTGAGAGCTCAAGGGTGAGTTGGCCTGGGGAAGCAGGGTGGGGAAGGCATTCCAGGGGCAGGGGCATCACATGCAAAGGTCCTATGGTATGACAAAGCATCAGAGGTGGGGGGAATCAAAGAAGTCCCCTCCTCCAGGTCATGGGGGGCAAGAGTGCACGATGAGAAAGTGAAGGGGCAGAGTCCAGACATAGAATGTGGGTAGGTCAAACTAAAGACTTCTGTCTTGACCCTGAGAATAATGGAAAACCACAGAATGATTTTAAGTGGGCAGGTGACATAAGCAAACTTGGGTTGTGAGAAGATCACTCTTACAGCCATAAGAACATTTCAACTTAACCTAAAGAAGAGCTTTCTGACAGAATGCTTGCCCTTGGGGAAGGATAACAATAAATACATTTATTAGGCTCTTACCAGGAATGAAGCACTGTGCCACGTGCTTTTCATGGATTAATACACTTGGCCTTGAGAACAACATATAAGGTAGGTGAACTACTATGATGCACTTGTTACAGATGAGGAAATAGAGGCTCAGAGAGGTTCAGAAAGTTGGTTGAGGTCACTCAGTTGGAGAAGTGGCAGAGCAGGAGCTCAAATCCAAGTCTGTTTGACCCAGAGGCCCCACTCATAGCAACTGCAGCACCAGAAGCTGCGAGGGACCGCAGCCCTGGCCCTCAATCTTGGTTGCACATTGCAATCACCTGGGTGGGGTGTTGAAAGTTCGAATCCTCCCTCCAAAGAGACTCTGATGCAATCAACCTGGAGTGCAGCCTGGGAATTTGTGTCAACGCCCCAGGTGAGCCTGCTGTGCAGCAAGGCTGAGACCTATCGGCCCGGCGCCTGGGCAAACACTTGCCAGCGCTGCTGCAGCAGAGAGCCATGTCTCTGGCTGGACTCGGTGACCTCCGAGTTCCCTTCCAGATCGAGTACTCTGTGATTTTATGATTCACCAGTTCTGCTGCTAGAAGCCTTTCCCCCAAGGTGGCTGGGTTTCTGGAACTGACAGATGGAGGCTGAGGGACCTTGGTAACACCGTGTCTGCTCTAAGGGCTGGGCAGCGAGAGCCAAGTTCTCAAGGCTGCATCTCTGAGCCCTGCCAGCCACCTTCCCTCTGGCCCACACCCAACCTGCAGACAAGCTGAGAGGAGGAAGAGAAATGGTCAGCTGATCCCAGGTGGCCACTGCCAGAGCTGGGTGTTGCTGGCTCTGGGCCCTGTTACCAGGGACTGATCCACTCCTTTGAGAGCATCAGGAGACTTGGAAGGTGGGAGGATTCCTCTCAAGGCCAAGGCCCCTCAGATGTCAGGCGTGAACACGCCTGAGGGCTAGGTGGTGAAAAGAACCAGGGAACATCTCTCACTTGCCCCCTTGGGGCTCCTTGGCTTCTTGGGGGTTCTGCTGCCTGAGCAGGTTACGAACGTCTGACCTCTTCCCCTTCCTCTCTCCAGCCAGGCTAGTCTGCTGCCGCTTGAACCTGCCAAGTTCATTCCCCTCTCTAGGCCTTGTGCTTGCTGATCCCTGGGCTTGGAATGCCCTCCCCCAGCCATTCACTTGGCAACTCTGAGCCTGGAACCCAGGCCTGACCACTTGGCAGGTGGGACCCAGACCGAGCTCTGAGCAGATTCTGAGTTGAAGGGCCCAGAGGCAGGCTGTGCCTGAGCCCCATGCTCCTCCCAGATGTCTCCTCTCTGGCTTCTGGAGTGAGGCTTCATGTGCACCAGGGAGACCAGCCCCACCTGATCCGCCATCACTGCTACAGTCCAAAGACGCAAGTCACAAATGCTTACCTGACCTTCTCTGAGCCCAGTGACTGCACAACCACAGGAAGTTGGAAAGAAATGGGGCAGCAGAGGGTGAAAAACAATACCTCACGTCTGTGGGCTGCTTTCTGCCTTCTCCAGGCCCTTCTGGAGCTATTATCTCATTTATTGACTCAGAATCTGACAGCCTCATGGTGATCTCATGTGGCCCCCTCATAATATAAATAAGAATATAAATAAGAAACTTGGGAGGCCAGAGATGTTGTGGCTACTACAAAGTCATGCAGCTTGTGAGTGACAAGGCCTAAACTACAACTCCAGCCGATTTCAACGCACCTTTGAGTCTCAGGATAACTCTGCAAGACACAGAGCAGTGCCATCAGCCCATTTTACAGATGAGGAAACAGAGGTGCAGAGATGAACCAATCTGCCCAAGGCCATATGTACCTCATTGGCAAACAGAGACCAGAAATCTGCACCCTTGGCCCTTCCCACTGTTATACCTCAGAGCCCTGCTTCTGAGAGGGGCAGAGAGAAGGCATGTGAGGTGCAAATAATGCCAGTTGATGTGAGTTCTGAGTGGAAAAGTTGCTCTTAGGACTGTGAGTTCTCAATTCCTCAGAGCTAGAGTTTGCCAGACAAGCTCAATCCCAGCCCAGCTTCTTTCCTTGACCTCTGTGAGTCTTGGGTTTCTCATTTATTAAATGAGGATAGTAATAGTCCTTACTTCATAGGATCATCATGAGGATTAAATGAGACAAAAAGCCCGAAAAATGTATGACCTGTTCTTGACAAGCAATAAAGAGTAGTTGCCATTTTTATTTGCATTACCATTATTATAATTTCCATTATAATCATAACCATTCCGGAAAACAGACCATCAAAACAGCTTCCTCCAGTGATGAGGTCTCATTTCCAGCCTCCTGGGCTCCCAGCTGGTGAAATCAACCCAGAGGGACTCTCTCCCTCTTTGTCCTTCCTTTTTTCTTCCTCGAAATACATTTGTGTGCTGGAGCCAACTTGTACTAGCTTCAGAGGGTTTATTGTTAAATTTCAAGAATTTTGTGGGCCGGCCCTGTGGCTTAGCGGTTAAGTGCGCGCGCTCCACTGCTGGCGGCCCAGGTTCGGATCCCAGGTGCGGACCGACGCACCGCTTCTCTGGCCACGCTGAGGCCGCATCCCACATACAGCAACTAGAAGGATGTTCAACTATGACATACAACTATCTACTGGGGCTTTCGGGAAAAAAAGGAGGAGGATTGGCTATAGATGTTAGCTCAGAGCCAGTCTTCCTCAGCAAAAAGAGGAGGATTAGCACGGATGTTAGGTCAGGGCTGATCTTCCTCACAAAAAAAAAAAAAGAATTTTGTGAGCTGGTTGTTAAACATAGTCACTATTAAAAATTAAATTATATAAACTGTTGGGAGCCAATTCTCCACGATTGTCTCTCATTTCAGCTGGTCTTACGAGTGGAGGCCCTGACTATCTTTTTTTTTGGGCTCTCTTTTCAAACTTGTTTGTATAGTGTATCCCTCCAGAAAAAAAAGGGAGATTGCTTACTGTTCAGAATAATAATGTCTACCTCTGAGCATTATAAAAAACAATAACTTATCATTATGAAAGATTCAGGTCCCTAAGCTCAGGATTCCTCTCCTGTATGCAACCCCACTGCAGGTGCAGGTGCCAGCTGGCCCACTTTGCATCACCCTGTGGGAACTTGGGCTCAGGGAACTAGTACGAGATAATGCTGACACTCTGATTACTGCAACTGCTGTAAGTAATAAAGTCCTTTGTCTCTGACCCGGAAGTCTTATGTATTCGGCATCCATGAAACTGGCAGGCCAATTTGTTAGCTTGCCAGTAGGGTAAACTCTTAGAACCTCCAAAGTTCTTGACATAAACTTAAAATCAAATAAATTATATTAAGAACAAAGGTAATAAATAATCAAAACTCATCCCTTCTTACTACATTTTATAAGTATCTATGCTTTTGAAGTTATTTGCATCTGTTATAATGTGTGGAGATACTACATAATGGTGTGCTTCTGCACATCTCTTCCCAACTCTGCATTCAGTGGCATCATATTAGTAGCTTGAAATCAGCTATGAGGGTTGTATTTATACTACAGAAATTGCCTCTCCCTTCCAAGAGCCAGTTGTGAAACATTTACCATCATATCATTGTCTAAATCCCATGACTCCCCTAGTGGTTCTCAGACCTTGATGTTCCTGAGGAGTTTGTTAAAATACAGGCTCCAAATTGGACATCCATAGGCAAAAAAATAAATGAATAAACCTCAATCTAATCTCACACCTTATATAAAAATTAACTCAAAATGGATCATAGATTTAAATGTAAAACATTAAATTATAAAACTTTTAGGGAAAAAACAGGAGAACATCTTTAGGAGCTGGCTAGGCAAAGAGTTCTTAGACTTGACACCAAATGGAAAAGTTAGACCTCATCAACACTAAAAACTTTTACTCTATGAAAGACCCTGTTAAGAGGTGAGAAGACAACCTACAGAGTGGGAGAGAATATTTGCAAACCACATATCTGACAAAGGACTAGTATCTAGAATATATTTTAAAAACTCTCAAAACTCAATAGTAAAAAACCAAGCCATCCAATTAAACCATGGGCAAAAGACACAAAGAAACATTTCACTGAAGAAGATACACAGATGGCAAATAAGCACAAAAAAAGATGTTCAAGATCGTTAGCTACAAGAGTAATGCAAATTAAACCCACAACATCACTATACACCTATCAAAATGGCTAAAATAAAAAATAGTGACAATACAAAATGCTGGCAGGGGTGCAGAAAAACTGGATCACTCTTACATTCCTGATGGAGATGTAAAATGGTAGAGCCCCTCTGGAAAACAGTTTGGCAATTTCTTTTAAAAAAGTAAACCTGCCACTGCCATACAACCCAGCAATTGCACTCCTAGGCATTCATCCCAGAGAAATGACTTATTTTAACACAAAAACCTGTACACAATTGTTTATAGCAGCTTTATTCATAAGCCCCAAACTGGAAACAGCCAGATGTCCTTCAATGGGTGAATGCTTAAACACACCGTAGTACATCTATACCATGAAATACTACTCAGCAATAAAAACAAACAAACCACTGATACACGCAACAACTGAGGTGAAGAACTGTAAAAAATATTCATCCCTTTGCCCCAATAGTCCCACCTTGAAGGAGGGATATGCTAAACACAGAAAGAATAGTTGTTTAAATCAGTACTTGCTGAATACCTGTATGTGTCGGGCTCTGCTCTGGACGCTGCGCATAAAGCAACAAACAATAGAGAAAGATTCTGCCTTCATGAAACTTACGCTCTACTAGAGAGGCAATAAAACAGGTAAATAGGTAAAATAGTAAGTTGGATGGTCCCAAGGACAACGGAGAGAAAGTAAAGTCGGGGAGAGAATTAGGGGCTGGTTGGGGTGGGTTACAACTTTAGCGAGGTGTTCAGAAAAGGTGTGACTGCAAAGTGACATTTGAGTAAAGAGCTTTTAGAAAGTGAAATGAGGATATCTGAGGGTGTTGCGGGGGAGGAGGAGCATTTCAGGCAGAGGGAACAATAAATGTGAAGGCCTGAGACACAGCATACATGGTGTGCACAGCTAAGAGGCCACCGTGGCCAGAGGAGATGGTCAGAGAAATGACGATGGCAGATCACGTACGGTATTACGGACTATTGACCTGTCCTGGCGTTTACATGGAGATGGAGAGCCCCTGGAGTGTTTTGAACAAAGGCTTTACGTAAATGAGTACCTGTAAACAAGAAATAACTGCAGGCTCCAGGTCCCCCTGCAGGGGTGCTGATTGGGTGGCCAAATCTGACAGTGATCCGAAGTAGGTTTCATAATGAGTAACAAAACAAGGCGGGTAGGGCAGGAAACAGCTCCAGAGAAAAGCACATCCTTGAACCTAGTTACAGCAAATTATAGGTAAGAAATAACCCCACAGAGCAGCGTAGGGATGTCTTCCCTCTCCTTTTTCTGCCCAGCTTTATCTCTGATGAGCTGATATGGACACCCGACTGGGAAGTGGAACATCAGTGGGCTGCAGCTGCCCATCCTCCCCCTCCCACCTCAACCCCAGGTCCAGACACTCTTTTCCACTAATTCAATCCTCACAGGATTGATGCCTTACATACAACATCTCATTTCCACTAATTCAATCCTCACAGTAACCTTATGAGCTGGGTCCTATCTGCTTCAATAAATTTTAAAGCAACACTGAGAAAAAGAATTACCTTCCATTTCATACTTTGTCTGTTCGAAGATAAGCACTATGTCTTCACATAGGTTAATTTTAAGACATTCTCAATACCAGAAATGTTAAAAAGCGAATGATGGATTTCGGGACATTCAGAGATATGGCATCCATTTCACAGACAACGAAATTGAGGCACCTGCAGTTCGCAGTATAAAATCAGAGACTTGAACCCACAACCGTTTGTTCAGGCCCCAGCTCCCTCATTTTAGTAACTGTCAATCCCATCCACCTTGGTGCTTAGGCTCAAAAATGTCTGGATCCTTCCCTCTACCACAGTGTTGACACAGAGGGTTCGTCTTCATCCTAACTTAGCGGGACATTGAGCTGGCAGATGGAGCCTCCTACCACAACTCCCATCTGTTGATTTCGTGCTCCATGGCCCGGCTCCTGAATTGTGCTGCTATGTTTTAATCTTGAAAATATATGTGACTTTGACATTCTACTCATTAACATTTCTATTTGTATGAACAGAGACATAAAATGTTTTTCTTAGCCAAATCTTTGAATAATATTGAAGCTTAAAGGAAATGAGCTATGGCCTTGGGCACCCAGAACATACTGATAAAGTTGATCCATTTGGTTGTGTGTTTCCAATTAGTCCACCACAACTTGCCTCTTGGCAGACAGGGGTAACAGATGAGAAGGCACTTTCTGTGTCAGCATTAATGTATCACAGAAAGCAAATCAGTGCCAATTTGTAAGATGAGACCTACATCTAAGAGAAAACCACCATATTATCAGGCTGAAATATTTGGAGGGGTAAGTAAGTCTTTACGTATTTAAATCAAAGGATGTATTCGGATGTTTTTTTTGCATGTCGCTCATTATAAATTCTTAGAGTTGAAAGCAATCATGACTTTTCACTCTGGCAGTGGTGAACTCAAAAAAAAACTTTTATTTATTTATACCTGATACATATATAGTTGTTAAGTATTATCTTTGTCTGGGATTTTATTGCTCTATCTTCAAAGCCATCTCTTATTTATAGGGATACAGATTTAATTGCAAGTGCTGGGACAGAGTGTGGAGTGTGGTTCTGCAGTTAATTTTGCCAGGTCTTTTTTAGGTACTTTTAGTGTACTTAGGATGAATGCTTGTGGTAATAATAGCTCTTGCTTATTGAGCCTTCACAATGTGCCAGGCCCTGTAGTAAATGCTTTGTATGCCTTACTTAACTTAATTCCTTCTTATCCAGCTTAGATTTCATGGTCCAACATTATAATCATTCCCTTACACAAATGGCCTTAATGTCCTTGCTCTTCTCTTCCCATCATTCTTCCCTAGCAAAGCCTTAATCTGGCCAAACCCAACCCTCCTCTTTCTCCATTCAATTGTTCCCAACTGAATATTAAAGAGAGTACACAACTGTGCTGGTGTTGGTCTCACTTTAAATTCTTGTCTACAAATCTCAAATGGCACAAAATGTATCCTGGTAATCCTACCAGCTCCACTCCCAAACTACCAGCATTCGCAATGAAAAGTTGGAAACCAACATGGTTGGTTCAAGGAGCCAAGTGATGGAAGGGGAGAGGAGCAGGAGACGACATCAGAGAGGTTACTAGTGTCCAGATCATAGAGGCCCTTATAGGATGTTGTAAGGACTTGGCTTTCATGTTGAGTGAGATGAAGAACCACTGGGGGGTTTTGAGCAGAGGAGTGGCAAATTCTGACGTCGATTTTAACAGAGTCACTCCAGCTACTATTTTACGAATAGATTGTAAGGAGCAAGGACAAAATCAAGGAGACAGGAGATGATTGCAATAATCCAAGCAAGAGATGCTGGTGGCTCGGACTCATGTGGTTGCAGGAAGGAGATTAGAAGTGATCTGATCTTTCTATCTTTGAAGGTAGAGCCAACAGGGTTTGCTGATGGTTTGGATGTGGGGTGTGATAGAAAGTGAAGGGTCAATGAGGACACCAAGGTTTTGGCCTGAGCAACTTTAAGGCTGAAATTGCCCTTTACTGAGATGGGAAAGACTGTGGGAGGAGCAGTTCCGTGGGGGGAGTGAGAGGTGAGTAAATGAAGAGTTTGTTTTTGGACATGTTGAGTTGGAGATGTCTATTAGGCATCTCTATAAGTTTCCTAGGGCTGCTGTAACACATTACCACAAACTTCGTGGCTTAAAACAACAGAAATTGATTCTCTCACAGTTCTGCAAGCCAGAAGTCTGAACTCTAAGTGCCAGCAGGGCCATGCTGCCTCTGAAGGCTCTAGGGGAAGAGCTGGTCTTTGCCTTTTCTAGCTTCTGGTGGCTGTTGGAGTTCTTTGACTTGTGGCCGCACTGCTCCAATCTCTGCCTCCTTGGTCACACTGCCTGTCTCCTACAGAGGTAGGAGAGAACCAAGGGAGAATGGCACTAGAAGCCAAGTGTCTTAGTCCATTAGGGCTGCTATAACAAAGTACCATACGTTGGGTGTCTTATAAAGAACAGAAATTTATATCTCTTACTTCTGGAGGCTGGAAACTCCAGGATCAAGGTGCTGGCAGATTCAGTGTCTGGTGAGACACTTCCTGGTCCATAGATGGCCATCTTCTTGCTGTGTCCTCACATGGTGGAAGGGGCAAAGGATTTCTTTGGGGCCTCTTGTATAAGGGCACTAATTCCGAATCCATGAGGGCTCCACCCTCATGACCTAATCGCCTCCCAGAGGTCCTGCCTCCTAACACCATCACATTGGGGATTAGGTTTCAACATGTGAATTTGGGGAGGACACAAACATTCAGTCTATAGCACCAAGTGAAGACACTATTACAAAAAGAAAGAAATGATCGATCGTATCAGATGATGCAGTAGGAAAAGTAAGATGAAGACTGAGAGGTGACCACTGGCTTTAGGGAGATGGAGCTTGGAGGAGATTTTGGAAAGAGCAGTTCGGGAAGAGGAATAGAGGCAAAACATGGTTGGGGAAGATTCAAGAGACAATAAGAGGCTGCAACTTTGCTGAACTTATTTATTAGCTCTAGCAGCTTTCTTGTGGATTCTTTGGGATTTCCCATATATAGTAAAAAATTGGCAAACAGTGGTAATGGTTGCACGGCAGTGTAAATGTAATTAATGCCACTGAATTATACACTTAAAATGGTTCAAAGGGCATATTTTATGTCAGATATTTTATCACAATAAAATGTTCGTAAAAAATAAAAAGAGACACTAGGTGAATAATTGGAGGCAGTGATTACAGGCAACTGTTTTGAGAAGTTTTGTTGTAAAGCAGAGAGAGGTAACTAAGAGGGGAATTTGAAATAATTTTTTTCTTTTTTTTTCCTGAAGAAGATTCGCTCTGAGCTAACATCTGTTGCCAATCTTCCCCTTTTTGCTTGAGGAAGATCATCCTTGAGCTAACATCTGTGCCCAGCTTCCTCTATTTTGTATGTTGCTGCCAACAAGTGGTGTAGGTCTGCGCCCGGGGAACTGAACCCAGAGAGAAGGCTGGCCTACTTAAATGTGGTGTAATTGGTGGGCATGAGCACCATGTGAAGTTAGTGGACCTGAGAGGCGGGTGGAATTGTTCTGAGCGTGGATTCCAAAGCCAAGCTGCCTGGGCTCTGTTCTAATCCTTCCACTTAGTTGTGCGATCTTGACCCTTCTGTGCCTCAGTTTCCCCATCTTGAAAATGAACATGATAATAATAGTACCTCATACGGGTGTTGTGAGGATTAAATGAATTATTATGTGTAAAGCACTTATAATAGTACCTGGCCCGAAGAGAACACTATGCATGTGGCTGTTATTATTAATTTAAAATGAGGCTTTCAGCATGGTGTCACATTTTTCTATTGTGACATCTAGTTGCACAGAGGTAAAGCAGATGGAGAGTTGCATTCAGCAAGGGCTGGGGTTAGCCAGGTGAAAGTCGTGCAGTGAGAACGGGCAGCAGAGTTGAGAGTGTGTGCAATGAAAAGCTTTAGTGATAGACTGTGGGGTCTGTGCTGTGCAAAGAAGCAAGTATGGGCGTGACAGCAGGCGGGTGGGACAGTAAAAGGTGGAGGGATCAATGGATGAAAGACTCAGTGGGGTGGAATGGTTGTTGGAGTTGGAGTGCCAGAGGGGTGAGCTGGAAAGACAGGGGGCTGGTCATAGCACGTGATCCCTGAAATGGATGGTTTGCAGTTGTTAGTAATAACAAAGTCTGGGTTTGGGCTGAGGTAGTGTGGAGGGCAAGATTATCGGGAAGACCTCAAGGAACCGAGAGACTTGGGTCTTGGGTGAGTCATCTACCAAGATAATGAAATCACCAAGAATTATGATGAGGGCCGGCCCCGTGGCTTAGCGGTTAAGTGCGCGCACTCCGCTGCTGGCGACCCGGGTTCGGATCCCGGGCGCGCACCGTCACACCGCTTCTCCAGCCATGCTGAGGCCACGTCCCACATACAGCAACTAGAAGGATGTGCAACTATGATGTACAACTATCTACTGGGGCTTTGGGGGGAAAAATAAATAAAATTAAAAAAAAAAACTTATAACAACAACAACAAAAAAAAAGTGATGAGATTATGGTGGACATGGTGACAGTGAGGCGCAGGCTCAAATCCTCAAGGAGTGACGGGAATGTCCTGGGGGTTCCTAGGAGACTATGACATGAGAGGCTAGCCTGATGAGGTGCATTTCTAAGGTGTTGGGGCTTGTGGAGGAGGGAGGGAGAATGGTTTGGGTGATGCAATGCAGAGGAAGGAGGTCACCCACCTTCAGTTCAAGCCCCTTGGTACAAGGCAAGTGGAACAGAAAACAAACCCAACCTAGGGGGCCACAGTCGAAGCATGTTCTCAGAAAGGAGCCAGGTTTTGGTTAAAGGGAGAATAGGAAGGGAATATTCAAAGAAGTTGATGGTGTTAATTCACTTTCTGTGCCCAGCACTCAGCTGGGCACTGAGACAGTGAACCAAAGAGTGAAATATCCTGCCCTCGTGGGCCTTATGTTCCACCTGGTGAGACAGAGTAAACAAGATTGAAAAAGTCAAATATATAGTCTATTAGATAGTGCGAAACATTAGGAGAAAAAATAAAGCAGTGAAGAAAGATTGAAGTGTCAGTAATTGGGAGTTAAAACTATAATAGTTGGCTAAGAAAGGCTCCCTGAGAAGGTGACATTGAGTACAGGCCTGAAGGATATTGGAGAGCTGACCAGATACCTGAGGGTAGAAAGAACAGCAAGTGCAAAGGCCCTGAGGCGGGAGCATGCCCAGAATGTCTGAGGAAGAGCCAGGAGGCCAGTGTGGTAGTAGTGGTGGAGGGAGGGGTGATTATGGGGGGAGAAACAGAGGGCTGGGCAGATCATGGAGGGCCCTATGGGTATAGGAAGGAATTGGCCTGTACACTGAGTGAGGTGGGAAGCCAATGAAGGGTTTGGGACAAAGGAGAGATGTGAATTGCATTTTGATGGGTTCATGCTGGCTGCTGTGTGGAGGACAAAGTAGGAGGCAAAGGCTGATGTAAGGAGACTAGTTAGGAAGCTTTTGCCATAATCCGACCGAGAGTTGGTGGTAGCTTGGACCAGGGCAGTAGTGGGGGCATGGCCTTTGGAGCCAGAATAGCGGGTGAATTGTTTACTGACAAGAGAGCAGGTAGGGCAGGAGTGCACAGGTGAAGAGGGAACGCAGGTGTTTGGCGGGGGTGGGTTAGGCGGGAAGTATTGGACCTTTGCAGGGAGAGGACAAAGTATAAACAGTCACCTAGGAGAGCAGGAGAGGAAATGGACTAGAGGGAGGGACCTTAAACTTGAGCTTGCGCATCAAGCTCACCTGGAGCGCTCGATACAGCAGAGTGCTGGGCCCCACCCCGGGAGTTTCTGACTCAGTAGGTCTGGGGTGGGGCCTGAGAATTGGCATTTCTGACACATTCCTAGGTGATGCTGATACTAATGTTGCTGGTCAGCGACCAGTTTTGAGAACCACAAGACAAGTGCAATACAGTGGGCTTGCCCCGCAGAATGGAGCGCCCATTTGCGCTTCACGATGGGGAATTCACTGAAGGCGGCCAGCGTGGCTGGGTTTTTGTCCCATCACGCTCAGCTGCACTGGAGCCGGCACAGAACAGGCAGGGAGGTTTAACTTGGGTTGAAGTTTAGCCAAGTGAATGCTACAAATCACGAGAAAGGCAAGTGGGTTAAGGGTGGATGCAGTGGAGTGTTTGGACTGATTGACCTTGGATTTGAATCTGGACCAGGTGAGGAGAGAACACGTGAGACAGTGGGGAGGTGTCAGGATCAAGGATTATTGGTGTCTGGGTCCTAGCGAGGGTGAGCTGGACATTGAGGTTATGGATGGGTGAGACCATAGCAAGGAGTGGCAGAGGTGCTTGGAGGACAGGAGGTCAAGGAATGAGAGGCCAGAGTCTTGGAAGGTACCTCTATCTGTTTGGATGTTGAAAACACACTAAGAGTTAAAGCAGAAGCCAGTGAGAGAGAGTGACAGTGAGCTAGGAGCTAAAATCCTCAAGCAACGAGGTGCTGACCTGGTGCCCCGGAAGGTGACTGCGACAAGGAGATGTGGTAGGCGCTGCATTCTGATGACAAGAGGTTCAAAGCCAGAAGGTTTTACAGGAATGACCATGGAGAAAGGTCTGGCATGACAAGGGGGAGCAAGGAGGAGCCCACCCCACCTCCGGCCCAGGGAGCAGAGAGGCAGAGGTGAACACAGCAGCCACTTGAGGGAGCCACCGGAAGCCGAGCTCTCAGGAGAGCCAGGGTCTGTTCCCTAGCCTCAAATGAGAAACAACTGGGGAATTCTGAGGCCATACCTGAGCCTGGACCCCACCATCCAAGATTTGAATTTAATAAGTCTGGTGAGGAGCCCAGACTTCGATGTGTTTTTAAGCCCTTGACATGATTTGTCTGTGCAGCTCGGGAGGGAGAAGGTGAAGGGGACACTGAGAGGAGTTTGAGGATGTGGGGGACTTTGTCGATGATCGGCCTGGGGTCCAGAGGAAAAAATGGCAGTCTTCAGGAGATGGGGTCAGAATAGGGGAGGATGGTGGGCATGAGGATTTGAGTCTGGGGGAGTGGGGAGACCTGGGAGACCTGGGCTGAAGAGGGTTCAAGTGCCTGACCACGGTCTCAAGGCAGATTGTGGTGACGAGGCTGAGAGTGTTGGGGAGAGGGAGGGATGGGGTCTTGTCTGGATCACAGAGAAGGCAGTGGCCCCCTCTTCTCCTGGCAGTGGAGGCCTGGAGGCTGGAAGGGGGATCCTAATGGAACATCTGGAACTTTGGGCTCCCCTCTGGCTCCTAGCTTCCTCTTCTCCACATCTGATCCCTCAGCATGCCAGTGGGCTCAAGTGAGGCAGGGTCATGTGGCAGTTAGAGCCCAGACTATTGAGCCAGATGGACTTGGTTCAAATCTCTGCTCTGGGTGACCTTAGGCAAGTTACTCAATCTTTCTGTGTCTTGGTTTCCCTATCTGTAAAATGGGGCTAAGAATAGTACCCACCTCTAAGGGATTTTGTGGACATTAAGTGAGTTAATTTATGGAGAGTGCTAGAAGAATGCCTGGCATATAGTAGACCCTATTTGACTTTGCCATTATTCTTTATAAAACATTTCCCAAATCCTCTACTTCTCTCTATCCCTATTATTATGACACCAGTCCAAGCCATCCTCTTCATGTGCAGGGATCCTGCTGGAGCCTCCTTAATAGGCGTCCCATTCCGCTCCCCAGTCTACTCCACTCTCACACTGCAGCCAGGGTGACATTTTGAAACTGCAGATCAATCCATGTTACTCCTTTGCTTAAAATTGTCCCATGACCTCTCATCCATGGCATTTAGAATAAGGTCCCAAGTCATTATTCCTGGATTGCAATGTCCCTCACCATCTGGCCTTCCTCTCCACCGCATTTCCTCCCCACCAAATTCCAGGTCCACTGCCCCTTCTCTTTAGCATGCCAGCACACTCCTGCTTTGGGCCTTTGCACCCACTGTTCCCCCTGCCCGAATGATTCTTTCCCTAGTCCGTGCATGGCTGGATTCTTCTTATCCCTCAAGTCTCGGCTGAGGCCTTCCAAACCCCAATGTCCTGTGGCCTCTGCTTACTCACTTTCTTCATGCCTATTTTAATTCTCTGCATGGTACTCATGACCCTTTTGTATTGTCTTGGTTTTGTTTATGTCTGTTCTACTTTGGATTTCCCCAAAAACAGAGACTGAAACAAGGATTTGGGTGCAGGTAGCTTATTTGGAAGATGTTGCCAGAAAGTGGGGAAACGATGCACGGAGAGTGAGATGAGGAGGGTGCCAAGTCAATGTAAGGGTGTTATCAGCCTCACTACTGTAGTGGAGGGTCTTCATCCCACCAGGACCTCTGGGAAGCATTCGGAATACCTCGCAGGGTTGTCCTGCAAAAGATGGCAGGTCCAAGCTTTATCCACTGCTCCTACACCCTGTTGGTTGAGGGCTGCCTCTGGGGCATTAATTCCCTAACTACCAGGTTGTGCTTGCCTGAGGGCCAAGGCTGCATTGCAGAAGGCTCTGGCAGCCAGAGGCAAGTCAGCACTTCCCAACACAGCCATGGCTAAGCTCAGAGCTGGGCCGAAAAGCTGTATTAGGCTCCGTTGGTGTCTGCTGCCTGACCCATTTCCCCCACTAGAGTGTAAGCTCTTAGTGAGTGGAGACTTTGTCATTTCTGTTCACAGATGTATCCCAAGAGCCCAGCACAGTGCCTGACAAATAGCAGGTATCAATAAATATTAGTTGAAGGAACTTAATCCTTTCATCAATCCAGTGGTAGATACTGCCGTTATCTTCATTTTTAGATGAGGAAATTAAGACACTCAGTCTTGGTTAGTGGGTTCACCCAGCTCACTGGTGATACAGCTGGAGTATCAACCCAGGCAATGTAGACCCCAAGCTTGATCTGCAAGAAGTCACTTCATCAGTAGCTGTATTTACCGAGGAATGTTATTAGACTTGATCATCAAATTTAAGATTGGCAGTATAATGCTTTTAGGTCTTTTTTAGAGCTTGCCTTGCTTATATGGCATAATGGCTTTCATGTTGTATTAGGGTGTAATTTAGAGGGTTCATAGGAATGAAAAATACAAATGGCTCAAAGGCCTTGGAGGGTAAGATAAATATTCGGTAGCTGGCCAGGTTTGATCTAAGAGCAGGTGGGGAGGTTCCCAGTGGAAACTGGAGAGTACATGCTCCATTTAAAGGGAGCCTCAATGGTGGCCTACAGTTGGTGCCTTACAGCAAGGGTCTGCAAACCTTTTGTGTAAGGGGCCCAATAGTAAATAGGCTTTGTCAGCCATATAATCTCTGTGGCAGCTACTCACTTCTGCCATTGTAGCATGAAAGTAGCCACTGAGAATAGGTAAACAAATAAGCTTGGCTGTGTACCAATAAAACTTTATTTACAAAAACGGGTGACAGGCCAAATTTGGCCCATGGGCTATAGTTTGCTGACGGCTGGCTTATGGAAATGTAGTCCAGATCTTCTGATTTTTCAAGAGAAAATGGAAATAGGATTTTTTGTGAAATTTCCCAATTATGAAAAATATTATCTAGGCTGCCAGTTTGCCCTCACTAATTTAGTGGCCTGCCATATTGCCTCAGAGGTTGGTATATTTCTGTTCAGGAAATAAAACATAAATATCAACCACCATAATACACGTAGCATGTGAAAAATACTGTAGTTCAAAAGAGAAAATTTCCTCTGGACTGGGAAATGGTTACCAAAGGCTTTTTGGAGGAGGTGGTGCTTAGCTGTGGTTAAAAGTTAGGTAATGTTTTCCCATGTAAAATGTACAATGTGGGACAATTCCCAGCAAAGGCAATGGTATGAGCAAAAATATTTGAGGAACCACAAATATTTATTTTGACAGGGAGCAGTAGGCGATAAGGCTGGGAAAGCAGAGAAGAAGATCAAGGACTGCCAAGGGGGGTGGGGTCCAGTCTTTAGACCTTGAGCCCCGTGCTCAGAACTGCCCTTTAGGAAGGTCAATGTTAGCAATGCCCGTTAAGGATTGGAGCATGGAAGGATCAAAAATGGGGAGACCAGTTAAGAGACTGCTATAGACTGAATGTTTGTGTTCCCCCCCAAATTCACATGTTGAAGTCCTAATCCCCAGTGTGATGGTATTTGGAGGTGGGGCCTTTGGGAAGTAATTGAGTTTGAATGAGGTCATAGGGGTGGAGCCCCCGTGATGGGATTGGTGCCCTTATAAGGGGATGAAGGGACCAGAGCTTTCTCTCCCTGCCATGTGAGGATATAGCAAGAAAGCTGCTGTCTGTAAACCAGAAAGAGGGCTCTCCCCAAGAACCCAACCATGCTGGCACCCTGATCTCAGACATCTAGCCTCCAGAACTGTGAGAGATAAATGTTTGTTCTCTAAGTCACCCAGTCTATGGTAATTTGTTATAACAGCTTGAGCAAAGAGAGAGACTGTTGTAATAGGCAGTAACAGTTTCTTGAAATGAGCTTTGAGCTTGAAGCCAAATTTCTAGCTTGAGAATGGAAAGATAGAATGCCAGAGCTAAGAGGAAGCTCAGAGGTTTAACCAGGACTGTGGCCCATGGACAGATGGGGAGGCTATGATCTGAGAGGAGATGTCACATGCCTACGCCATCCATCAAGCTAGGGCAGCGGTGGGTTTCCAGGTGCATTTGAGCACGCACTCCAAAGTACTTTGGAAGCATAGACTCTCAGGAAGGAAAAAGAGATCTCATTCCATGTATCCTGTAGTGAAATGTGGCAGCTTCTCACCTCTGCCATTGTAGCATGAAAGTAGCCACTGAAAATACACAAACAATGTTTCACTACATGTACAAACCCAACATGAAATTTTAAAACAGTGGGAAAAACACTTGCAACAAATTCAACAGATCAAGTTAGTTTTAATATATAACTAGCTCTTCCTTTAGCAAAACTCGAATATGCCAACAGAAAGATGAGTGAGGGACAGTTTGTAGAAAAAACACAAATGACAGATAATCACATTTTTAAAACTCCAGTCTTGCTGGAGAGCAAAGAAATGTGAACTAAAACAATGTATTCAATTTCATAATCAATTTGGGGGAAAGTTAATATTTTTTCCTTTTTTTTAGTGGTGACTTAGTCTTAGTGAAGGTCCAGGGAATCAGGCATTTTATTTTTTCTAGCTTTATTGAGATACAATTGACATATGATATTGTGTAAGTTGAAGGTGTACAACATGATGACTTGATACATGTGTATTTTGTGAAATGTTATCACAATAAAGTTAGTTAACGCCTCCTTCACCTCACATAATTACCATTTTGTTGTTATGGTGAAAACATTAAAAGTCTACTCTCATAGCAACTTTCAAGTATGGAATACAGTTCTGTTAACTGTAGTCACCAGGCTATACATTAGATCCCTGGTACTTATTCATCCTATAACTGGAAGTTTGTACCCTGTGACCAACATCTCCCCATTTCCCCCCCCCCCCCCAGCCCATGGCAACTACCACTCTACTCTCTGTTTCTATGTGTTTGATGTTTTTAGAGTCCACATGTAAGTCGGACTTACGGTATTCTTACGGTAAGATCATACGGTATTTGTCTGTGTCTGACTCATTTCACTTAGCATAATACCCTCAAGGTCCATCCATGTTGTCACAAATGGCAGGATTTCCTTCTTTTTTATGGCTGAATAATATTCCTGTGTGTGTGTGTGTGTGTGTGTGTGTGTGTGTGTGTACCACATTTTCTTTATCCATTCATCCATCAATGGACACTTTCAATGGACATTTAGATTGCTTCCATGTCTTGGCTATCTATTGTGAATAATGCTGCAATGAACATGCGGGTGCAGATAGCTCTTCAGTATCTTGTTTTCATTCCCTTTGGATAAATACCTAGAAGTGGAATTGCTGGATCACATGGTAGTTCTATTTTTAATTTTTTGAGGAATCTCCATACTGTTTTCCATAGTGGCTGCACCAGTTTACATTCCCACCAACAGTGAACCAGGGTTCCCTTTTCTCCACATCCTCGCCAGCATTTGGTATCTCTTCTTTTTTTGTAATAACTGTTCTAACAGGTATGAGGTATATCTTATTGTGGTTTTGACTTGCATTTCCCTGATGATCAGTGATGTTGAGCACCTTTTCATGTTTTTGAGGTTAGTGCTGTCAAGTCAATTCCGACTCCTAGTGACCCTGTGTACAGCAGACTGAAATCCGGCCCGGTTTCCACTTTTTGTGCTATCCTCTCATCTTCCAGTGTTCTATCAGACAATGCTCCACTGCTATTCACAGGATTTTCACGAACAACTTTTTCGGAAGTGGGTGGCCAAGTCCTTTTTTCTAATCTGTCATGGTCTAGAAGCTCCACTGAAACCTGTCCACCATGAATGATCCTGTTAGTATCTGAAATACCAGTGGCATAGCTTTCAGCACCACAGCAACATGCAACTAACTGCCCCAGTACGACAACTGACAGATGGGTGGTGTGGTTCCCTGACCGGGAAACGAACCCTGGCCAAGGCAGTGAGAGCGCCAAATTGTGACTACCAGGGCTGGCTCTTTGTCATGTACTTGTTGGCTGTTTGTATGTCTTCTTTAGGAAAATATCTATTCAAGTCATCTGCCCATTTTAAAATCATATCGTTTGTATTTTTGCTATTGAGATGTATGAGTTCCCTATATATTTTGGATATTAACTGCTTATCAGATATATGATTTGCAAATATTTTCGCCCATGGAATAGGCTACCTTTTCATTGTGTTGATAGTTTCTTTTGCTGTGCAGACGCTTTTAGCTTGATGTCGTCCCATTTGTTGATTTTGAAGCAGGCACCTTCTAACATTGTGTGGACAGGAATGTGTTTGGGTAGCACTAACCTGGAGATCAATTTACAATCTCTTTCAGGAGCCTTAAAACTGTTCATATCCTTTATCGCAGCAATTTCACTTCTAGGAGTGTATCCTCAGGATATAATTGGAGAGTATGTTTTTAGGATTTTCATCTCGTTGTTTATAATGCATAGAGAAAAAACAGAAACACTATAAATGTTACCAATGGCTCTTAGTCATATTTTGAAATATCCAACAATAAAAGACTAGCTGAATAAAATGATGATTTAGCTATATGATAGACTATTATGCAGCCATTGAAAATATTTTTGAAAGATTTTTTTAAGGTATCTCATGAAAAATGCTCATAAGATAATTTTGGGCTTAGAAGGAGCAGGATGCAAAAATATGTATACATACGATTACAACTTAAGAATGATATAGTAATTTTGGCTCACCCTTATTCAGTGCCCTCTACATACCAAGCATCATGTCATTTCATCTTTATATAACTCTATAAAGGAAGTATTTTTATCCTCATTTTGCAAACAAGGAATCTGGGTTAAGTAACTTGCCTGAGATCATCAACTAGAAAGAAGCAAAGTCAAGACTGAAGTCTGAGGTCGTCTTACTTAGAGCCCGATTACCCACTGAGCTGGCGGGAGGTGGAGTGGCCGGGGCAGGGGAGGGCAATACATCAAAAGTCCCGAGTGATGAGGTTAAGGTCCCCCTCTCAGTAAATGAGAACTTCAGCTTTCAGAACTAAAACCTTGGGGTCTTTGTGATTCCATTCTTTCACATTCCACATCTGGTCCATCAGCAGATCCTATCAGCTCTAACTTCAAAATATGCTCAGGGGCCAGCCCAGTGGCATAGTGGTTAAGTTCACGTGCTCCGCTTAGGTGGCCGGGGGTTCTCAGGTTTGGATCCCGGGCTCAGACCTACGCACTGCTCATTAAGTCATGCTGTGGCAGCGTCCCATATACAAAATAAAGGAAGATGGGCACAGATGTTAACTCAGAGCTAATCTTCCTCAGCAAAAAGAGGAAGATTGGCAATGGATATTAGCTTAGGGCCAATCTTCCTCACCAAAAAAAAAAAAAAAAAGCTCAGAATCTGGCCCCTTCTCATCTCCTCCACCACCTCCACCTGGAGCCTCCAAGCTGGTCTCCCTTGCCCCCCACTGTCTATGTGCCCAGCCAAGGATACCATCACATTGGTTTCACATGGTCGCCTAGTGGTGGTAGGAGGGTGGAGTTGTTCAGCATCGTTAAAATGGTTTAAATATGCTTTAATAGTGTTACAAGGAGAGTGATACTTGTGTAACCAAAAACTTTTAAAACAGAAGATGGCGCAGCACCCTCCCCATCCCCCGGCCTTAGTCCCCCCTGCGGAGTGGCTGCTACCCTAATCCTCAGCTGCTCCACCTGGGTTTCTGCACACCTGGAAGCTTTGGAAGCCCCTCATGGAAGGTGACGTGGGTCCCGTGGCCTGAGAAAAGCGGCGCCCTGCGGCTGGCAGTCAGGACCTCCTCAGCTTGAGGGTCCCGCCGGCAGGCCCCGACTTGTCTGGTTGTTTTTTACTGTCCAGTCGCAGTTTCCTTCCTGTTCATTGTCTGTCAGAGGAGAGGGGTCTGGCAGGCTCAGGGGCTTTGAAGTTAATGGCTGCTTTTATTTCCTCCTCCTGGAGTCTGGGGAGCTCTTAGGGTCTTGCTCCATTGTTCCCCACAGAATCCTAGTCAGACTGGAAGGCTCCTTATCACACACGGACTCCGGAGTTCATGAACTAGGGCAGATGCTGTGGGTGGCCACACGAGGAAAAAAGGAAAAGGCAGTATTGTAAAAATCAGGAGACATCTTGATTTCTTCTTTCTTTGAAAAATCTAACAATCTGGCAATAATGGGCCAAGTTCTGGAGCCTGGACAATCACAGGGGCACAGAAGGGTCTCCTCACTTTGGATGTGCCATGAGCGCTCTGGCTCACCACAGTCCCCGCCACTCCCTACTGCTTCGCTGGGAAGCAAACTTGTGCTGTTGTTTTCCTCACAGAGAGAAATAATTCTCTATCTTTGTGTCTCTTTCAAAGTGGGAAGTGAGGGGTGGAGAGAGTTAGACCAGGAGGGCTGTGAGAGTTTTCTTCCACCCAGCAAGCTTCTCTCTCTTACGTTGTCTTCCTAATCCTCTGATCCCCCTGGGTTTGTATCCCCCATGATCTAACCCCATTCGCTCCCTTTACAGAAGGGGAAACTGTGATCCGTGGAGGGAAGGCTACTTGCCAAGTCCCTACAGTGAGTTCACACAGTGTTTGCTTCAGGCTGTAAAGAGCAATGTCCTAGGAAGTTTCTAGCATGTTTTGTTATTATTATGAATGGCAAATATTAGAGAGCAGTATGTACTTCCGCTCACATTTCTTCTTTTCATAGTCACAACAGTCTTTTAAAGATAGAGTAGTTCCTCCATTGTATTAATATGAACAAGGCCCAAAGAGCATAAGTGTCCAGGGTCACACAACTTTCCTAGTCTCATTTGAAAAATGGTGATAATAACTCCTTACCAATCTGAAGTCTGGGCCAATGGTTCCTCCAGGCCCCTATTAGCTCTGCTATCCACGTGTCCACCATTTATTAATTCAGTAAACCTGTACTGATTATCTCCTTTACCTCAGGCACTGTACGTGTCTTCAAGGAGCTTAAACTGTGTGAGGGTAAATAGTAATGGTGGGGAGAAATGGAGAAAATCTTGTCCCAAAGATTGCCCATGGAGGGGGATGGACGAGTTCAGAATAAGAGTGATACGGCATTGAATATCTTTGGAAGGAAACATAAATGGATGTCTTAGTCCATTTGGGCTGCTATAACAACATACCAGACTGGGTCACTTATAAACAACAGGAATTTGTTTCTCACAAGTTCTGGGGGCTGGAAACTCCAAGATCAAGGTGCCAGCATGGTCACGTTCTGGTGAGAGCCCTCTTCCTGGTTCGTAGCCGGCACCTTCTCACTGTGTCCTCACATGGTGGAAGGGGCCAGGCAGCTCTCTGCGTCTCTTTCATAAAACTCTAATCCCATTCATGAGGGCTCCACCCTCCTGACCTAATAATCTTCCAAAGGCCCCACCTCCTAATACCATCACATTGGGGGTTAGGATTGCAACATGTGAATTTGAGGGGGACATAAACATTCAGACCATAGCAATAGGTTTCCTCTAGGGTAGAGTTCAGAGGGACCAGAGTGGGAGCTGGGCTAGCTACACAATTTGCAAGACCCAGTGCAAAATGAAAATATGGGGCTCCTTGTTCAAAAAGCAAGGGAAAGTGCTATTAAAGGTACTAAAATATAAAGTTTTTTCCTTTCTTCTGCCATCTCTTGACGTGCCATGTTTTTTTTTGTTTTTTTGCTATTTAATGTTCTAAGTAAAGAAAAATTAAAAATATTGCATGAGATTTATCCTTTATCTTTATATTGTGCAATGTCACTTTTCAAGGCAACAATAGGAACATTTAACTCACATCCAGTATCCCCAAAATTACACAATTTGTATTTCATAGTTTGTGTTTGCACATGTATTTAGTTTATACAATAACAGTGGAAATGCTGTACAAAACTAACTCAACTGGTTTTATTTCACTTCTTTTTGTTTGTTTGGGGTTTTTTAAAAATAAAAATTGTATATATTTAAGGTGTATAATATTATTATTATTTTTTTTTTTTGGTGAGGAGATTACCCCTGAGCTAACATCTGTTGCCAATCCTCCTCTTTTTGCTGAGGAAGATTGGCCCTGGGCTAACATCCGTGCCCATCCTCCTCTACTTTATATGTGGGACGCCTGCCACAGCATGGTTTGATAAGCGGTGCGTAGGTCCACGCCCAGGATCCGAACCTGTAAAGCCCGGGCTGCCCAAGCGGAGCACATGAACTTAACCGCTACACCACCTGGCTGGCGCCATATAATATGATGTTTTGATATATATATATATATATATATATATATATATACACACACACACACACACACACACATAGTGAAATGATTATTACAGTCAAGCTAATTAACATATCCATCTCTTCACATAATTACCTTTTTTTTTTTTGGTGATGAGAGCACTTGAGACCTACTCTCTTAGCAAATTTTCAGTATACAATACATTGTTGTTGACCATGGTCACCATGCTATACATTAGATCTCCAGAACTTATTCATCCTGCATAACTGCAACTTTGTCCCCTTTAACCAACATCTCTTCATTTCCCCACCTCCCCATCCCTGGGAACCACTGTTTCACTCTGCTTCTATGAATTAGACTTTTCTAGACTCCACATACAAGTGAGATCATGCAGTATTTGTCCTCCTGTGACTGGCTTATTTCACTTAGCACAGTGCCCTCCAGGTTCATCCATGTTGTCTCAAATGGCAGGATCTCCTTTCCTAAGGCTGAATAATATTCCACTGTGTGTGTGTGTGTGTGTGTGTGTGTGTGTGTGTGTACGTACCCATCCATTGATGGACACTTAGGTTGTTTCCATGTCTTGGCTATTGTGAATAATAGTGCAATGAACTTCTTGAGATGTGCACATCTTATCAGTACTCTCTACCTTTGGCTTACTCTCTACCTTGGCCTAATCCAAGGAAGCGACACCAATAAGAAAGGATATGATAGGGTTCCTCAGTTGTTTGTATTTCTTAGACTCCTATTGTCTTCTGTTATGGGTTGAATTGTGTCCGCCCAAAAAGATATGTTGAAATCCTAACACTCAGTATGTCAGAATGTGACCTTATTTAGTAATAGGATCATTCCAGATATAATTAGTTGAGATGAGATCTTACTGGAGTAGAGAGGGCCCTTAATCCTGTACCACTGACTGGTGTCCTTTTAGGAAAACTGTGAAGATAGAGCCAGGAGCTAGGAAGAGGCAAGGGAGGATTCTGCCCAGAGTCTCAGAGGGAGCATGGCCCTGCCGATATCTTGATTTCAGACTTCTAGCCTCTACAACTGGAGAGAATAAAGTTCTGTTTTTTAAAGCCACCCAGTTTGCGGTACTTTGTTACAGCAGCCCTGGGAAACTATACACCTTTCTGTGTTCAAAGCAAGTTCTGGTTCAAATGGAAAGCATGGCCTCCAGGGGTTGTCAGTTCCTCCTGCTCTCCTCTCCCCTAGTTGTAGATGTAACTCACTTACCTTCTACTTGCTTTGTATCTTGCTGAACTCTCATGCCTAGTAGGTCCACCAGAACTCTGTGCTCATGAGGCATGGAGAACACTATATGCAGATGGGGCGGCAAGGGAGAGCAGACACCTATTGCACGCCTCTCCTCTGCTCATGTGCCTGCACTACTGTCCCATTGGACTTCATTTACAAAACACAGAGTTCAAAGATAAAATTCTTAAGAATTTCAAGGTGGCGACAGCAGAGCACTAAACCAAGCACGCGGCCTTTCTGATGACAGGCTGTCCAGCTGCGTAGATCACACACCCATGAACCGGCCCCGATGAGAGGGAGATTTATTTTTTATTTATTCCTTTTGTACCTTTTTGATCTCATACCATTTTTTTTTTTTTTTTTTGTGAGGAGGACCAGCCCTGAGCTAACATCCAATGCCAATCCTCCTCTTTTTTTGCTGAGGAAGACTGGCCCTGGGCTAACATCCATGCCCATCTTCCTCCACTTTATATGGGACGCCGCCACAGCATGGCTTAACAAGCGGTGCGTCGGTGCACACCCAGGATCCGAACCGGCGAACCCCGGGCCGCCACAGCGGAACGTGTGCACTTAACCGCTTGCGCCACCGGGCCGGCCCTCATACCATTTTTTTAACTGAAAAGAGTAATATGGGCCAGCTTTATAAATGTCCTAGGTTTTGAGTCCTGTTTGCAAAATGCTGCTTTTTTATTCTTCCTGCCTGGTTCTCAGACCTAATGTGTAGAGTTATATCTCAAGAATTTCTAGTCAAGGATCATAAAGGATTTGCCCAATATTCTCTTGACTATGTAGAGCACATCGCGAGAAACAGTTTAAAGGAGTTGGTTTGGTTTTTGGTTAAAGACAAAGTGGTAAACAAGGCTTACGTCTCAAAGTTTATGGCCCAGATGTCTTCCTTCTGTCCCTATAAACAGAGCCAGACTTCATGCTTTTGGTCCTTAATGGAGCAATGCAGACCATTAAGACCCTAAGGAAACACTGCTCAAAGTATATACCTCAACTTCCTCTGAAAGGCTGAGTGCTCGAAGAATTTATATCACTGACCCCTCTGCCACCCAGGGTATTCACTGCAGCGTGGTTGGGTAGCAAAAGGCTGGGAACACCCTAAATGTCCAGCCAAAGAAGACTGGTTACATACATCATGATGGATCTGTACTATGGGACTACGGGATAACTGTGCAGCGCTGCGGAGAGAAAAAACAAGGTGCAGGAGGATGTGTACCGTAAGCTGCCATTCATGCAAAGGGAAGAAGGGCATGAATGTCTATGCTGGTGAGTGCAAACATCACTTCTGGAAGGAAATACAAGGTGCTGCTTACCCTTGGGGAGGAGAACAAGGCCTGGGACAAGGGCGAACACATGTATACTTCACCGTGTATAGTTGTAATGTGAGATAGTGCATCACGTGAAAAGAAAAAGAGAAAGGAAAGTTAAAGTGAGCAGTTGATAATATTAGATTGATTTGTCCTCTGAGGAAGATTGGAAAGCCCAGAGAAAAATTTTTTCCCATTTTATACATGGGAATGTTGTAGATAGGTAGGATAGTCTCAGTTTAAATCTTTGGTTCCCAACCTGTGAGCGTCAGAGATTGGGGATAGGCGGATGGTAATTGGCTCATAGTAAGTACTTGATAAAAGTTTAGTTTTTGAATGAATGAATGAATGAACGAATGAAGAAATGACTACTTCTTGGCTCTGTTGGGGATGGAGTGGGTGGGAAAAGTATCTCCAGTCGCATTGTTTCCCTGCTGTCCACCAGAGGAAGAAGCCTCTCCTGCTAAGGGCACCGACACCATTTCTACCCGTGGACAGTGACCATCAGTGCAAAGTACTTTCATTCTTCAGAGATTCTGAGAAAACCAGAGACTCCTGAGAATGACACAGTAAGGACTGCAGAGTGTGAATGACGTTCACAATCCGCTTAAAGCAGCCCCTGGAGAAAAGTCCAAAGTTTCTGCCTACCTCCCTCACCTATCAGAACTCCTGATAACTGAGAGCTGAAGTTTAGGAAAAGAGGACTCCAAATTAGTCAATAATAAAGGCTTTTCATCTTTCGATGTGCCCTGCGTAGAAAGATTATTGAGAAAGAAATAATACTGCTATGAAAGAAAAGAACAAAAACAAAACAATACCGTGAGTTATCATTCAATGGAAGGCCACTCTAGTAAGTATATCATGTGTTTATTTTAAAATAATATTCACTCTTTTTTTCTGATTATGAAAGTAATGCATGTTTCTTGTAGAAAAATTAGAAAATACAGACATACTAGAATAAAAAGTAAAACGAAATTTCCCATAATCCTACCATTCCGATTACACAGTTAATATTTTTATGGATCTGCTTCCATTTCTTTTGTGTGTGTGTGAATGCAGGATAACTGGGGTCATACTCTAATCTTTTTCACATAATATATTGGGAACATTTTTCCAAGTCAATATTCATTCTCTTAAAAAATATTTTTTAAGAGCCAAATCATTATTTAACCAGTCCTTGTTCTAATAGTTCACTATAATAAAAAAGCATTATAATGAAACCCCCTGTCAATAAATCTTTATACTTGTCTGCTTATTTTTTTGAATAAACTTCCAGAAGTGGAATAGTTGGATCAAATAATACAATTTTAAACTTTCTGAGTTCAATGAGCTTTTAGAAAGATGATATTAATTTATATTCCCAACAACACTGTATATTTGTCAACCTTGCATATTGTGTTTTTAAAAATCCTTCACAAAGATATATCCCTCTGTTTCTAAAAAGTTTTCAATGTCTTGGCTAGTGAGTATGAGCATTTTAAAAATGATATTCATCCATTTGAATTTCTTCTTTCATGGTGGGCCTGTTCATCCATTTCTGCATTTTGGGTGTGAGTGTTTTACGTATTGATTTACAAGAGGTCTACATAGTAAGATCAACCTTTTGTAACACTTGTTAAAAACATTTTCTCCAATTTGTCATTTGCCTTTTTTGGTGACATTCAGTATGTCCAAGTCTTGCATATTTATTCAAACATATATACTCATTCTTGCCTTTGGTTTCTTCCTATGCCTTAATGTCTGGGCCTTCTCCTCTGAAATAATTCACTTATGTGTTCCTTTAATTCTCTTGTGATTGTTGTTGTTGGTTTGTAGTTCTTTGGGTTTGATGAAGTTAATTCGTATATAGGAACTCTAAAAAATGAAGGCCACCCTAGTGGCCCTGCTCAGGTCACAAATCTAAACCTAAGTCAGCCTACACATACAGGAAACCGCTGTCAAGGAAACCTAACATACACCAATCACAAATCTCCAACATCTTTAGCTAGCTCACCTTACCCTAGAAAATAGGACCAGCCAGCCTTATAAGGAAATCCCAGTCCTCCTAGCCAATCATGCCATTTCCACATTGCCTCGTCCAACATTCTATAAAACTCACTTTTGCCCAAAATCCCTGGGGAGGAGCACTCCACTGCTCATCAGGCACTGTAGTCCCCAACCCATGGACTGTTTTCCCTTGAATAAAGAACATCCAACTCATTACTAAATTGTTTTAGTTTTGTCATTTGACAGGTTCTTATATTTATTTTGGTGATGGTTTAAATAAATACCTAGTGTTACGTTTTCCCCCAAATTAACTAATTACCCCAGCCACATTTATCATACGGTTAATTTTTAAGTATACTGTATATGTTTCTAGACTTTCAGTTATTCCAGTGATGCTTATCCATCCATTCTCATATCGACACCACACTGTTTTTATTATAACTTTGCAATGTTTTAAGATTTGGTAATACAGGTCTATTCTCATTTTTAAAATAAAAAAATCTTAGCTTTTCTCACAGATATTCTTCCATCTGAGAGTTAGAAAGTGTTGTGCCATCCCTCCCTCACCCCCATCTACTCACAACCATTAGAATTTATTAAAATAGCTAATTTGGGTAAAGTTGCTATTTTCACCTCTGTTTCTTCAAGCCCTTCTTATTATGTTTCAACCTTCATAATTTCTTCCTGAAGAGCCTGCACTTTTTTTTATTCCTACGTGTTTTACAAGAATTCGTAATTTTTTTTTTACGTTAAAACTGCTCTTTAAGCTCCAATTAAAGTTTATCAAAGTTGACTTCTAAATTTTTTTCCAGGTCGGTGTTTGCTTGCAGGAAACCAATCATAAACTAAAGACTCTTTCCTAGCAGCTATTTACTGAGCGTTCGTTTTATACTTTGCAGGGCGATCATCCCTTTACACGAATTATCTTACTTAACGATACAATATCCCTAGCAGGTTGGTGCAACTTTTATTCTCATTTTACACATGAGGGTTCCCAAGAGAGCACCCTCAGTGAGTCCCCTTAGAAGTCTGAGGAACTTGGCAAAAATCACCTAGTTGGTAGGTGGATTTGACCTCAGGTCTGTGAATCTCCAGATCACGAATACTGTGCCATCAGATTAGCTGATTTAAGGCAGCGCCTTTCCGAAAGCAATCAACTGAATTTAAAAGACAATGCTTTCCATCCGTTGGACCCTCCAAAAAGACTGGTTTTCCTCCAATGTGAGGCGTAGATAATATGTACTTGGCAGGAGCCCGATAAATAGTAGTTGACTTACTGAGCCTCCTTTAGAATTAGGGACTCGTGGATAATCAACAGTGGCTTTTCTGGAGCTTTCGTGGGAATTGTCCGTTTGGAAATCTACCTCCCCATAGCAGGACAGGATTAAAAAAAAGAAAGAAAAAACAGGTGGAACCGATGTCAAGTTGGCCAGAGCAGCGCACGCAGGAGACAGGACTTTCTGGGTGCATCCTGCCCGCGCGTTTCACGCGTGGTGCGCGCAGGTGGCGCCGCGGTCCCTGCGCTCCTGGAGTACGCCGGCGGCGTGCCCAAGAGGCCACCAGGAGTCTCCGCGAAGGTGAGAGGAAGCTTTCCACCGAGGCGGGGGAGGAGGGCGGGCAGGAAGCTGAGCCACAGCCGGCAAAAGAAAGACTGTAATTCCCAGCCCCCCGCCCCGTGGGGTGCGGGGGCCGGCGGCGCATGCGCGAGGCCCGGCCCCCAATTCCCCTAGAGAGGGAGGGAGGCCCCCGGCGGCCCGGAGGCTGCGAGCCGCGGCAGGACGCGAGCGCACGCAGGGACGCGGCGGCCGGGGCGAGCCGGGCTGCGGGGGCGGGGGTCGAGAGCGTGGAGCACCCCGCGCGAGGGCCCAGCCGCGTGCAGGCACTCGGAGGCGCCGCCCGCTCGGCCCTGGGAGGGGCCCGGCGCCCGCAGCCCCCCACGTTCGGAGCGGGATGCGTGAGTTTCGCCCCGGCTCAAGGGCAGGATGTGGGAGCAGGACAAAGGCTGGGCGGCGGGGGAGGAGTTGGGGACGGCGAGCCGGTGGCCGCCGCCGGAGCCCCAGCCTCGGGGCGAGCTAGCGGAGTCGGCAACTTTCTCTGCAACTTTTGCAAAAGGGAAGATAAAAATTCTGCAAGTTGTTGCACAGCTCCAGGTCGCCCCAGGTCCCCCGAGCAGAGGGGAGCGGGCACCGTATTCTCCCCGGGACAGGAGGCGACCACCAGCTCCGCTTAGCGGGGCAGGAAAGGGCCCCCGGCCGGGGACGAGCCAGGATAGGGATGCCGGGGGTCGGAGCCGGGGGACGCGCTGCGGCCGCTGAAGTTGCCTGTGTCCACGCAGGGTGCGCCCGGGGAGCCCGGTAGCCTCGGATCGCGGCGCTGCACACGCAATGATGGATGAGCCGTGGTGGGAAGGGCGAGTCGCCTCCGACGTCCACTGCACCCTGCGCGAGAAGGTCAGTCCCTCCCCGCCCTTGTCACTTGCAGGACTGGGTATTTAACGTCCCGTTCGCTCTCGATTCCGTGTCCTCAGGTCGCCCCGCCTGGGAACACGGAACTCTCGGTGCCTTGCTTTCCTCCTGCCCTTAACCTTCTCCCGGAGTGTGTGGGGGCCAGAAAGGAAAACGAGATTGGAGAGCTTAAATTGGTTTTTCTGATTAGGAGCCCGGAGCTCCAGGCCAATTAAAGAGAGAGAATCACTGTACTCTTAGGGCAGTATTTCCCGTAGTATTGCCACCCGAGATTATTTTAGATGGTACGTGAATGGACTTTTAAAAAAACTATTGTGTATTTTAATGTGCAGTTTAAAATATATATCTAGCAAGTTCTGCATAGGCTAAATGATGCTAATTTTCCATTTATTGTAACGATGTAGCAAGTCCTTTTAAATTCATTTAAGTAAAAGTAGTGACGATATAAAGAAATATTAGGTAAATGATAGTATAAGGAATACATAGTTATGGTCCCCCTCCCCCCCAGTATATCTCTGGGATGGGAATTTAAGAAATACCAATCTAAATGAAAGAGGCTACAAAACTAGGAGGCTGTGGGGAGAAAAACAAAAACTCCCCTGCCAGTTTGCCTCCGGTGGCAGAAGGTGGGGGCAGCTGAAATGTGATCCCTGCACGCCCCCCACCTCAAAGGAGAAGAGCTGATGGGCCCTGGGAAGGTGGAAAAATGCAGGTGGGCTGGAGACAGGGCCTGTGTGTCTTGCCTGCTGCCTCTGGACTGAGACAGGGAAGGGTGGTTTGGGGAACAGGTGTGAAGTAGAAGAGTGTATTGGTTTCCTGGGGTCGCCGTGACAAACTGCAGCCCCTCGGTATCCGCGGAGGATTGGTTCCAGGACCCTCGCGGATACCAAAATCCGCGGATGCTGAAATCCCCTATATAAAATGGCGTAGTGTTTGCATATAACCTAGACGACATCCTCCCGTGTACTTTAAATCTTCTCTAGGTTACTTATAATACCTAATACAATGTAAGTGCTATGTAAAAAGTTGTTATACTGTATTGTTTAGGGAATAATGACGAGGAAAAAAACTCTGCAGCATGTGTTCAGTACCCACGCAACCAACAACGCAACCACGTAGGTCTTCGGCTCCGCAGTTGGGTGAATCCGCGGATGCGGAACCGGCAGATACACAGGGCCAGAGGGCCCACTGCACCACAGATCGGGTGTGGGGGACCTAAAACAGTAGAAATTTGTTCTCACAGTTCTGGAGGCTAGAAGTCCGAAATCAAGGTGTTGGCAGCGCCATTCTCTCTCTGAAGGAGGGTCCTTCCTTGCCTCTTCTTAGCTTCTGGTGGTTGCAGACAATCCTCAGTATTCCTTGGCATGTCGATGCATCTCTCCAATCTGAGTCCCGTGTCACATGGCCATCTATCTGTGTCTCTGTTTTGTCTCTTTATAAGGACACCAGTCATTGGAATAGGGTCTACTTTAATCCAGTATGACCTCATCTTAATTGAACTAATTACCTCCGAAAAGACCGTTTTTACAAATAAGGTCACATCTGAGGTTCCACGTGGACATGAATTATGGGGGGACACTATTCCACCCAGCACAGGGAGAGAGAGGCCTTCTTAGTGGGGTATCTGGGTCTCTATACAGACAGGTCCCACTTCCAGTGCACTTGCACCCAGTGTGTATGGAGCTCTGCTTAAAAAACCACCAGCTATTCAGGATTTTTTCCTCATTAGGGAGTAGCTGTCTTCTAGCCAAATTAGTCATTTTTTCTTTTTTCCTGTACCTGCTAGTGTATCTCTGCCTTGCGTTGCTTCTCCAGCTTCCCTCTGCTTCGCTTGGTCTTCTCCCTGGAGCAGGATGGCCAAGGGGCAGCACATTTTAGGCATCTGGAGAGGAAATCCAGGTCTTGGTGGTTCATTTAAAAAGCAGGGCGGTGGGATGGTAGACCAGGCAGCATGGTCTGGGTTCTTTTCTGGAGGTGGTGGCTAAATCAATTAGGGAGGGCTGCCGTGGAAATTGGGCTTGGTTGTTTATCATAGGCTGGAGTGGTTCTCAGTTCTGCTCATAGCTTGGGAGGAATGACTTGGACCTAATTTGCCCCTTTCTAGCAGGAAAGATTTTGAGAGCAGTAGAAACTCAACCAGCTCAGTTACATTAGAATCGCCAACCTTTTGTACGTAAGTGAGATTAGAGGGTTCTGATCTCTCCTCCAGCTGCTCAAAGGAGCAGGGCAGGCTGTTCTCCGTTAATCGTGCCTCACCCATGCCGTAGTGTCGTGTTAGTTCACTGTTGGGCCGCCCCCCTCAGAGGGAGGATGGGTTTGTTAGGTTTTACAGGTTAGAAATAGAAAACTGAGGGGTTGATGCTCAAGGTCACCTGTGACTTGAAGCTGGTCTTATTAGGGCAAACCCGGGTTCCTGGGGTTATAATGTCCCGCTTCCCCAATGTATTGACTGTTTTTCTCCTTTATTTCCTCTCCCTGTTCAAAGAAGCAGATGCTTCTCTGTAAGATTTCACTTAACGGAAAGTTCGCAGAGAGAAGTGAAGATTAGGGGGAACCCGGAATCCACGCTAGCCTCCACCTTTCTTGAGGAGTGACGGCTGGCCCTTTATTTTTCCCAGAGTCAGTTTTTATTAAGCATCTATCTAATAAAACATTTCTAATACTGTAAAACAACTTGACAAGTGTCTGGCCCATGGTAGACACTCACTGTTTGTTGAATGTTGCCAGATGGACGTGAAGCGTGTTTCCGTATGTGCTGTTGAATTGTCATCACAGGACCGGGAGCAGTTATCCTCACTCGACTGCTGCAGGAAGCAGAGCTGGGCTCAGGGAGACAGTGGGAGCCCCGCTTTGTCAGATGTGAGATTCCAGAATAGCGTTAAACTACAGTATGTGGAATGTGACACAGTGGAAATGAACCTTGGTGTGGGATGCAAACTAGTACTGGCAGTGAAACCCTGAGCTGCTTGTGTGACCTTCCTAAACATCTTTAAACCTGGCCGCCATTGCCCATTCTTCCCGCAACAGCCGGAACTTAGATCCTGTCAGTCCCCTGCTTAAAGATCTCCAAATCATCTCATTGCACTTAAAATAAAATTCCCAGTCCTTACCACTGCCTGTAATACCTGACACACAGGGCCCTGGCCTGATGGCCTACCTTGTCTCCCACCCCTCCCACCCTGACCTCCTTTCTCTTCCTTGAATAAATCAAGCTTGTTTGTGTCTCAGGGCCTTTGTCTCCGTTCCCTCTACTTAGAGTCGACTTTTCTCTATTCCTGTTCCTCCATGTCACTCTATCAAATCATCCTGCTTTGTTTTCTTTATAGCATTTAGCAGTATCTGGAATTATTTTCTTTGTGTTTATTGTCTTTTCCCCCACACTAGAATATATGCTCCACAAGAATAGGCCTGTGTCTGTCTTGTTCACTGCCAGCCTCCATGGCTAGAACAGAGCCTCCTCGATCTATGTGCAATGACGAGAAGAAAGAATCTTCTTTAATTTCCTCTTCTGTCAACTGGGGAAAGTGTTTTATAGGCATGTTAGGAGTAAGTGAGAGAACCTAAGAACTGTGCAAGGCACGTGGTGAGTACCTGACAGGTGTCGTTCCTTTCCGCTTACGATTGCTGCCTGTGAGCCCAGCAGCCTGTCTCATGTAGCTCATTGTCAGGGGAAGGTTTGGGGTGTGTGACTGCCCTCCGAGGGGTTTACAAGTCTGACAAATAATCCTTGTAAGAAAGGCAGCATTATCCCCTTGGACATTGGATGGTGATGGGGTTGAGCTGGGAAAGGCAGCAGTTTGCCAAAAGTCACATAGCTGCCAAAAGTCACACAGCTGGGACCCAGGAGCTAGACCCCATTGGCAAGATCTTCTAACAGCCGGGATAAGACATCCTGACTGGGGAAGAGGAGAATGGAACCCTCCTCCCCGAAAGTTGCTCTGGAAAAATCTGCCCCTCTCAGGTCACCTTTATCCGATGCTCAGCCTTAAATGGCTCCTTTGATCATCCTTCCTGGCCCTACTGCTTCTGCTGGAGCAGACCTAGAGCCCCCTCCCACTTCAGTTACCTGCCTCTGACCTTTCTGCTGGGTCTGGGGGATGCTGGCCAGTACAGGGGAGTCAGGTTTCCTACCTGTTAACACCTGTGCCCTTGAACTTCTTCACTGAATGTGAGAAGAGGAGCAGATCAGCACCAGGCCGGTGGCGACAATGAGGCTGTTGGTGATGTTTTTCTGGTAATCGGGTGTGCGCCTCCATAAATATTCAGATTAAAACTGAGAGCCACCTTTTTTTCTCTTCCTCTTGAAAGATGCATCCACCTAAGTTTAAAATTGGCAGGTTCTGGGTGCATACGGTGGAATTAGGGCATGGGGCGGCTCTCGGCTTGAGGGCCAACTTCCTTTCCTTCAAGTCTCTCCCCTCTGCCATGTGTCCTGGCCCCAACCTCATGCTTACTTCTCAGTGTCCTTGTCACCCTGTGTAGTAACATGTCCTACCTGCTAGACTGTAAGTTCTTTGCAGCATGAGGTGTGCCTCGTGTCCCAGCATTCCCGGACCAGTGTCCCGTGTGGAGAGGGGCCGAGGGATGTCCACCGCCTCACCTGGTGCAGACACAGGTGAGAGCACAGAAGGGAAGGACTGGGCTCAGATGGATTCTTCTGGCACCATTGGAATGGTTGTGCAGGAACGCCTCCCAGAGATCCTATGTCAGGGCTCTTAGTATAAGGAGGAGTTTCGTGTAGTCCAGCCTGCAGAGGTGATCTGAGCTGTCCCCAGAGATGTGTGCAGACGGAGGATGAAAGATGGACTGACCAATGGGGTTGGGGGCTGGATGAGATGTCATTCAAGGTGGCGGCCAGTTTGGAGACTCCCTGACTCCAGTGTATTCTGTAGGAAGCTGGTGACAAAACTAGGCGTATTCTCGAGTCCTTCATGTCTTAGAAGACCGAAGGGCTCAGTGCCCCCACAACATGCAGCTGAGACTTGTCTCAGTGCACCTTCTCTGTGGAAGAAGCAGATTACCTCGGAGCCTGCCTTTCATCTGTGAACCAGGAAGTGGCTGTGCCACCTGCCTCCCAGGTGTCCCGGGAGAGCAAGACAGGCACAGTCCAACAACCTCCAGGGCCTCTGGATTGGGGATGGGCAAGGGGCTTGGCGGGCACGCTGGTTGGCTGGGGAAGCCTGTGCTCTCTAAGTGAGGGGAGGACACAAGGCTTTGGGCTGGCCCTGTGCCCTGCCCTTGATTTCTTCTTTGTCTTCCTAAACCACACGGCCCCTTGGGTAGAGGGGGTGCAGCCAAGGATTCTCCAGTGTATCTGAGAACCTGGCAGAAAGAGGTGACACTGTAGGTCTGCTGTTTTCTCTCTTTTCACTTTTGTTTTAAGTGATTAAACACACACACACAGAGTGGGGTCTTTTTTTTTACTTGTTTGTTTAGGAAACTGCAAAAATAAATACAAGCAAACAGAAGAAAGTAAAATCCTTCCCACAGTGCCATCACTTGGAAGTCATCTCTGTTGACATTTTGATGTAGGTTCTCCTGTTCTTTTGTGTGTATGTCATCACAGAACATTTTTAGTTTGGAATTTTGTCTGGTAAAAATGAAAAACATCTTGCCTCAAAACACTTTGTTCATTTCGCGGTATATCATCTACACATTTCCGTATCATTCTTCCCCACTCAATTCCTGATTATTGGTCATTAGCTGAAAATTAGAAACAATCAATTGTGTTTATTTGGAATAGATAATACATGAACTGGTAAAAAAAGATCAAGCTGTGTAAAAGAGCAGATAGTGAATAGGCTTTCTCTACCCCGTCCCCTGTTCCCCTTGTTTCCTTCCCTGAAAGGAACCACTGATCCCAATTTCTCATGAATCCTTCCAGAGTTATTCTCTGCATAAACAAACCAAATGTGTGTGTATTCTAACATGAGTGGCAGTATAATTTACACACTTTCCTGTACCGTTTGATTTTTTTTTGATGTTTACGTTTTAATAATTTAATATTTTCTATGAAACCACTGAACAGAAGCTCCATGACCAGAAGGGATTTTTTTTTGTCCTTTCTGCTCATCGTGACAATAAAGATATGTAGTAGATACTCAATAAATTTATGTTGAATGAATGAATGGAGTATTTCTTTCTGGTCATTTTCTATCTAAGTATATACATTTTATTTTACAAAAAGGCCATTGGAGTATATTAGAGTTCCATACAATTTTTTTTCTTAAGCGTATATACTAAGTAACTTCCTGTGTCATTAACTATTCTTCTACAGTATCATGCATAATGTTTTATTATATGGATATACCATGATTAGGTTAATTCATCTTGTTGGATATTTAGATGGAGCTGCTTTTTTCATTTTTTTTTAATTGAAGTATAATTTATATACAGTACAGTGTACAGATCTTAAGTGTGCTTACAGTTTTGAGTGTACAGTGAGTTTTAACAAATGTATAATCAAGATATAGAACATTGCCATCAACCTAGAAAGTTCCCTGGTGTCCCTTCTCAGTCACTCACCCCATCCTGCTCCCAGTCCCAGGCAATCACTGATCTGCTTTTTGTCTCTGTAGATTAATTTGTCTTTTCTAGAGTCGTATAAATGGAGTTACATGTATGGATGCTTTTCTGTGTGCCTTTTTTTACTTAGTGTAATGCTTTGAGATTCATCCATGTTGTGTCTGTTAGGAGTTTATTTCTTTTTGTTGCTGCGTAGTATTCCGTTGTATGTATATAACATAATTTGTTTATCCATTCCCGTCTTGATGGTCTTTTGGGTCGTTTCTAGTGTGCCATTTTACACAGCACTGCGGTGGGGAGCCTAGTCTTTTATCTGTGCGTATGCTCATGAGAATAAATTCCTAAAATGGAATTGCTGGTCACAGGGTATGATTCTAAGAACCTTGCACATCATCAGTTAATAAATTCCCAAAAGGTTGCACCAGCTTGCACTTCCACCAGTGGGGTGGGAGAGTGCGTACTTCCCAGCAGCTTTGCTAAGGCTAGATAGTAGCCTCTAAAAAAAAACAATTCCCTTTAGAGAGGTCGAAATGGTGTCTCTCGGCTGTGTTTAAAAGGAGCAGGAACCTAGAATAGGAAAAGCACTGCAGAATAGCAGGGCATGGGGAGGGAACTCTGAATACTTTCCAGGGTCTGGGAGCCCCGTCTGCAGCAGGGAACCAGCTGGAGACTTGTGTCAGGCTGGTTGAGGGCTATTGAGGTGACCCTCAGCCCTGGCCAGAAAACTCCCTACTGTCCCTCTTAGCCCCATCGTTGCAATGTGTGCTGTCCGCTACCCCCAAGGGGCAGTTGTTGGGAAACTGAATCCTTCTGAGGCTGAATTTGAATTGTCCTGAAGCACTGGGTCCCTTGCAGGTCACTGGAGCAGATGGTGCCAGAGTTTGGGCTGTCTTTGTGATAGGGACATCCACGCTGCTACCACCAGCTACTTAGTCCTGAAATGGTCATCCAGTGACTTGAGAGGCTGGGTTGGGGGAGACAAGGAGGAGAACGGAGGATCATCAGAACAGAGGCATCCAGAACTGGATAGATTCAGTTACTGTAAGGAAAAGTTGGAAAGAATGTAAATGCCCATCAGAAGGGAATTGGTTTCCCTGTGGTTCATCCATCCACTAAATTTTGGTGGCGTCATTAGATGTGACGTGGTAGATAACTTAGTACTTGATGACGATTGATTTTTCTGATCATTGTAAAAGATCAAGCAACTGAGAGAACTTCTGACTCTTTGGAGTGAATCACTGCTTCTTCCTTAACTTTTTATTATAGAAATATTTAAAGATACACAAAAGTAGAGAGAATAGTAGAGTGAATCCTCATGTCCCCGCCACCAAGCCCAGGGCCTGTTTCCTTTCTTCCCCAGACAGCATGTCACTTCACCGGTAGATATCTACTAACAGATAAAGAAAGACTTTTCTTTTAACATAACAACTATGCCATTATTACAGTTAACAAAATTAACCATAATTCATTAATGTGTTCTATTGCCCAGTCCATATTCAGTTCTCCCCAGCTGTCTCAAAAATGGCTTTTATAGTTGGTTTGTTCAAATCATGATCCAGATAAGGTCTGTGCATTAATTACATTAAAAAAATTACTCTTAAGTCTTTTATTCTCTAATGGTCCCCCTGTCCTCCATGCCCTTAAAATTTTTTTTTCATGCCATTGATTTTTGGAGAAAACTGGGTCATTTGTCCTGATGAACGTCCGCTATTTTTGATTTGGCCTGTTGCTTCCTCATGGTATCTTTTAACCTGAGTTCACTGTTAACGTTTGGTTTATATACTTCCCCACTCTTGTGGGATTATAATATGCTGTAACCTACTTGTTCTCTAGCTGTTAGCTCGAACATCACTTCCTCAGAGGAGCCTTCCCTGACTCCCCAACAAGGTCAGGGCTGAGCCCCTTGTTATGTTCTGAGACCACCCTCGATTATTCCTTCTGCACTCAGCACAGTTTGTGATTATACACTTGTTAATGGGATTATTCCATTTAGATCTGGCTCCATCCCTAGAAGGCAGGCAGGGGCTGTGTCTCCTAAGTTCTGAGCAGAGCAGCTGCTGCATGAGAGCCCCCCCCCCCCCCCCCCCCCCCCCCCCCCCCGTCAGTATGTACTCATCGTGGACACCTTATCTGGGATCTGTGCCTTACAGCCACACCCTGCCTTCCGGGCCTTCGCTGTTGAAATAGCCTTGTGGGGTGGGCAGCATGGCTGCTAACTCCATTCTGCTGGTAGATAATCGCCTCCCAGGACTTAAGAGCTTGATCAGGGTCTCCCTATTTAATAGGGTGATCTGCTGTTCAGAGCCCGGCTTTTGACAAGCAGAGGAATTGCAGTCAGTCTTGAAGTCAGTGATGGTGTAACATGAACTTCCCCTCCGGTGGGGCCGACACCCTGGGCAGCCGCGGTGCGAGGTGAGAAGGCGGGGTTCGTAGTACAAAGCTGTTGGCTCTGAGTTGAACTCTCTCGTTGGTCTCTGCTTTTGTGTTAACTTTCTGTTTTGAAATAATTTTCAAACTTAGAGTATACAGTTGTGAACATTTTAACACATTTGCTTATTCTCTTCTTCTGTCTTTATACATTTTGTTTTTTCTGGAACCAAGTTGCAGACATGATACCCCACTATCTCTTAATACTTTAGAGTTTATTTCACATGGTTAATTTTAAGATGGGCCATGGAGCGCTTTCTGGAGGAGTTTATGTCAGACCACTAGGGACATCTCCCAGATGTCAGGAACCTCCCCGGAAGCCTGTTTTGGGAGGAGGGGATTCAGCCTTCTGATCAGGAAGGAGGAAGCCAAGTGGCCACAGGTAGTCTTTGTTGGCCTTGTGTCTGGGGAAGGCAGAGTTCTAGCTTATTTCCTTGGATCATCTCCGTGGCTTGGTTGGCAGAGAGCCTCTTTATCCAGAAGCCATTTACTGAGCCCCGTGTATAACCCGTAGACCCATGGGAGGCCCTGCCAGGAGATGCCCCGACCCAACTCCCACCCTGGGGTCCTTAGCACAGCTGAGGACATAGTCATATAAGACCGTTTATGGCCATTCCATTTGTTAATGGCTGTAATGGCCAGTGAAAGTTAGTAATGATGGTCCATCATCATTAATGGTGGTTTACACCCATTAATGGGTGCTTACAGTGTGCTGAGAGCTTGACATAGTCCCTTCCATTATCTAAATCCTCAGGCAACCCTTTCTAATAGGTACTGTAATTATCCCCATTTTACAGATGGGACATGTTCAAGTTGAGAGACTTAAATAACTTACCCAAAGCCATACAGCTAGTACTGTAGATGGCAGAGCCGGGATTTGAACCCAAGCAACCTGGCTCCAAGCTCACACTTTTAACCACTGTACCAACGGTGACATCGGTGACATCCCGTTGCCTAGGGAAGTGTGAAAAGCTTCAAAGAGGAGGTGCTGTTTGAGCCAAGTTCAAGGATAAGCAGAAGCTTGCTAGGCAGAGAGAGGTGTGGAGGAAGTTCATCTACCAGAGCCCAGGGCAGCGTGTGATGGTCACACATCAGTGACCCTGCGGGGGGGCGGGGGGGGGGGGCGGTGGCGGTATGGTGAGTAGGGAAGGAGAGGGAGATGGACCAGAAGCATTGGCTCTGGGGAGGCGGGTGAGCACTTGGAGAGCTATGAAGAGGGTATGGGGAAGGCAGTGCCAGACCACTGGACAGGGGCCTTGGCCTTGGAGACCTGGGTGTTGGCAGTGATCCAAGGAGATGGCATCTGAACCAGGGCAGGAAGTGGGGAGACTTGAGAATTTTAGGAAATAGGGTCAAAAGGACTGAAAGATTTCAAGTTTCTTACTGGTTGGAACAAAGTAATTTTCCATTGCTCAGCACGATCAGCCCTTTTCACAGTGTGTTGTTCTTGGAGTGCTCCTTCTAGCAATTGCTAGTTTCTGTGTAGTCTTTAAGGACTCCCACTGCCCACCACGTTAAGGGAGTTAATGTTTATTGGGCACCTATGATATGCCAGACGCTGTTGAATGGCTGATGCACAGTATCTCATTTGATTATTAAAGTTGCTTTTAAAAAAAAGGACAAGTTAAACCTCCTGACCAAGGCAGCAGTTGTTCTTGAACATCAGTGCCTGTTCATTCTTGCATTCAACACGTACTGGCAGCTGACCACATGCCAAGCACTGCTAGCCACTGGGGGTGTAAGTGACGAACAAAACAAAGTTCTCTACCTTCACGGAGCTTGGAGTCAAGCATCAGGCTCGAATGAAGTCCTTGTAAAGCACAGATAGGTGCCCAAGAAGTCTGAGTCAGTAGGTCAGGAAAGTGGGGAGTAGTAGATTCCTAGGGCTGCCTCAGACTGGGTGGCTTAAAACGACAGTTTATTCTCACAATTCTGGAGGCTGGAAGTTCAAAATCCAGGTGTCTGCAGGGCCCTGCTCCCTTCAGAGGCTCTTGGGGAGGATCCTTCCTTGCCTCTTCTAGATCTGGTGGTTTCCAGCATCCTTGGCGTTACTTGGCTTGTAGCTGCATCCCTCCATTCTCTGCCCCCATGTTCACATGGCCTTCTTCCTGTGTCTGTCTTCACCTAGTTTTTCCTCTGTATGCCTCTGTTTTCTCTTCTTATAAGGACACCAGTCATTGGATTAGGGCCCACCCTAATCCACTACAACCTCATTTTAACTTGGTTGCATCTGTAGAGACCCTATTTCCAAATAAGATTGCATTCTGAGGTTCTGGGTAGACATGAATTTTGAGGGGACGCTATCCAACTCAGTACAAAAGGGAAGGCTCCATTTTTCAGTAGATTTCTGGGAGATTCCAGTGCCTGTGGTCAACTGACCACAGTTGCAGAAACCTTGGACTGGGGATCAGCAGGAGAATGGAGTCCTGGCTGGGGCGACTGGGGGGTAGTGGTGGTGGTTGCCCTATTCACCCATTTCGAGCTGCATGTTAGGGTCAAGGTGCCCAGGATAGAATCCATCAGAAGGAATCTGGAAGTTGGGGACAGGAGCCAGAAGTGTGGAGCAAAGAGCATTTAAGGCCGTAGCTTAGGAATGGTGACCTAGGAGGAAAGGAAGAGAGATCCAAGGGTTGGACCTGTTACAGAGAACCAGGAAAGAGGTACATGATGACCCCTGCCCCTAGATGACAGAGGGTGTGGGAAAAGGAGGGGAACCCCCAGTAGAGAAGGTGTGGGATGTGGTCAGATCAGGAAGCTGCTGAAGTGAAGAACATGAGGGGCATTTTATGAAAAGGCCATGAGTGTTGTCTGTGGGGGTGTTGGGGGTGCTCAGTGTCATGGGTGGGAGGGAGACCCCTGAGAGGGAGCAGGCATGACTGTGGCCGTGGTTGGATGCCCAGCACCTGTAGCTGGGCCAGGCGCAGAGTATGCCCGGAAGGGCAGTGGCTCTGGCTGCTGGGAATGAGGAGGTGTCTCCTGAGCTGGCCCCCCTGCCATTTGCTGAGTTCAGGGGGCTGGTGAGGGATGTGGTGGCTGAGGGTGACCTTTCTCTCTGCTAGAAGGAAGCTACGGCCGGACGTCAGCAGGAGGGGATGTCAGTGGCATTGTAGGCTTTACGTGCCACAGGCCACCCTCTTGAGAATGTTGAAATTGTGTTCCCGCAGAGATGTTGATTCTTTACCGAAAATGCCTCTTTGGGCTTTATGAAGCAACCAGGGCGGAGAGGGGAAGGAGGGTGATCCCGGCCAGGGCCTCTCAGGTCAGTGGTGTATACTCCTGAGGCCTCTGAAGCACCCCCTCCCCTTTCTTTTTCCCTTTCAATTTGCAAGTCTCCTCTTCCTGTTGGTCACCTTGGTTACCCATGGTGTTTCTTCACGTCTTGCCACTCTTTGTTCTCAGGCCGACTCAACCCCTAGAGCTGTTTCCCAAGCAGCTGGCCCAGTGCCTGGAGGCCCAGCCTCCCTAGGGAGGCCGCAGTTGGCAGCAGTGAGGATGAGCATGATGGGAAGCACAGAAGAGGAGACCTAGCGTGGTTTTCTTTCCATGGCTGGTGGAGGAGAGCAGCTCAGCCCTGCTCTGCACCTTGGACTGTGTCTGAAGTGGTTATCACACCCCAGGCCTAGCCGGCTCCTCTCATGTCTAAGTGCAGGATTTGCCACTAACCTGAGTGTGGCCTTGGCTGTTGCACTTCTGTGCCTGGGTACTAATATTAGTGGTGGTCCCGCTGCCTGGGCTCACCTGGAGAGGGTGGGTGTTGGGATGGAGAGCCTAAAGTGAGTTACAGTTGTCAGAGGGGCGATAGTGTCTTGAGAGAGAAGTGGGGGCGTGTGTGTGCAGAGCAACAAGACTGGAAGGCGTATATACTGACAGGCACACACCCTTGCAGTTCTTTCCTCGGGGTGGGATTGCTGGTGGTTTTCATTTTCTTTGTACTCATCTGTATGCTCTGAAATTTCTGTAGTGATCAGATATTTTATAATTGGTTAAATATAACATTATTTTGGAAGGAAATCACAAACAAACCTAAACTGTCCCATGAAGCCCCCAAAACATAGCGTAAAGAGCACGGAGTCAGAAAGCCCAGATTCTGAGTCATCATTTATTAGCTGGGAGACCTTAAGCAGGTTACTTAGCCTCTCTGAGCCGTCCTTGTCTGGAATGCTGGGATGCTGATAATGCCCGCCTCGGGGGCCTGTTGGAGGATGAGAGCATGGAACACAGTGTCTGGCAAATGAGATATATATATATAAGCTTTCAAATTATATATATAATACATATTTATAAAATAGAAGGGTTGTATACAACTGTTCATCATAATGAGCAATTCCAAATACTCATGAAGACCAGAGAGGAGGTACAAGAAGCTTGGAGAGCTGAATTCCAGGGAAAAGAGAAAACTCTGTCCTTGCCTTGTGGTGACATGTGCCTCACTCTACCCAGTAGCAACACCAAGGAGGAACCAGATCTGTGTTTACGAAGAATTGGGAGTTACCAAAATTATAAATATGGATATATACATAAAAGATATATATGTATTATATATAAGAGATGGGGCAGGGGTGGGGGGATTTAGTTTTGGGTCCAACCCCTGGACCCCCCAAGGCAGGACGCCCAGCCCTTGGCTGCCTGGGCCTTCTGTGAGCTGGCATCTGCCGCCTTTTGTGCCTCTCCTAGGCTCCTAATACCATGGCCGTGTAGAGGTTCTTACCAGGGCCGTTCTGCAGGTGGAAGCTGTGGTTTTTAATCTCAGCAAGCTTTTTAGCAAATCTCTCAGCTTAGAGTCATCAAATTATTCGGCACTGAGCCAGGGATCTCCACCAGTCTCGCCTTACAGACGTGCTGGGGTTTAATTTCCCCCAGTGCACCAGTGCCCAGCCGCCAGCACCCTAAAGCACCGTTTCCCAGAACAAGCTCTCTGGGATATTGTTACTCTCCCCCCTGAAAAGAGGGGGTGATGGTGGTGGTCTGTGGGTAAATAAATTCAACCTGGAGTCTCTCAAAACTATATGAGTTTCTTCCTGAACAAATGTTTCAGGGCCTCTAATGGGCTAATGTGTGATTCCTTTTAGGAAGGAGCAAGGTAGTATGCAGTGTTTCCCAAACTAATGGCGCACAGAACCCTTTTCTTCAGAAAGAGTATCTTGGGACTGGAGTGTCATGGAACACACATTGGGAAACATTGCCTTAGAAATGACTGAGTATAGAGTGCATAATTTATAATTCTTGGAGTTCCCAGTCCTCTGTAAACGTTGACCTGCTTCCTCCTCGGTAACTCTCTGTTGCTGCTAGGTAGGCTGAGGCATATGCCACCCCAAGGCAAGGATAGAGCTTTTTCTTTTCCCTGGAATTCAGCATCCCCTGGAATTCTTGTACCTCCCCTCTGGACTTCGTATTTGGAATTTCTCACTATGATGAATAGTTTTTATTCAGCCTAAGATCAGGAGCAAATCTTTTTTTTTTTTTTTTTACCTTTTCATTTCAAGTATTTGCCATTCCCCAAACTTGGGGGGTTTGGTAATTACTGAGTGTCTCTTTTGTGTCAGATCACAGAGCTGAACAAGGTGAACCCAGGTCCTGCCCTCATGATGTTTACAGTCGAGGGTTGAAGGAGGACAGTAAAAATCTGGGTGGGTGGGTGGGTGGATGGATGGGTGAAAAGTCCTAGATGCTTGGGGAATATCTTACGGTGGCATGACCAGGGAACACTCTTTTCAGAAGTGACTTTTAGGGGTCGGCGCTGTGGCTTAGCGGTTAAGTGCGTGTGCTCCGCTACTGGCGGCCCAGGTTCGGATCCCGGGCGCGCACCACGCACCGCTTCTCCGGCCATGCTGAGGCCGCGTCCCACATACAGCAACTAGAAGAATGTGCAGCTATGACATACAGCTATCTACTGGGGCTTTGGGGGAAAAAAAGGAAATAAATAAAATTATAAAAAGAAAAAAAGAAGTGACTTAAGCTGAGATCTGAAGGGAGACTGGGTTAGTAATGAGAAATAACACTATGAGGCAGTAGAAAATAATGCAGGGCGGGGCACCAAGGGTTAAAATGAAGACTTCCCTTCCTCCCCTAATGTGAGAAACCAGGGGTGACTGGCTGACTTCTACAGTGCACGTGACCTTCAGACTCCTCTGAGGTTAGCCTCAAAATGCCGGCAGAGCCTGTGTGTGAAGAGCACACGCTGAATTTTCTCCCCCATCTGTCCTGCAACAGTGACAGGCCGGGGTCCCTGCGCAGCAGTCCTGGCTGTGGGCTCGGGGTCTGTTTAACTGCGCTTCAGGGTTGGCCTCGCCTGTACTCCCAGGCACTTCTGAGCCCAGCACTGTGTGGAGTGTTTGCCACCTCTGCCAAGGTCAGCGCCTCTGTGGGGGAGGGGGAGAGCAGCGGAGACGAGACACAGCCTGGAATCTGCAGAAGCCTGTCCAGGCCACCCCTCTGCCTCCTTACGAAGCTCAGTCAGGGGCTTTGTGTAGGTTGTGATTCACTGGTCCTTGGCCTTTCTTGGAGCGCTGTCCCTCTCAGATACTCCTCTTTCTGCCTTGGAACCTCCAGGCAGAGCTCTTGGGCAGCAGGGAGAGTGGTTTCTAAAGGCCTCCAGCCCAGCTTGACACCCCCCGTTTTCCTTCCCCCCAGAATAGCTCCTCTGGTCTTGGAAATGCTGGGGTTTCCCACTCAAGGGGGCATTACCCCTCACCCTGTTGGTTACCCCGGGGAAAGGAAGCAGGGCTGGGTAAGGGAGACCAGCGGGGGAGGAAGGCAGAGCAGGCCACAGGCGGAGGGAGGATCCCCCAGTTGGTGTTTGCTCAGTTCGCACCTGTGTTGATCTTGGAAAACACTCCATTCATTCATTCGTGCATTCATTCACTCACTCAGCAGATATTCATTAGCCCTAAGTGTGTGCTGGGTACCAAGGGGACAGCCAAGACCTGGAGAGAGAAGTGGCTCCCTCCCTCACGGAGACCGCATTGTAGGGGGCAGCGAGGCCGTTTAATCAACAGGCAGACACTTCAGTCAACAGTGACTGCTCACTGTGGGGGGTGCGCGGGGTCATCGGGGAAGGCCTCTCCCGTGAGTGCCCTGAACAGAGACCGGAAGGAAGAGAAACGGCCCAGTTGTCCAAAATGAGGGTCTGGTGAAGTCACAGCCCAACCTTACAATGCAACGCCAGGCAGCCACTGAAAACGTTGTTTCCGATGCTGTGTGAAGGGGAGTGGGGCGCACTTGGAGATTATGATTCCGTTTTGTGAAAGTTTGCACAGAGAAACATCTGAAGAGTCTGTGTAAAACTTAATAGTACTTCTCTCTGCGTGAGGATTATAAGTGATATTTGTTATTCTTTTCTACTTGTGAAAATTTGTTAGTGAACACACAGTTTATAATTAGTAAAAAGAAAAACATTACTTCTGGGTGGGAGTTCGGCGGGACCTTTGTGTCTTGTGAGGATCAAATGGGATATTTAGCACAGGGCTGGCCTGGGGGATGTTATTATTAAAGGGCTAATTTATTTATTTATTTATTTATTTTGAAGAGGAAGATCAGCCCTGAGCTAACATCCATGCCCATCTTCCTCTACTTTATGTGTGGGATGCCTGCCACAGCGTGGCTTGATAAGTGGTGCATATGTCCGCGCCCGGGATTGGAACCTGCGAACCCCGGACCGCTGAAGTGGAGCGTGTGACTTTAACCGCTACGCCACAGGGCCGGCCCCTAAAGGGCTAATTTTGTCAAAGTGATGACGTGGGGTTGCCAAGGACGCCTTGGGGATACATTTTGAGCTGGACCTTAATACAGTGAACCCCAGGCCACCGAAGAAGAGTGTGCAAACTTAACCACTACACCACCGGGCCGGCCCCAGATGAGAACTTTTAAGATCTGCTATCTTAGCAACTTTCAAATATGGAATACAGTATTAACTTTAGTCACCATACTGTCCATTACATCCCCATGACTTATTTTATAAGTGGAATTTTGTACCTTTTGACCCCCTTCACTCATTTTGCCCACCCCCCACCTCTGGCAACCACCAGTCTGTTCTCTATGAATTCAGTTTTTTTAGATTGAATGTTTTAAAAAGTCCACAGGGTTGAGAAGCATAAAAATAAAAATCACACAAGATCCCAGCCCCCCAAGATAACCCCTGTTATCATTTTGGTGTATGTTTTCCATTTTTTCTAGCCTGTTATTTTTTTAAAAATAAAATAAACTACTGTGATAACAAAGGCAGGTTTTTGTAAGGTGGATTCCTCCCCCTCCATGAACTCCATCACGACCATCTGTCCGTGTGCCCCCACCTGCTCATCTGCTCATCTCTAGGTGTACCTGAGGCACACGTGCTCTCCTGTCTGGCTCAGGTGATAGAGGGCCAGCAGCTGGGGAGGAAGAGTTTCAGAAAGCCTCTGCCCGTCCCTCTGCCCCTCTTTGTGCCCCTCTTTGTGCGTTCCCCGCAGCCTTTCTGCCGGCCACACAGATGCTGCCCCCAGCCCTGCTGAGAGGAAGGTCACCCTGCCTCACTGGGTTCCTGCCCCCTTTCCGCCCACGCTGGCTGCTGAGTGCCTGCCAAGTGCCCGCGTAATCCAGGAGAGCTTTATAAGCCGCCCCTTGCAGGCTGCTCTTTTGTTTCTGGGATATAGGCCGCTCAGCAGAAGCGGCTGGCTTCATTCATCCTGGCTGCTGCGGCCTTCAAGCTGACTTAGGTCAAGAGTGCCTGGGAGGAATGTGATCCTTAGAGCAAAGCCCTTGTAATGAATGCCTTTTCCCCCTAATTGGGTTAGGGAGGTAATCAGCTGGCCTCCAACTAACGAGGGTAGGCGTGCTTGCGTCCCACATTGTTGTTTATTTGTCAAAGAATTGCCCTTCTCGAGTGCCAGAAGCTGAGGCTCAGAGTTCTCATTCCGTTTGGTTTGGGAGCTCTGCCCAGTACGTGAGGACACGGGATAGGCAGAGGCCCCAGGCCTGGCTGTAAACCCTCAGGTAGAAAGCCTCATTCCACTGTACAAAGCGGGTTTCTTTGAGAGCCCGACAGAGGCAGATAAGCTGAGCTTATCTGCAGTGTGATTGCCGTGCTTGAGGGAAAGGCCACTAACGCTTGCTAAGTCCTAAGTGCCAAATACTTCACATTTACGGCAGCTTGACCTCCATTTTTCAGATGAGGACACTGGAATTCAGAATTCACATGCCCAAGGTTAATACATAGTGGAGTTGAGATTCCACCCCAGAACTGCCTGACTTCAGAATCTCTGCCAAGCTGCGCCTCCATATAGACAGGGTGTGGGGGTGTGTTTGGTACAGGGAGAAACATGGCTGCATTCATTCTTTTCTTCTTTTTTTTTTTTTTTTGAGGAAGATTGGCCCTGAGCTAGCATCTGTTGCCAATCCTCCTCCCTTTTTCCTTTTTTTCTCCCCAAAGCCCCAGTAGATAGTTGTATGTCATAGTTTTACATCCTTCTAGTTGCTCTATGTGCGACACTGCCTCAGCATGGCTTGATGAGCGGTACGTAGGTCTGCACCCAGGATCCGAACCTGCAAACCCTGGGCTGCCGAAGCAGAGCACATGAACTTAACCACTATGCCACCGGGCCGACCTCTCTTTTTTTTTTAATAGACTATTTTTTAGAGCAGTTTTAGGTTCATGGTACTATTGAGCAGAAAGTACAGAGATTTCCCGTATACCCATGACCACACCTCCCCCATTATCAGCAGCCCCCACCAGAGTGATATATTTATTACAATCAATGAACCTATGTTGACACATCATAATCACCGAAAGTCCATAATTTACATTAGGGTTCACTCTTGATGTTGTACATTCTACAGGTTTGGACAAATGTATAATGACATGTATCCACCACTATAGTACTGTACAGGGTAGTTTCAGTGCCCTAAAAATCCTGTGTGTGTCCTACCTATTCGTCCCTCCCTTCCCCAACCCCTGGCAACTCTTTCCAGAATGTCATATAGTTGGAGTCACATAGTATATCGTCTTTTCAGATTGACTTCTTTCACTTGGTACAGTCATGTGCCGCATAACAACATTTCAGTCAACAACGGACTGCACATACCATGGTGGTCCCATAAGATGAGTACCATACAGTCCAGGTGTGTAATAGGCTGTGCCATGCAGATTTGTGTAAGTACACTCTATGACGTTCGCACAGTGACGAAATCGTCTGACAACACATTTCTCAGAATTTAACCCTGTCGTTATGTGCTGCGTGGCTATAATATGCATTTAAGTTTCCTCCATGCCTTCTCATGGTTATGCATTATTTTTCACTCATGCAAATAGTTTTTAAGCACCTACCTCTGCCAGGCACATACTGGGTGCTGGGCAAATGGTATAGACAAAGTGAACGTGGCCCCTGCTGTCTGGAGCCAGAGCTTAGCAGGAAGAGACACATAAATGAGTAAATATTTGGCGATGGAGAACAGCATGCTATGAGGGAGAACTGGGGGGCCCTGATTTGGAATGATGAGGGGTCAGAGAAGGCCTCTCAGGAAGTATCATTTAAACCACTATCTGAGGGACAAGCAGAAACGAGGATGAAGAGCATCGCAGACAGCTGTTGTTGTAGCTTTCAGAATCCCGCCCACCCTTGAGTCTAGCCTTTTCCAGGAATCCCCAGCTGCTAACTCCTTCTTGACATGTATTCTTGCCCGTTCCAAAGGTCCCTAACTTTTTCTTTTATGCACCTATGGCTTCCTGTGAGAATCTACTCAAGCCAGTGGACCCTTTTCCGTGGAGAGTGTACAGAGGAAAGACCTACAAATGTGTTGCTTTGAGCTCTCTTCTCCTGGTTGGCACAAGGGAAAATCCAGAAGGAGTTAAGCTTGGCTGAGTTGAGCAGGGAGGGAGGTCGGGACATAGCATATCTGACTTGTGTTTGGGGCCTTTGAACTGCCTTAATGAGGGCAGCACGGCCCGGGCCAAAGGTCACTTGGCTAATTTCCGGCAGCTGCTGCCTACAAAACACCAAAGGTCTGAGATTGCTGTTACTTCTTGTCCAGAGCCTTAGAACCCTCTGCTTAGAGGAAATACACAAGTAGCCTGCAAGCTTGTGGGGGCTGCTGAAGGGGTGGGAGGGGGGCCGCTATTTGGGGGAGCTGCAGCCCCACATTGGCTGCTGCTACCAGCTGTCTGGGAAGAGGCTGGCCAAGAGAGGTTCATGCATGGCCCCTCTGCCCAGGTTGATGTCCTGCTCTAAATCCTTCAGTGGCTCCCCTCAGGGCAGGCCAGGTATCTTAGCAGGGCATACAAGCTGGGACACCACCCCCTCTCACGGCCTGCTTTGTCCAGCACACCCTACCTGTCTGGCTGTTCCAAGGGCTCCAGATTCCCCGGATGGAACACCTGTGTGGCTTTGTAGGCGTTGTATTCCCTGCTGAGCTTCCTTTAAAGAAGAACTCTTCTTCCTTTAAAGAGCTTGCGCATCTTCAACAGGTCAATTCCTAGACGTCCTTCCAGAACTTGGCGAGATAGATCTGCCCTCCTCAAAGTGCTGCCCACTGCCCTGCTACTCTATATAGATGGCCACACCTTCCTCTGTGGGCCCTGGGCACTCGGTACTCACCACTGCAATTCAGTCCTCTTTCCTCCCTTCTTCTCCCCTCCTTCCCTTGATTCCTTCAACAGTTAGTTATTGGGCACCTGACCAGGTGCAAAGGCAGACCCAGACCCTGCCCTCAAGGAATTTGAAGTCCTGTGTGGCTGCATAAATTCATCAAACAATGAAGATGAATAATACACAAGGTCAAATCTTTTCCTTAAAGAAGTTAAGCTAGGGGTAAAAGATCTTCTCCATGATTAAAATAAATAAATAAAAGGTTGAAAAAGATACATTAAAAATCTTCTAGTCTCAGATCTGTTGCTAGTTAAGTAAAGCCCAGAGTTATAAGATAGGACTTTTTCAAACTGAGTTCTTCATATGTAAACGAAAGGGAGAGGAAATAATTTATTCAGGCTTTAGCATCTTCCGTGTGCAAAGCTCTAGGGCCACCAAGATAGCCGTGTCCTCGCCTCGAGGCTCTCTGGGGGAACAAGCCAGAAGAGATGAGATCCCAGCGTGAAATTTCACCTCAACCTTCATTTTCACAGGGTAGACCTCCCTTCCCTCAGAGAAGATGGGGGGCTTTCACAGTGCCCATAGCTTTCCTTCCTAATGTTGATCACAGTTTGGAATTCTGTAGTTGTCTTATTATTTGATTGCCATCTCTCTCTCTTACTGGGCCAATAAACTCCATGAGAGTGGGTCATATGTCCATCTTATTTTTTTTACAATAGCTTTATTGAGATATAATTCACATACCATAAAATCCAGCTCTTTAAAGTATGCAATTCAGTTGCCTTTAGGGTATTCGTAGAGTTGTGCAACCATTAACACTATCTAATTTTAGAGTATTTTCATCATCCCAAAAAGAAACCCCATATCCATTAGCAGTCACCCCTCATTAAACTCCACCCCCAGCACACGGTAACCACTTATCTACTTTCTGTTTATGTGGATTTGCTTATACTGGACATTTCATATAAATGGGATGATACAATTTGTGGCTTTTTATGACAGGCTGTTTTTTCACTTAGCATAATGTTTTCAAGGTTCGTCATGTTGTAACATGTATCAGTACTTCATTCATTTTTGTGACCTAGTAATATTCCATTGTATGGATAGACTGCATTTTATTTATCCATTCATCAGTTGATAGACATTTGGGTTGTTTTCCTTTGGGGACTATTATGAATAATGCTGCTCTGAACATATATGTATACACATTTTTGTGTGGCCATATGTTTTCGTTTCTGTTGAGTATATACCAAGGGTTGGAATTGCTGGGTCATGTTGTAACTCTGTGTTTCACATTTTGAGGAACTGCCAAACCATTTTCCACAGTGGCTGCACCGTTTTCCATTCCCACCAGTGGTATATGAAGGTTTTGATTTGTCCACATCCTCACCAACACTTGTTTATTTTCTGTTTTTGTTTTTGTTATTATAAAAGCATCCTAGTGGGTGTGAGGTGGTATCTCATTGTGGCTTTGAATTGCATTTCCCTGATGATTAGTGATGTTCAGCATCTTTTGTATATCTTCTTTGGAGAAATATCTGTTCACTCCTTTGCCCATTTTTAAATTGGGTTGTCTTTTTATTGTTGAGTTGTAAGAGTTCTTTATATAATCTGAATACTGTCTCTTATTGATATATGATTTCCAAACATTTTCTCCCTTTCTGTATGTTTTCTTTGCACTTTCTTGATGGTGTCTTTTGAAGCATGAAAATTTTTAATTTTGAAGTCCAACTTAGGTATTTTTTCTTTTACTGCTCCTGCTTTTGGTGTAATGTTGAAGAAACCTTTGCCGAATCTAAGTCATAAAGATTTGCTCCTGTTTTCTTCTAAGAGTTTTTTAGTTTTAATCTTACATGTATATCTGTGTCCATCTCATTCCAGACTGTATCCCCAGTGCCTGGAATAATGCCTAATGTATAGAAAGATACTGAGTGAAATGAATGAACTCATACTCTTGAATGAACAGATATCTCCTAGTCCCAGAGCTGTTTACTTAAGTAAAGCCCCAGGGTTAAGCAAGTGGCCTTATATAGAGGAGGGGCACCAATTTGTTTTAATCTCATCCCCCAGTGAACCTGCCATCAGTGGCCTCTCACAATTCCTTTTCTGCCAGCTTCTCCTTTCCTGTTTTTCCTCAATTTTCCTTCCCTTTAGTGTCCCCATTTGACAAAATGTTGTGAAGACATTTCCTAAATAAATTGCGTCTGGTCTACTTTGGCAAAATTGTAAATATGGTAAATACATAAGAAAATGTTTTCCATCATAAAAATCTTGGTTGGTTTGATATTTCTCTCACTGGTTTTTCTTGTATTAGATAAATAAATTCTGATCACATGGCAGTGTATAAATTACAAAGGAAAAGTCGTCTCCTGGGGGGACGTATGATGTCTGAAACTTTAGAAAAAAGTCTATGTTCTTATAGAAAGGAAAAAGGTAAAATGTCAACAACTAATGAATCTAGGGGGAGAATGTTCGAGAGTTCTTTGTACTATTATTTTAACAACCTTTTTTAGGTTGAATGTTTTCAAAAAATTGTCCCTCACAGTCCCGCCCACAGAGAGAATTAAGCCATGGACCCTGAGAGGTTACCGTGTGCCGGGTGCTTCCATTGGTTTTTCATTTACTCCTCAGCTACTGAGGAGGGAACAAAGGTGAAAGCAGGTGAGGCAGGTGACCAGGTGGTACAGTTGGTTGAGCAGTAGAACCAGAATTTGGATGAGGGTCTCCGACCTCAGGGCCTACATTCTTTTGTGGCCTGTATATCTGGAATGGTGAACCTTTTGCCAGGAATGACTGGCTTCTTTGGAGCTGATCGTCTCCTTCACCTGCCTCTGTCATCATGTCCCTGACACTCTACCACCCTGTGCTCAGTGAGGGCGGATGGGAGACGGTCCAGAAGTTTCTGGAATAGAGGGGCTGCCATCCTAGGGCTTGAAGGAAAACGAACAGGATGTGGAGGGAATCGTTGCCCCCTAACCAGCCGGCAGGCGGGCCCCCTCACCTCGCTCTCCTGGGGCATCTGAGGCTCTCGGGAGGCAGCCCTGACCCCCCTTCTGCCCTGCCTGTCCTCCAGGAGCTGAAGCTGCCCACCTTCCGAGCCCACTCCCCACTCCTGAAGAGCCGCCGGTTCTTTGTCGACACCTTGACCCTGCTGAGCAGCCACTGCCAGCTCTGCCCCGCCGCCCGGCACCTGGCCGTCTACCTGCTGGACCACTTCCTGGACCGCTATAGCATCACCACCTCCAAGCAGCTCTACGCCGTGGCCATCTCCTGCCTCCTGCTCGCAAGTACGTGGAACCCACTTCCTCCTGCGTGCGGTCTCCTCCTCCGTGAGCCTGAGCGCTCCCAAATCATTGTACGTTTCCGTGGTCTTTGCACATCTTCCATGTTCATCTTTAGATGAGTACGAATTATAGTAATAATAATAATATAATAATAATAATCTACATTTTCTTTAACATCTGTAATGTACCAGGCTAAGTGATAAGGACTTGAACAGCTTGACCTTCATGAATCCATACAATGACCCCAGGAGACAGGGGCTTTTAGTACCCCATTTTACTGAGGCACAGAGAGGTAAATAAACTTGCCTTGGGTCACCCAGCTAGTATATAGCAGACAGGATTTGAGCCCAGAACTGCACAGTGCCAGAACCTCTGCTCTTAACCCCATGTCAGCTGCTTCCTGGTATGCGACCGCTGGATGTGCTGGGAGGGGAACTCGAGCAACCACTGTTCTTAAAGGGGTTTAGAACTGTGGCTGATTGGAGCCCGAGCAGGATCCATTATGTAGTCACCAGGCCTGGGCACAGGTCTCTCGGGGTTTGCATCTTCCAATGAGGCCTCACTAAAAACACGGTACAGCTTTGACCATCTGTCTGTCTGCCTTGGTAGGGATTCCCACGTGAATATGCTGCTGCTCGGGCCATCTGCTTAAAACACAGCTCTGCCGTGCCGCCCTGCCACTTACAGTTGCCCCCTGGTGTACCAACGGTCTGAGGAGAAGGACCAGCCATCAAGGTCCTGCCTCCGTGACCTCAGGCCTTTCTCCTCTTCACTCCCTGGGTTCCAGCCAAGCCCCCTCCTGGCACAGAACTTTGCAGATGCTGTTCCCTCTGCCTGGAGAGCTTCCCGTTCCCTCCCCCTGCCCGTCTGGTCCTGGTTAATCGTCACTCGGGCCCACATCCCCAAGAAAGCGTTCCCCCACTGCCCTCGGCAGGTAGAGTCTCCCTGATGTAAGTCCCGTGGCGTCATGTACTTTTAATTAACACCTCCCCTCCCCAACTAAGCAGTGAGTTTCAGGGAGGGAAAGGAGCCTGGCACATAGTAAGACCTCGAAAAAGTATTTGCGTGACAAATGAAATGAATGGAGCCAGGGGTTCCTTGAGAGCTGGGCTTCCACGCTTCTCCAAGTTGCCCTTAATGCACAGGAGCGGAATGCCCCAGAGTGGCTAGCTGCAGTTGTGCATTTCCTTGACATCTAGTATTTTATCCTTAAGACTCAATCAGATTTTACATTCCTCTCCACAATATGTTATTGTCCTGTTTTATTCTGTGGGCATCCCCCAATCCTTGAGTCTCACTGATGCTACAAGAAGATAGCACCCACTTTCTCCTGTGGCTTTGTCTGCTCCTGGCACGCTACCATGCACCCCCACGGGCAGTCACCCAGTTTCAGAAGCTTTGGAGTTTGCAGAATTCCGTCTTGTTTTCCACCCTGGCGTCTTCCACCTGCTGCTATTTAGAATCCTTTTGGCTGCTTTGGGTTCACAGCCTCCCAATTTGTGATTTTCTTTACCTTGGGCCAGCTGGATTTCCCATGTTATACAGAGAAGCCTGTCTTGCTAGGAGGCCAGCCTGTTTGCTCCTTCCGAGTCCCAGATCCACATGCGGCTCTCTTTCGTCTTGTGAGGAGATGCAGGGCTTGTGAGGCATCCCCATCAGCGGAGGGCAGAATGGGCATCGCATTTCAAGAGGCCCCGGAGAAGTCTGCGCCGTGGCCTTTGGCCTGCCGCTGTCTGTGATCTGTGGGGTGCATCGAGGCCCGCGGGGCCCGGGACTTGGATTTCCATGGGGCCCTGGAGGCTCTCCCCCAGCGCCTGTCTGGGGAGCTGGGACGAGAGGCGCACACTGGAGACTCCTTTGTGCTGCCGCTGCCATGGCGGGGGCGGGGCAGGGGTGCCCTGCAGACGGAGAGGCAGACCCCCACCCACACGTCTGAGGGCAGCAGCCAGCCTCGGACGGCAGGGATGGATTTTTCAGGACACCTGCCATACGCTCAGAGGCCCAAGGAAAGAAAAGTTTCCACGACAGCCTGAAATCCTATTCATTCCTCCCACCCCTCTCCCTAGGCCGACCACCGTCAGCCGTGAGGGAGGTCACCTTGCCTCAGGAAGTTTTGAGTTCTGCTAATTCTGTACCAAATAATTTCCAGATAGATAAGAAGAGCGACGGTTCTTCCTGCCCCCACCTGTCAGTTCTGAGGTTTTTAGAGCTGCTTCCAGATACGGGCGTTTGCACAGATGGAACCTTTTCACCTACATCAGCCCATTCTGCCCAAATAAAGCAGGGGTCAGTCAAAGACCCATGTCTACAGGCCTGCGGAAGGAGGCGGGAAAAGCAGGAGCCTGTAGGTTGCTCCGTGGTGGACAAGTGTCAAAGCCGCCCCTTGGTCCCTCTATGACCGAGTTAATTGTTTGCGTTTCTTCCCTTAACACAGACCAGACTGTAAATATAGTCTAGATATAAATATACTATAAATATGGTAGAGCCACTCTCCTTAATCTTTCATCTTATCCATCACCCCTCCCCCAACCGTCTTGTTGTTGTTGTTTAGTTAAAGGGATAATTTGAAAACGTGGAAACCCCACCCACTTCCAAGTGAGTTGGCTTTGACAGTGTGGCATAATAATCTTCATCCTGGCGGTGGCAGCTTCCTTGCTTACTGGTCCCTTTCTCCCCGCCCAGCCCTGTACCAAGCACTTAACCCACACATCTCATGGAATCCTCACAACCAGCTTATGTGGTCGTGCTGTCATCTGCCCATTTTATAGGTTCAGAGAGGCTAAGTAACTTGCCCAAGGTCACACAGCTAAGAGTTGAGGTAAAATTTATACCACAACATAAAATTCACCATTTTAACCATTTTAAAGTGTGCAATTATGTGGCATTTAGTACATTCTCACTGTTGTACAACTGTCACCTCAATCTAGTTCCAGAACATTTGCATCACCCCAGAAGAAACCCTCGTACCCATTAATCAGTCACTTCCCATTCCTTCCCACCCCTGGCCCCTGGCAACCACTAACCTGTTTTGTGTCTGTATGGATTTGCCTATTCTGAATATTTCGTGTAATATAATACGTGGCCTTTTGTGTCTGGCTTCTTTCACTTAATGTTTTCAAGGTTTGTCCGTGTTGCGGCACGTGTCAGTACTTCAGTCCTTGCTGTGGCTGAATAATCTTCCAGTGTCTGGATAGACCATGATTAGTTGATCCATCCATCTGTTGATGGACATTTGGGTTGCTTTCACCTTTAGGCTGTTGTTGGTTAGTGCTGCTATGAACATTCAGGTACCAGTTTTGTTTGAACACCTGTTTTCAGTTCTCTTGGGTATATATCTAGGAGTGGAATTGCTGGTCCTATAGTAATTCTGTGTTGACTTTTTTTTTTTTTTCCTGAGGAAGATTCGCTCTAAGCTAACGTCTGTGCCAATCTTCCTCTAATTTGTATGTGGGTTGCTGCCACAGGATGGCTGATGACGAGTGGTGTAGATCTGCACCCGGGAGCTGAACCTGGGCGGCCAAAGTGGAGCACGCTGAACTTAACCGCTAGGCCATGGGACCAGCGCCTCTGTGTTGAACTTTTGAGGAACCTTGGAGTTTTGCTTTTGCCTGGTGTTGCTGCTCAGAGATGACTGGGTGCTAGGTCCTTAGCCCCAGGGCATGGACCAGCATGCGGGGGTGGGGTGGGGGGAGGGAGAAAAGCAAGAGTAGTGACCAGTGGCCGTTTTGCTAGGGTAGCATGGCCTTAAATGTAAGACCTTATTATTATGATACAAGAAGTATGAGGTACATTTTTATTGTGAAAAATCTGAAAGATCCAGAAGTGCCTAGTGTACAAAATTGGTTTCCCCCAGACCCGTAGTCCCACTCCTACAGTTTGGTGTGTAGCCTTCCAGACCTAGATGTACTTATGTGTTTTCATAATTGGGAAAATAAACCTCTTTTCACTTACAAGGAGTAGGGGGGAGTGAATCATAGATTACACTCATATAAACTGCCCAGTATACAAAATTGCCAGGTTCCCTCTCTTCCTCCCTTTTCCATTCTTTTTTTTCTCTCCATCTAATCCCGATTCCATCATACTTTCCTTTGCAAACTTCTGTCTTCTTTCACTGTGACTTCCGGCCTCCCACCCCCTCCCTGGGAAAACAAGGTCTCTCAGTGCTGAGTTGTTTTCTTCTGGACTGTGAGCCCCATCCTGCCCCTGGCCGACAGCTTCTGGCGTGTGAAAAGCAGTGGAAGCTAAGGGTGACAAGTCCATCTCTTTCTTGGGGTAAAGTTCTGACTACTGGTTTTTGTAGCTGAGGCCGAGCATAGGCTGGCCTTCACCTCAGCCCTCATCCTCCTCCCCAGGAGAGGGAGGCCTCCAGCAGGAGGCTGGTCACATGACCTTTCTGCAAGGAAGGGGCCCCTCTCTAGACACCGGCCCTCCCGCAGGGCAGCGTCCCTTAGTCCAGGTGGAGCCTGTCATGCTGTGCTGTGCTTATCTGTGGAATGGCCCATCTCCTTCCTGTAGATTTCTAAAATTAGAAAAGGTATACTTGGGCCGGCCCCGTGGCTTAGCGGTTAAGTGTGTGGGCTCCGCTGCTGGAGTCCTGGGTTCGGATCCCGGGCGCGCACCGACACACCGCTTCTCCGGCCATGCTGAGGCCACGTCCCACATACAGCAACTAGAAGGATGTGCAGCTATGACATACAACTATCTACTGGGGCTTTGGGGGAAAAAAATAAATTAATTAAAAAAAAAAAATGAAATAGTATACTCACTTGTAAAGTGAGATTCAAAGAATAAAATAAAAATCTATTGCCATCCCACTCTCTAGAGGTAACTTCTGGGGCCTGCCCAGTGGCGCAGCAGTTAAGTGCATACGCTCCGCTTCCGTGGCCCGGGGTTCGCAGGTTCGGATCCCAGGCACGCACTGATGCACCGCTTGTCAAGCCATGCTGTGACAGCGTCTCATATAAAGTAGAGGAAGATGGGCACAGATGTTAGCCCAGGGCCACTCTTCCTCAGCAAAAAGAAGAGGATGGGCATCAGATGTTAGCTCAGGGCTGATCTTCCTCACACACACACACAAAAAAGTAAAAAAAAAAAAGAGGTAACTTCTGGGAACAGGTTTTTTTGTCTTCTTCCAAAAGTGATCTAGTATATTTTCTAGAAATGGTCTGTGCATATACAGACGTACAGTCAATCCTCATGATTCACAAATTCCGTACTTGCAAATTTGCCTACTCGCTAAAATTTGTAACCCCAAAATCAGTACTCACAGAACTTTTGTGGTCGTTCGTGGACATGTGCGGAGCAGCAAAATATGTGAGTTGCCCGGCATGCCTGTTCCCAGCGGAGGTTGAACCAGGCAACACTCTGCCTTCCTGTTTCAGGTCTCACACTTAAAACAAGTGTCCTTTTCTCAGTCTATTTACTGCCACGTTTTCTCATTTTTCTGCTTGTTGTTGATTTTGCTATTTAAAATGGCCCCCAACCATAGCAGAAGTGCTGTCCAGTGTTCTTCCGTGCAGGAAGGCTGTGACGTGCCTTGTGGAGAAAATATGTGTTTCAGGTGAAATGTGTGTGTTCAGGCACGAGTTATGGTCAGCTGTGAGTTCAACGATAATGAATCAACAATATATTCAACAGAAATACACAAAACAAGGTTATATATTGATCGATTGATGAAAATGTGGTCAGAGGCTCATAGGAACCTAACCCTCTGTTTCCTGTGGGAGCAATGGTTCTGTATTCACTAATTCTGTGTTCATGGGACTTGATAGAATGTAACTCCTTAAATAACCAGAATCGACTGTATATTTACACAAGTGGGTTAAAACCAAAGGTGCTTTCTTTTTTTTTATTAAAGATTTTTAGTAATTTATTTTTCCCCCAAAGCCCCAGTAGATAGTTGTATGTCATAGTTGCACATCCTTCTAGTTGCCGTATGTGGGACTCGGCCTCAGCATGGCCAGAGAAGCGGTGTGTTGGTGCGTGCCGGGATCCGAACCCGGGCCACCAGCAGCAGAGCGCACGCACTTAACCGCTAAGCCACGGGGCCGGCCCAAAGGTGCTTTCTTCATAGTACGTCACAGACCATCTTTCCAGTCAGTCTGGGTGGATTTTCCTGGCTCTTTTTATTGACTGCAGAGTTCTCCATATGATGAACACTGCCGTCTATTCAGTGCTTCCTCTGTCAGTAGACGTGTAGATTGCCTTCTGTGTCTTCACTGCTATAAACAATAGGACAACTGTCCTTTTCCCTATATCTTTGCACACTTCAGTATGTCTGTGAGATATATTCCCAGAGGTGAATTGCTTTGGTCAAAGGTGTGTGCATTTAAGATTTTGATAGGTAACCCTAAATTATCTTGTAGAGGTTTTAACCAACAGCTGATGGGATCCCTTTTTCCTTAAATTGAACTTAATTTGTGGGGAGCCTTTGGAACCTCTCTTTTCCGCGTAAACCACAAACCATCAGAAGAGGAGCAATGTCCCTCCTCCATCCTGGCCCCTCACCAGTGCCCACCTGTGGTTTTTCTTCTGTGCTCCCAGCGAGGTGTGCATTGGCATTCCACCTTTCTGCCTTGTCCTGTCCAGGATGCCCAGGTGAGAAATGAGTTTCCAGACTGATTGCTTTTAAGTCTCCTCAAGCTAGAAATCAGTAGCTTCATCTCTTAGGGCAGCTACCAATAAAAGCCGCTGCCTGCGGGCTGCTGCCCTTGCTCAGGAGATTCCAGGAGAGGCCTGTCTCTCCCTGTAGACAACCTTACTCCCCCTCACTCCCCGCTGCGTTCCTCCCCTTCCCTCCTGCTTTGATTACTTAGCAACTGTTGCTTCTGAGAAGCAGCTTCTTTGACAGCAGGGCACTGGGGCAGGATGAGGTCGCCCCCATTGGAGACTTCGGAAACTTGAAAGCAGTCTTAATCCCTCCTGGGAGACAAGGATAAAGGAAGGCGCTGCCTTCCTGCCTGGGGAAGTTAAGCGCACTAGCTCTCCCCAAAGCCGGGAGTGCTGGAGAGGCTTCCGGGGCACTAATTGTAGGCAGCGGATGCAAAGGGCGTGATTTTTCCAGGTGGCCTTTTTCCGGGGTCTGTTTCGGACAAGGCATGAGATTTATTTGTAGGATTAAACCCAAGTCTGCAAGGAAATGTGGCTGTCCCTGCCCAGGAGATAATTTAACAGCTCCTGCGTCTCACGCAAGGGTGGCCAGGAGGAATACTGCATTTCCTCCCTGCCGTAGTTTCACATTTCAGAAATCAGAATGGGTCTTACAGTTGATGTGTGCACTTAACATGACAATCGTTTATTATTTCCTCCACAAACCTGCTGCAACGTCGATGGTGCATCTTCTAATCAGTGGCATTTCGTTGGTGGCCACACAGCGCAGGGCGGACTGGAAAAAGTGGTCTGTCACGTGAGGGCCCCCTCTGAGCTAATCGGGGCTCGGGGCTCCAGTGCTGCAGAGCAGTGAGTGAGGACATGGTGATTTTCCATTTCCTGTTCCCGTCTCTGCAGACTGGCAGGCTTAGAGCTATTTCGGGGGAGGGATTTTGTGTGAAGTGCCTGTCGGACAGCTGGCTGGGCTGGAACTCAGAAATTGTACCGTTTGCCATAGCAAGTCTAGTGCCCAGACTTGTTTGTCCAGGGCCTGGGGTTCTGGTCTCTGGGTTTTTTTGTGGGGAGGGGGAATCTTAAGTTGCGTGAGTTAATTGAACATTCAGTCTTCAGGAGCCCTTGATCCCACACAGGTGAAACATTCCAAACACATTTATTTGACCTCTGCTGTATGCCTAACGCTGTGTTCAGCCCCAGGGAGATAGTGGTGAACAATAGGAACGTCTACAGTCCCTGTGGTTGAAGATGATTCATTCTACACATGTACCTACTATGCGCTGAGCCAGGGAGGCAGTGGAGCACAGAACAGATCAAGTCCTCGTCGTAAAGAAGCAGCCTGAAGCCAGGCTTTACCAACAGGTCTCTGGGCACATGCCAAGAACAAGCCAGTCACCCTTCTAAGAAAGTCCGAATGTCCTTACAGTTAGGAGAACAGCGTGGCTCACACAGTGGGAAATGACCGGGACACTGACGTCAGGCCGTTTGTCTGCTGGGAGCTAGGCATTCGACTTTATTTTCTTTTTGTTTGCTTTAATCTTGATCCCTCTCTGTAGTGAACCCTTGTGTCCTGTGGTACCTTCTCTCCTGTGATGGCCAGGATTGCATTTTATACCCATTCTGCTGTTCATGCTGGAGGCGGAGAGGGCAGAGCTCTGGAGGCCTTATTCTCTAGGCCCCTTGTTCCTGTGGAGAACCAGCCGGAGAGTTTTCCAGAGTATGGCTCTTCCTTGCCTCGCCTAGGAGACTCGGGCTCCACGTAGTGGCGAGTCCACGCCCCTGGTCACAGCAGACTGCCCCTCACTGGGCACCCACTGCCTAGTCAGCATGGGTGGTGGTTGAACCAGCAGGGCAGCTTCGGTTGGTTTTAAAACCACTTTCAGACCCGAGGGAAATATACCAGCCTGTTGCACCCTGGGTGGTGAGATTAGAGATTATTTTGACATGAGGTGTGTTTGCCTGAATTTTCACAATTGTCTTCAAGGAGTATGCATTGCCTCTCCCTGCCTCCTAAGTCGTCATTTTAATTACAAGCATTTTGGTATCTAGACAGGAAGTCTCTCCTTCGTCACTGTCATGTTGGGGTTTCTAGGACTCTTCTAGGAAATGCTGACACCCCCTGACTTGTGGGTACTTATAAAGCAGATTCATGTTGGGATAGGCTTGGACTAGGGCAGACCCACGTTCCAGAACCTTCTCTGGCAGTTACTCTGCCAGTTCTGGCCTCTAGGGTCCCATCAGTGACATCTTGTCTTCTGAGAAGTTTAAACCATTTTTCCTCAGCAGGAGAGTGATATTTGTTCCTTGTAGAAAGTTAATAGAAAAAATATAAATAATAAAAATTACTTGCAAACTCACTACTTTTTTTCCTGTAATCAGAATTTGGGCTGGAGGGCAGATCTTGACCTCAGTGATCATGGAACAGCTAATATATATTGGATGTTTCTATACCAGGCTGTGTTCTGAGTTCTTTGTGTGGATTTACTCATTTAATCCTTAAACAATCCTATGAGGTAGGCAGTGTCATTTTCCCTGGTTGACAGAAGAGGAAACCGAGGCTCAGTAAGTTAAGTAATTTGCCCTGGGCACACGGCTAGGAAGGAGCGTGGCTAGGATGGGGACCCAGGTAGCCATCCCCGAGTCCTTGTTCTCAGCCACTACACAACAGCAGCCTTTGTCCTACAGCCAGATCACCTCCTTGCTTGGCTGCACCAGGAAGACCCGGGCCAGCAGATGGAGAGGTTTCTGTGGCACTCCTGGCTGCTCTGCTTTCTGAGCCTGCAGAGCCGCATGTTAACTGATCTGGACGGAAACTTCAGCCCTCAGGACCAGGTCTCGTGTCTGGAAGCAGCTCCCCTTTTAACCTCGAGAGAAGTGGCCAAGATTGCCTCTCTCTCTCTTTCTCCCTGCTCCCAGCTGAGGTTGGAACAAAGGACCCAGCACCCCTGATGTCCACGCCTTGGGCACTGCAGCCCAGAAGGACTCACTCTCTGCTCTTCCTCAGCCGGCAGCCCCATCAGGCCTGGTCCGGAGCAGCTTCTGGTGAGCTGGGAATGAGCATTCTTCAGAGCAGTGACCATTACAGGAGAGGATTCCATTCCTCTGCACGAAGCACTTGCTCGACCCTGGCCCCGGATGCCAGCCATGTACAAGTGGCCCCCACCCCACAGACCCTGCTTTTAGACTGTCGGTAAAATCATTTGCGTCTCATAAAGTAGAGCACAAAGGAGCCAGGGATTTGCTGGGGCCACCATGTGAAGTCATTGCAGCAGTTGCTCCATCCTGAGACAGGGAAGTCCTCACAGCCAGAAGGGAAGCCGGTGTGTGACCCAGCTGGCTGAATGCCACCTCTGACCTGGAAGGCAGTTTTACAATTTCCTTCTGAAGAAAATAACCAGCCGCAACCCCACCTGTAGTCTCTGTTTCCAAAGTTGGACTCAGGAACTGATTCAGCCTGTCAGAAATGTGTTTTCGTTCATTCCTTCAATATTTATTGGGCCCTACTCTGTGCCAGAGACTGGAGGTGCAGCCATGAACAGAACAGCCTTGCTTTTAAGAGAGAAAGGAGAGAGGCCCTGTAAGACAGCGTGGGGTTGGGGGCTTTATCTGTTTTGTGATCCACTGTCTCCCAGGCTCAGCACATAGCAGGTACGTGTATGTGGAATGAATCTTCAATGACAGGGTCTGTAGACATTCCTTCTGTTCACCACCATCCCCGCGACGCTGTAAGGACCTTTTTTTTGTCTTCTGAGAAAGCAGGGGAACTCAGCCAGGGACGGTCCCAGGTCCACCTTCAGGCCAGGTCTACCCAGCAGGCCCCTGAAGTCCAGGTATGGCTGGATTGTAGGCTTGTTTCTGTAGGATGTGTCCCAACCTCCAGATCCCTAAAGGGGCTGGAGCTCTTGGACGTGGCTGCAGCAGGTCCCCACCCCCTGTGGTCTTCACAGCTTCCTCCCTTCCCCGAAGACCACCGAAGCACTGTCGTATAGCTGCAGGGTTTTCTTGCTCTTTCCCTGGCTTTCTCTCTCCCCAACATCACATCCTGTCTGGAAATTAAACTGGCATTCCTCCTGTGACTGTGATTGTGCTGTTGGTTCTGAATCAAGCAGGGGTTTATAAAGCAGAGCGAGTTCCAGGGTTTGTTGAGCCCTGGGCGCCATTCTCAGCATGCTGAGCCCTCATGTCGTCCTCACCACAGTTCTGTCTGCTTCTATTATTCCCATCGCACAGGCCCGAGAGGTGGAGACTTGCCCCAGACGACGCAGCCAGGGAGTGGCCAAGCCTCTGGGAACCCAGGACGATCAGAGTGCACGCGCTGTCCCTCTGTGCTGCGTCGAGAAGTAAAACAGCTTTTCAGAGGGCACTGTCCTCAAAGCAGTTCCTGGCTTCTCCGTCAAATTGCTCAAAATCTGTCTCAGAAAGACACTTGTCTACTGGACATATGAGCAGTGCCCCCTTTGGGGATGAGTAGGAAGTGCCCTTCTGGCCTCCAATAACTACAAAAAGCCAGAGTTTTTTAAATAAAAAAGCTGGTTTGGGCAGAGAGGGAGGGGGATCCATTATTATAGAAAATATCCCGTTAGAGATTCACTCTTCAACTTCAGTTCTGTCATTGGAAGAACAAACGAAGTCCTGTTGATTATGCAGATCTTTTTAATGGAAAAGGCTCTGGAATTAAGTTACTAAGTAGCATAAGCAGAGGGGAGGATGAAGACAAGGGTGTTTGCGGAGAATGGGGCCATTCCATAGGGAGGGGCCGCAACTGGCCTGACACCCACATCCATGGGAATTCCTGCACCCAGATAGATGTACCCATTATGGAGACTTTCCCAGATAGCAGGGATCCTCGAGGCTGTATCTGAGATTTCCGGCTTGTGGTATAGAAAGCTCTGGACTTTGGAGCCGTTTATTCATTCATTTAAAAAACACAACTCTTAATATATTAAGTATTGACTTTATGCCAGATGCCGTGCCTGGCGGCAGGGATCTATAATGTTCTACAAGACAGATGTGGTCCCTACCCTCATGGAGCAGCCAGCCAGACTTTTCATTTTGCTTTGTCCCGTACCAGCTGGGTGGTTGGGGCAAATCACTTAACCCTTCTGAGCTTCTGACTCCATGTGGAAAACACTCCCAGCCTCCTGGGGTTGTTACCGGAATGAACTGAGAGCACGTGTGAAGGGCATAACAAGCACAGCCCGTGGAGGCTTCCCCTCCCTGAGGGCTGCCTGCGTGTCGTGCTGCCTGCTGTGCTCTGCTGTGCGCAGAGCCTGGCATGCAGCGGGGGAACCACATGTGGAACTCCCTGCCCTCCAGAGCTCACATCCTGGTGTGCAGATTCTCTGCCTCTTGCTAACCAGCTCGGTGGCCCATCTGGGAAAGGCCTTGGACCCCACACTCCCCTTTGCCTCCCTCTCTGTGGACCTTGGAACCACCAGCTGGAGGGTGGGAGTTCAAGGTCACAGTCCAGGGGAAGGAGGCTGGAGTCACTCTAGTGTCCACTCTGGGCGTCCAGCACAGCCTGGCCAGTGGGATCAGGTAGGGGTGGGGGAGCCTTTTCTTGGGCTTGTTTCCATTCCTTTTTCCAGAGCCTGTAAGAAAATGTCTTGTAGCATCAGCTACCAACTCTAGTTCATCTCTGCCCAACTAACAGGACTTTAGAAGATCCCAGGTCTGGGGTGCAAAGAATACACACCATGTTCAATAAATAACACAGCAGCGGCTGCTACCATTTCTGGAGCCCTTCCTGCGTGTACAGTCACGTGACCTGCGCTCCTCAGGCCCTCACCACCACCCTTTGACGTGTAGGTTTCCAGGTGATTGCCTGAAATCATGCAAGTTGTAACAGGGAGGCAGAATGGGAAGCCGGCACCTGAGCCTGAACTTGAGGCCCTTGGAAGGGGCATTCTCACCTGTTTCCAACCCGGCTCCCAGAATCCGGGCTCCCCCACGTCACGGGATCCTGGGCCATCATTAACTATTCTCAGGACAAGCTATAAATAAAGCTGGCAAGTTCTGGTGGCCACTTCTCTCCCCTCTGAGGAAGGAAGAATCTGAGAAAGAATTAGCATCAGAAAGGTCTCCATTCAGCCTGGCCCTGCCTGGGAACTAATGGGCCCAGGGCTTCCTCCCCTAGGAAAAGCCCTTTTCACTAGAGCTTTCTCTCTTTTCTTGGGTCCCCAGCACTTCTACTGCCCAGCACTTCCCACAGTCACCCAGGATGATGTCAGACCCCACCTGGAGGGCCGGGCAAGGCCAGAAAGCCATTGGGGCAGCGCTTCATCCCTCTGATTCCATTTAACATCAGCACCTCCCTCCATTCCGTTTAACATCAGCACCATACAGCGTAGGGCAGGGGGCTGGCGGCTCAGGGGTGTGGGGTAGCCACAGGGTCTCAATTCTGATTAGATTTTGTTTCTCATTCTCAGATGAAAAGAGGGAGAAAAAAGACTAAAATAGGAGAGTGGCCCTTCATGGGGAAGAGTAGCTGTGCCTACTTTTAAAGAAATTGCATTTCTTGAGGAAGGAAGAGTAGCAGCTCTTGCTTTAAAACCTGGTTCTCTTTAGAAGGAAACTTGGGCCTCATCTCTGAGCCTCTAGCTCCTGAATGGGCAGCAGGTAGCCCTGCATGAGTCTGTCAACAAGCATGGAGGACTGTTGAGGGGGTTAACTGGGAGCAGTAGGTAAAGCAGCCCGTCCAGTGGAGTGTGAGCAGCGCTGGGCCTGGGCATCAGAAATGGGGCAACACTGACTTTTCACAGAGTCCTGTTCTGTGCTGTTTACCTTTCTGTTTAAGAGTTTTTCTAAAGGCAGGGTAAATGGTGATGACTGTTGGAGGCGGGTAATGCATTCATGGGGGTTCATTATAATATTTTCTCTATTTTTTTTAATTGGTATATTTAAAAATTTCCAAAATAAAGCAGGTTGGTTTATTTTTTAAGCAGTTGAAAGTATTGCTTCTCTTGGCTCTAATTCAGAAAAGTCAGGAATCTTGTTCGGTCTGCTTAAGGCTTGATTGCTAGGACAGTAGGTGGAAGGAGAAGAGCCTGTCTGTAGAGTAGTCGGTTCATGGAGACAGAAAGGAGAATGGTGGTTACCAGGGGCTGGGGGCGGGGGAACAGGGACTTGTTTAATGGGTATAGAGTTTCAGTTTTGCCAGATGAAAGAGTTCTGGAGATTGGTTGCACAACAGTGTGAATGTACTTGATGCCATTGAACTGTACAGTTAAAAATGGTTAAAATGATAAATTTTATGTGCATTTTACCACAATTTTAAAAATGCCGTTTAAAAAAAAGAAAAGCCAGTTTGTGAGTGTCTCTCTTGAGGCTCGCTGGATCGACAGTGTTGCCACTGTGGCCTAGTCCTGTGGTCAAGAGTTTAGACCACGTGGCTGTACTCATGGTCATCAGTCCACTAACTGTGCGACCTGCTGGGGATCGCCCAGGCGCTCTTTGCACCAGCCCTTGGGAGCGGCCGGAGGAATCAGTCAGCCAGGTGTGCAGAGGGTCCTAAAAGGCATTGTTGTGAACATCCAAAAAGAAAAATGTGGATGGAATGATAGAATTGTTGAAAATTCTTTTTAACCCCTATGTAATAATTTATTCAGGAGAGGATCATCCATGGGTGCCAAACCATTGAGTTAAAGGTTGGGAAACAGGATATTCACAGAGTCTCAAGGTGTCACCTCACAGATTACTTATTAATTTCACAGGAAAATGGTACCTTTTTGTGTGTGTGTGTGAGGAAGATCAGCCCTGAGCTAACATCCATGCCAATCCTCTTCTTTTTGCTGAGGAAGACCGGCTCTGAGCTAACATCTATTGCCAATCCTCCTCCTTTTTTTTTTTTTTACCCCCAAAACCCCAGTAGACAGTTATATGTCATAGTTGCACATCCTTCTAGTTGCTGTTTGTGGGACGTGGCCTCAGCATGGCTGGAGAAGCGGTGCGTCGGTGCACGCCCGGGATCCGAACCCGGGCCGCCAGTAGCGGAGTACACGCACTTAACCGCTAAGCCACGGGGCCGGCCCGGAAAATGGTGCCTTTAAAATTGAGAGACCTAATGTCACCACCTTAACCCAGCGATCAAACGTAGCATCACTATTGCTGGGACAAACTGATGTTAAATAACTCCCGAGGTGATCTGGTAAGAAGCACAGTTCTCTTGCCCACACTGTCTGATCATGAGGAAGCAATGAGGCAGTCCAGAAGGTGGGGCATTTACAAGACAACTGGCCTGGAGTCATCCAGAGAGTTGGTGTCATGAAAACAAAAAAGGGCACTAAAGAGAGCTAACAGACACCATGTGTGAGCCTTGTTGCATCTGGATCCAAAAGAACAAAGGTTATAAAAGGCATTTTTTGGGCCCTTGGGGGAAAGTCAAATGTGGACTGAATATTAGAAACTGTTATTGCATTAATGCTGATGTTCTTAGGATTGCTAATAGCATTATGATAATGTAGGAAAATGACCTCAGGGATGGATGATGAAGTGTCCAGGGGTGGCATGTCACATGTGTAACTTAATTAGAAATGGTCTAACAAAACCAGTTTTTATACACACACACATAGACACGCGTGCACGCACGGCAAATGTGGCTCCGTGTCAGCAGTTGGTGCATCTGGGCGAAGGGTCATCTGTGTTCATTGTTCTATTCTTTTGTCTTTTCTGTGGATTTGAAAATTTTCCAAATAAAAAGTGTATCGAAGGAGTCGATACACTGTGGCTCTTGTCTGACTTGGAAGATGTGGACTTCTGTCCCCCACCCCTCCCGGGGGACTGCCTGAAGATTTCCAGGCATCTGTTATCTGTGCCATTGTCGATAAGGAGCGAGCAGCTGAGTGGCGGTGTTTGGTGGCTTGTTGGTGGCAGTGCTGGGGACAAAGGGCCGGCCCCATTCACAATCATGGGAGGAGGGGAGGAAACGTCTGTCAGGCACGGGCAACACCAGGAAACTTGTAAAATGTTTTCTGGCTGCGAAATGTATTCTGCTGGGGAATAGTTGCTAAGCCGGGCTCGCAGGCCAGCAATTAAAAGCAGGGTCTTTGAGGTGACTCGTGGATGTGGAGCTAAGTTCTCACATGAGCTTTTCCTCTGAGCCTCCGGGGACCGGAACAGAACCTACCTGGGAGGATCCAGTGCATGTCCAGCACAAAGCACAGTGCCCGGCCCAGCATGAGGCTCTGTGCGTTTCCGTTTGTTGGGCACTTCTTAAGCACTTTCCATTCTGCTTGGCTATTTCATCCCCACATGGAGCATATTCCTGGATAGGAAACAAATGGCCTGTGGAATTTAGTACTGTTAGGTCCAGAGCCAACTCGCTGAGGATTCAGACCCAGCTCTCCCGGACTCTGGTCTGCAGTGTGGTGGGTTCCCAAAAAGCACAGCTTGGGGAGCAGAGGGAGCCGGTGAATTCAGATTCCTCAGTCATCCGTGGCACCTTCCATTGGAGGGTCATCCTCTTGGGCCTGGTGGCTGAGGAAAAGGCAGAGCTCTGAAAGGTTTGAAAAGCACCAAGGGCAGGGAGGAAACCAGTCTGACTGAGCACGCCTGCTGGTTGGGATGGATTGCTGGCTGCCGGCAATGCCCTGGAAGGGTCTTACCGCCACCCGCAGTGCAGTGCACGTTTCTGCTGGGCTGTGACCCTTACCAGGCTACCTTCTGCTCCAGGGAAGAAGAGCGCTCCTGTCTACTGAGTGCCTGCGAAGAGTGTTGGCCCAGTTCAGCGCAAGGTTCAAGGAAACCTTGACAATTTTGCAAAAAAAATATTTTTTCTTTTTAAGTTGCACAAAATACATAATCATTGGAGAAAAATGAGAGAATACAGGTAATCAGAGATCATCAGAGAACAGTTCAAATGGCCCCAAATCCCACTATCCGGAGAGAACCGTTTATTCTTTGAACGAATATTCATTGAGCACCTAGTATGTGCTGGGACCTGGGGGCACAGCAGCGAATGGGTTGGACATGGTTCCTGTCCTCTAGGGGCTGAGACCCATTAATGACCTATTAAAAGTCAGGTGCTGGCCATTAATATTAATGCTTGATATTAAACAAGCAGTCTGAGTGGGAGAAGTGCCTTGATGACATCCATTGGCCTCTGAGCTGAGCTCTGGAGGACACATGACACGGTGGGTGAGGGGTCGAGCACTCCCAGGTGGAGGAGGGGTCAGACTTCCATGGGGCAGGATCCTCTGCTTGGGGAGGGAGAGCCTGGGGATGAGGCTGCGGAGGCCGGCATGGCCTGGTCAGCCAGGCCCCCAGGATTTCCAGCCGTACAAGAGGCTCTCCCCCTTGGGCAGCGTAGATCTTGCCTTTACTGCCTGAGTTGCCCTAGCGTGCAAGTTAAGGGAAGGTGTATGCTATGGGGGCGGTGCCGTGCCAGGCTGAGCTGTGATGGATAGGGCTCAGGAAGGAGACGGAGTCTGTGGGTGCCGTGAGCTGCTTAGGAACCGGTCGGCAGTCGTCTCTGCTCCCGTGTGTACGTTTCCACTCGCTCTGCTCCTGCCCATCAAGACCAGAACTTCACTTCAACGCCATTTGCCCACTTAGTGGGCTGTTGCCTGGCTCGCTGAAGATGCAGACACTGGCCTCCAAGAGTCGGTGTTTCCTTTCTCGGTGATGTATTCTGAGGCCTTCCTGAGGAAGGTGTTGTGTCTGCAGGAGGGCAGCCTGTAGCGGTTACTTCCTTCTCTCTCCTAAGAAGCGTGAGACTGATGAGAACTGGGTCAGAGGCGCTCCCAGTCATTCACAGGTGTGTGGATGCTTTGCTCGCTGCTCCCTTGATCAGCACACACGTATGCCTGGAGCTCTGCCCGGCAGCCCCACGGCCTCTGCTGACACTTGCTCAGCAGCTGCTCTGTACCCTGCGAGGCTGGGCCTGGAGGCCACAGGTGACCAGACTGAGGCCAGGCCTCATGGCTCAGCATCTGATGTGGGGTCAGGTAGTACGTGGGCACTGTGGTCAGGGAGGGCTTCCAAGGGTGGTGACTCTGAAGATGAAGGACAAGGCTGAGTGAAGAGGGGGTGGGAAAGGGCGTTCCAGACAGAGGGGCTGCATAGACGAGGCTTGTGGGCAAGGAGGGCACGGTGCCTTCAGAGAACCGCAGTGACGGAGGCCACAGCCAGGTGTGCGTGGTTTCCCCAGAGTCAGGCGTGTTGAAGCTGGGAGGTCCCAGCAGCCACCTGCAGAGCCTCCCACAGTGGAGGCTGCTGCTGGAGCCGCCACAACCGTGACTGCCAGGCATTGCTCGGTTCCCTGGACTCGTCCGTGGGATAACCCAAGGCTCGTGTTTTATTTTTGTTTGTTTGTATTTAGCTCCGTGTAGCTTTATTTCATGCAGTTTATTTCCAGGACCTTCCAGTATTTATTCATTGTTCCTTCAGTACTTTCCGAGCTCTGTGACATTTGCAGGGTTTCACATCTTTTCGCTACTGTCCCTATTCCAGTTACCTATTCCTGCAAAACACTCCAAAACTTAGTGATTTAAAACAGCACTGATGTGGGTTGCATGGTGCTTCCTCTACTGGTTTCCCTTGGGCTTGTGCACACAGTTGGTGGAGGATCAGCTGGGCTGGAAGGTCCAGGATGGCCTCCCTCACACTTCTCAGAGTTGATGCTGGCTGTTGTCTGGACACCTTGGTTCTCCTTGTGGTCTCTTCACCTCCGATAGACTAGACTTGCTTCCTTCCCTGGAGGTCTCAGTATGCCATTCCAAGGTGCGAAGGCGGAAGTTGCAAAGCCTCACCCTGGAAGTTGCATAATGTCACTTCTCTTTTTTTTTTCCTCCAGTTTTATTGAGATATAATTGGCATATAACATTGTATTAGTTTAAAGTGTACAACATAATGATTTGATATATGTACATGTTGTGAAATGATCACCACAATAATTTTGGTCAACATCCTTCACCTCACATAGTACAATTTTTTTTCTTGTGACAAGAACTTGGAAGATCTACTCTTTGCAACTTTCAAATATGCAATGCAGTATTATGAACTGCAGTCACCATGCTGTACATTATGTCCCCAGGACTAGTTTATCTTACAACTAAAAGTTTGTACCTTCTGATCCCTTCACCCGTTTCCCCCACCTTGCACTCCCGCTCTTCCTGGGTGCAGGCAAGTGCTGTCTTCCAGTAACCTCTGCTTCTCCCACAGGTAAGTTCGAGGATAGGGAAGACCACGTCCCCAAGCTGGAGCAGATAAACAGTACGAGGATCCTGAGCAGCCAGAACTTCACCCTCACCAAGAAGGAGCTGCTGAGCATGGAGATGCTGCTCCTGGAGGCCTTCAGCTGGAACCTCTGCCTGCCCACGCCTGCCCATTTCCTGGACTACTACCTCTTGGCCTCTGTCAGCCAGAAGGACCACCACTGCCACAGCTGGCCCACCACCTGCCCCCGCAAGACCAAAGAGTGTCTCAAGGAGTACGCCCACTACTTCCTAGAGGTCACCCTGCAAGGTGGGGCCCAATGTCAGGATCTTTCACCCCTTCCCCACCCACACGGGCCGGGATCGGGTGGCACAGAGAGGCATGTCCTCAAGGAGTCCTTACTGCCTGGGGCCCATCCACCCAAGTCACCAAATCACACCAAAAAGAGAAAGAGCAGTTTATATCCAGGCAGCTGGTACCCTACAGACTCACTGATCACCTGGTGATTTTTCTTATGGTAACCTGGAACACTGCAAATGAGCTCAGTAGCACAGGTCCTGAGGTATGGGTCATTTCTGAAGAGCTGTCGTCATACAGATGAGGTGGGGGAGGGGATTATGTTTACATCTGCTTTAGCAATAAAGTTACCCTGTTTGGGGATTTTTATTTGAATCTCATCTTCCCAATGTCTTAAAATCTAGGTATTAGATAAAATACTGGCTCAGAAATACTGTTGATACGACCACCTGATCCACTACAGATCAAAAATGGTCATGAGTAACAATATCAGTAATTGTGATATCAAGCATTAATTGAGCGCTTAGTGTGTACCAGTCACCTTATTTTAGTGCTTTGCATACATTATCTCATTTAAACCTCACAACGACTCCACATGATAATGATAATCTGCTGCTCTCCTTCTACAAATCAGGTTCCTCAATTGATGCTCAAAAGGTGAGGTAACTTAGCCAAGGTCATTGCTAGGATTTGAACCTGGGGAGTCTGAGTCTGTAACTGCCTGTAACCATAATACCACTCTGCCTGATTCATACTGTAACAGGCACACATTGAAGTCATCGAAAATCCTAAACAACTAAAGACAGCTTGATAACACACTGACGACCAAGTGTCGTTCATGAAAACTGTGGGAGTTTCAGGTTTGCTTTTGCATATAAATAGTACCAGCTTTGCCATGTTGCCAGATATCTTAGTAGGATGTTAAGATTTCTCAGATAATTTCACAATGTGTACATGTACCAAAACATCACATTGTACACCTTAAATATATACAATTTTTTATAAGCTCTCAATAATTGCTAGCTACTATTATAACTTGTCTTTTTTTTTTTTCTTTGCTGAGGAAGATTGGCCCTGGGCTAACATCTTTGCCCATCTTCCTCTACTTTATATGTGGGATGCCTGCCACAGCATGGCTTGATAAGTGGTGCGTAGGTCCGGTCCTGGGATCCAGACCTGTGAACCCCGGGCCACCTAAGCGGAGTGCACAAACTTAAACACTATGCCACCAGGCTGGCCTGTTTTTTTTTTTTTTCCCCTGGGAAAGATTCGCCCTGAGCTAACATCTTGCCAATCTTCCTCTCTTTCTTTTTTTCCTCCCCGATACCCCAGTACATAGTTGTATATTCTTGTTGTAAGTCTCTCTAGTTCTGTGTGAGCTGCCACCACAGCATGGCTACTGACAGACAGGTGGTGTGGTTCCGCACCTGAACTGAACCTGGGCCACCGAAGCAGAGTGTGGCGAATTTTAACCACCAGGCCATCAGGGCTGGCTCTGATATATACAATTTTTTTTTGTTAATCGTCCTTTAGTAGAGCTGAGGGGAACAAAAGATTCCTCGGTAAACGGTTAAGTCAAGTGCCAGTTTCGGTTATGAAGATCAAACTCTTGTAGCCATTCATTCATTCAGCAGATTTTTATTGAGTGCTCTTTTGGGCCAGGCTTTGTTTATTAATAAGTAGCCTTTAGTCACACCCCACAACAGAAGCCTTGGAAATGGTGTATCATTCACCCCTAACAACCAGAGAAAGGACAAATGTTTGGCGGTTCTGTCTGCAGCCCCCCTGGAAGCTATGGACAATATTTTAAAAATCACTTGCTTTAGGCTAACATCAGAAATCTAGACTGCGAGCCAAGGCGTTGAAGATGCAAAAATGGAACTTCACACTGTTCTGATTTTTCATCGTGTGTGTGTGGCAGCAATGACAGCCTTGAACCTAATCATTTGTCTACCAGTTCTTGGGGGGCTCAAGCCAGGGGGGCACTGGGGCCTCCAGGGTGAGGCTTTATGATGCTGACTCCCTCTGCAATTCCCTTTCAGATCATATTTTCTACAAGTTCCAGCCTTCGGTGGTCGCTGCAGCCTGTGTGGGGGCCGCTAGGATCTGCCTTCAGCTTTCTCCCTACTGGACCAGAGACCTGCAGAGGATCTCAAATTACTCCCTGGAACATCTCAGCACCTGCATCGAAATCCTGCTGGTGTAAGTTCCCCTCCTGATCCTTCCATGTTTCTGAAATATCCAGGTTCCACTTGCTCTTGGGCCCACGTCCGGCGGTTGCCCGAGGTCTGAGCTTCTGGTGGTTCCCCCAGCTGGTGTCTCACGTAAAGTGGGCCATGGTGTCTCCTAATAGAATTGGGATTTGGAGAGTTGGTCCGTCCTATTTTGGGTAGCTTTGGGCTTACAATTTTAGGGTCAAGGAGTGAGGGAGAAGAGGGGCTGTGTGCACATCCTTCTAAATGTCTGGGTTCTTTGATCTGAGTTCCAGTATAATCTCCTAGACGATCACATTGAAGGACTGTCGTTATAAGCTTCTTTTCTCAGACATGGCCACAAAGCTGACCTCTTAGCCAGCTAAGGCCAGATTGGCTTACCCTAAGAGGCCACAGCCTCCTTGCAGGGGTCCCTGGGAATCTTGGGGAAGAGACGTTCAGTGTATCAGAGAGGATGTATCAGTGGATCAGAGAGGATGCTTCAAGGCATCATACCATGAACCGATGTCAAGGCAAAAGTAGTGACCACAGGGAGGAGGACAGAGGACAGAAAACTCCTACCTGGCTATACCCAACAGGTGGCAGCATCTCCTGGATGCTGGCCCCACTGGCTGCAGGGGGGAGTGGGGCAGGGTGGTCACAGCAAAAGCCCTTGGGGCCCTGAAGGGCCACCTCTCAGCCTCCAATGTGGGGAGTTTTGCCGGCTACCCTTGTCTCATTCCTCTAAAATGTTTAAAATGTGTACCTTTTAGAAGGTACCAGAGCCAGAGAGCGTGATCTGGTCTGAGTGAGGATGGGTGCCCTGGGTACTTAGCCACCAGCCCTGCCTCTTCACCATGGTTGTTGCTCTGGGACAGCCGCCTTCTCAGATCTGCTGCAAGCCTCCCTTTGCTCTTTTGTTACATAAGCCTCTCATCGATTTGTTTTCCCTAAAAGCTTTATGAGGAACTTTTTTTTTTGAGATGATAAAAAACCTGTTCCATCCCCCTTTTCAGATGGAGAAACTTAGGCCCCAGGGGGCAACTTGCTTGGGATCTGCTGGCTCAGGAGTGATCCGGCTGGGGATGGGGCCACCAGAAGTGCCTTGAGGGACCAGGAGCTCTGCCCTGTCTCTGTCGGGCACTGTGTCAGGTGTGGGGATGCAGTGATGTGCAAAAGCAGACGGGGTCCTCCCTCTCAGAGCTTGCACTTGGCACGAGGGGCCAGGTAGTACCCTGGAAGTTACCATCTGGGGTGTTGACTGCTGAGGTGGGGCAGTACAGGGGCTCCAGGGACAGCTGGGCTGATCTTGAGGAGTCAGAAGAGGTTTTGTTTGTAGGAAGCAGATTCAGGCTGAGATCTGAGGCCTGAGTTAAGTCAAAGAACAGCTGAGGCGCAGTGGTAGGCGGTGAGCACAGGCTGGGCAAGGCCAGGCATTAAGAACACACAGATGTCCTTGGATCTCACTAAGCAAGGCAGGTGGAGGCCCCCTCAGGTGTCTGGTGTTGTGGCCTTTGACCTCCAAGTCTCACCCAGGTCCTTACCTTTCAGAGCTTATGACAATGTCCTCAAGGATGCCGTCGCAGTCAAGAGCCAGGCCTTGGCAATGGTGCCTGGCACACCCCCAGCCTCCACTCAAGTGCTGTTCCAGCCGCCCGCCTACGCCGCCCTCAGCCAGCCGACAACGCCGGCCCTGGTGCAGTTCCAGACCCCCGTGCAGGACCTGTGCCTGGCCTACCGGGACTCCCTGCAGGGCCACCGTTCAGGGAGCCTGCTCTCGGGGGGCACTGGCTCATCCTTGCATGCCCCATACCCCACCCTCCAGCCTCTGGACGTGTGTCCCGTGCCCCTCCCCACATCCCTCAGCATGCAGATGGCCATTGCAGCCGAGCCCAGGCACTGCCTCGCTGCCACCTACAGAAACAGCTTCTTCAGCGGGAGCCACGCGTTCCCCACAGGCTGCTTCGATAGATAGGGCCCCTTTGGGCCACGCAGGGAGGCCTTGGAGACCCAGGCAGAGGAAGAGGACACTGGCGAGGGAAGCTCAGCGGAGCAAGGCAACTGGGAGGCTGTCCCCGCAGAGCCTCGTTGCCCTTGAATGGAGAGGGTCCACGCTCTTTCTAGTTAAAACTGACCCAGAGCAAAACAGTCAATGACATACCTCACCCAAGAGCGTTCCTCTGGAAGATGTCTTCTGCATGTGGCTGGGGTGCAAGGAGATGGCTCTGTGGCTGTTCCCTGGAGCGGGGGCCCAGGGAATCCAGAAAGCCCTGCTACAAGGCCAGGAGACTGGGAACTGGATGCAGACCACCAGTCCGTGAGCATGTCTGCTTTTTAGTATCAAAGACTCCTTTATTCTTTGCCGATGGCAGCTACATCACTGAAAAAGAAGGGGCAGCCTGACGTGTTCTCAGGACCCCAGTAGATGCCGTATTGGGTGCTTTTCTTTCCCTGGCCCCGCACAGGGGGCCCAGTGTGTGTTGATGCCTGACTGTCTGCCTTCTGAGGCATGGTGGGCGGGCGGTTGTCTTGCCTTTGTCGTCGAACCTAAAACCTTATTCGGCCTTTTAGATATTTCACGTGCTGCTGCTTCCCGAAGTGACCTAGCTTTCTGTTCAGTAAGATGTCTTGTTTACATACTGCATCAGGGATTTTGTGATACTTGAAAATTCCTTAGGAGAAAAATAATGTTGATTGCCACACTGTCCCACGTGGGGGTTTGTAGGTTGTAACCCGGCTTGTGGCTGACCAGTGGGTGACAACAGAGCTCCCTTTTCAAAAGCGTATGGTTAGGGAGAACCACTTTCTAGGCTCTCGATTCCAGAAGATTCCACATCTTGGATGCTGTGTTCACTTGTAGAACTTCGATAATCACCTGGAGGAAAAAGGTTGTTGAATGTAGACAGAGGTTTAAAACCAACACCCCCCACACACGCATGTTTATGTGTGTGAGGTTAAGCCCAGCCTCAGCTTTGGGTTTGGCTAAAAGCAAAGGATAATAATGTGAAATGTGTGCTTAATGCTGACTGGATTTGGGCGTGGGGGGTGTACAAGGGTATGTGACACCACCACTGACAGGCCAGTGACCGATTGGATCGGAAGCCACTATTTGGGTATCTGCAGCAGAGGGCTCTCAGGAAGGTTCTTGTAACCGTGTGCAATATGTTTTTATTTTGACTGGCAGCTGGTGCTCAGCATGCTTTTTTGGTTGGTTCAGGGTCTGGGGACACATTGTACACTCGTCAGAACTGGGAGGTGCACAGAACCACGGAAGCATTTTTTGGTTTGTTTTTTAAGAACCCACGTTGGTTTGCTTGACTCGTTGGCCAGTCCAGGAGACTGCAGCAGGGGGACTGCCCCAAGGCGGCTGCAGGCTGCTGAGTCGGATCCGAAGGGGGTTTTCAGGGCAGGTGACGCCTCGTCGTGGAAGGGGAATGAGAAGAGAGACTGGACGTGGATAGGGCGCCGCCACGTTGTCACACTAGCGTAGGAAACTGCACGTTTGTTTGTTGTTTTTCTCTTTTGCCTTTGCCAACCTCCTTTTATTTATGTGCAACTGGTTTGGATTCCAAGTTATTGTGTCTGTCTCTTCGGGGGCTGGGCGCTTGTGAGGGGCCCCCAATAGAGCCTCACAGCCAGCCCGGCCCCCAGAAAAAGACATCCTGCAATAAACACATCACCTGCTCCTGGTCTCGCAGTTCTTTTCCTGGCGTCTCTCTCGACCAGCCCCCCGCCCTCTTCCATCAGCCCCGGTGGGTGGGAGTCGCCTCTCCTGCTGAGAGGTTGTAGGGGTGGGTGACAGTGAGACCGGCTTCTGTGGAGCTGCGTCCTGTTGTCTGCGTTGGAGCTGGGCCTCCCTGGGGACACAGGCAGCAGGAGTGAGTACAGCTTGACATCCCAGCTCAACCACTGTTATCAGTCAGGCTTCCAGAGAAACAGAACCCATTATGTATGTAGCGAGAGAGATTTATTTTAAGGAATTGGCTCAACATTGCAAAAGCCTGGATTAGGGTCAGGGTCAAGGATCCGTTTCCTCATGCCCAGCTCTCCAAAGCCATCAGTTCTCTTATCTGAATGTTCTTCTCCCTTAATCTTTTGTATCAGGGATTCTCAGCAGGGCTCTTTTTTTTTTCTCTTTTGGTGAGGAAGATTGGCCCTGAGCTAACATCTGTGCCCATCTTCCTCTATTTTGTATGTGGGATGCTGCCACAGCGTGGCTTGATGTCCGCACCCAGGATTCGACCCTGTGAACCGTGGGCCGCCAAGGTGGAGTATGCAAACTTAACCACTATGCCACTGGGCTGGCCGCTCAGCAGGGCTCATTTTTGTCCCCCAGGGGACATTTGACAGTGTCTGGAGACGTTTTTGGTTGTCACCGTTGGGAGAGGGGTATGGCTGGTATTGAGTGGGGAGAGGCCAGGAATGCTGCTCAATATCCTGCAAAACACAGGACAGCCCCCACAACAAAGAATGATCTGGCCCAAAATGACAACAGTGCCAAGGTTGAAAAACCTCAACTCACATGTCACCTCCCAGAGAGGTCTCTGTGATATCCCTAGTCACTCTCATCGCCGCTTTTATTTTCTTCATAGCTTTAACCACCTGCCATGATCTTGTTAACTTGTTTACTGGATTTGAGGGCTGTGCCCTCAGCTTCCTCCCTGAACAGAAAATACAGCATATTATCATCACCTGGTGGCGGCGGCGCTCATGATAGCAGCTGGCATGTACTGAGTATTTACTGTGTATAATGTACATGCCAAAAGGAATTTGTTCATATTGTTTCTTACAATCATCCTAGTAACCCTACAAGGGTTACACAACATTATTAGTTGTGTTTTACAGATCAGAGAATGGGGGCACGGAGAGGTTATTTGCCTGAGGACAGCTGTGGTGAAGGAAGCAGCCACACAGTTCAAACCCAGGCAGTCTGAATCTGCCAGGCGCCCCGTGGTGCCTCAGTCAAGGGTTTTAAGTGAGTGAAAGGGTCTGTGGCTGTACCAGCTGGCCGTCCCGCTCACCTGGTGGGGAAGACATGACAGAATAATGGATGTGGGTTCATAAAAGAAAAGAGTTGCCTGGCGTTCATGCTCCTGATTTACGGAGTGGCAGGAGTTCTCAGGGCATGCTCACTAGTAGATAAATACAGAAATATAGCTTCTCACACATCTGCCACGGGCTAATGTGATTTACGGTCCATCTGTCTGCCCCCCATACGCTCTGATCTAGGAGGGGTTCCCCAAGCCCTGTTTGTGAAAGTGAAGATCTGGGACCAGGCTTGGGGCTTCCCTGGAGCATCTCCTGGAGGGACCCCGCCTCTGGGCTGGCTCTGGCAATCCCTGGCACCAAGTACCTGGAAAAGAATCAGACCTGCCCTCGTTGACCTCATTCTCTGTTCCTGGGGGAAGACCTTTGTGACTTGAATTTCAGCAGAAAGGCCACAGCGTTTGGCAGGAGTCTCAAGTCTAAATGCCCACCAGGACTGAACAGGTAACATAGTGAGTGAGTCTAGCTGGGTGGCTGAGACAGTGTGATGTGGTGGGGACTGTGTTAAAGCCGGTGTTCCCCTAGAGGGCATGGCTTCTACTCAGCTCCACCCAATTAATACCTTTCAGGGATGCAAGCTCTGTTACCGAACCTTCAGATTTCCAGAGAAACTCCAAATCTGCACCTTCTAAGAAATCTACTAATTTTTCATTTAAAAATTATATTTTAAAAAATTTTTAACACAATCGAAGACCAATAAAACACATTGTAAGAGTGGTTCTTGGTCTGGAAGCTCAAGACTTCTAGCATATAGACAAGAATCTTGGGGGGCCCGCCCCGGGGCTTAGCGGTTAAGTGCGCGCACTCCGCTGCTGGCGGCCTGGGTTCGGATCCCGGGCGCGCACCGACGCACTGCTTCTCCAGCCATGCTGAGGCCGCGTCCCACGTACAGCAACTAGAAGGATGTGCAGCTATGACATACAACTATCTGCTTGGGCTTTCGGGGGAAAAAATAAATAAATAAAAATTATTAAAAAAAAAAAAAAAGAATCTTGGGCCTGAGAGGTGAAAGGTCTGAGTTTTTCTGCTCTTAGCTAGATGACCTTGAGAAAAGCTACCTCTTCACTCTGAACCTCTGTCTCCTCATTTGTAAGGCAGGAAGGAATATATGGTATCATTATTCAGCAGTGAGTTCTATGAGGAATATGTAAATAAGTGGGCCTCTCCCTTCTTTGGGCTCTCAGGTAAGCCTCTTAGCTTCACCTCCTTCCAACCCAGCTCTAGCCTTAAAAGAAGTACTCAAGTGGTCAGGCTTCTGCTGGGCCAGCTCTGACCAGTGTTTCAGGCCCTGTGCTTGCCAGAGACACAACAGGGAGGATAGACAGAAAATCAGCCTTTCTGCTACTCCCTAGCTGTGGATGTGGGCAGGTCATTTCTCTTCTAGATCTCAGTTTTTTCATCTGCAAAATGGGAAAGTGGGGACTGACATAGTCTCCAAGGTCACGCCTGGCTGGGAAGCACTTCACAGTGGCAGCAACCTGGTCTTTGTACCTAAAGAGTACGGTTGAACAGGTCTAGGGTGGGGCCTGGGCTATCCTTTTTTTGTGTGTGTGAGGAAGATCAGCCCTGGGCTAACATCCATGCCAATCCTCCTCTTTTTGCTGAGGAAGACTGGCCCTGGGCTAACATCTGTGCCTATCTTCCTCCACTTTATATGGGACGCCGCCACAGCGTGGCCTGACAAGCAGTGCCTGGGTGCGTGCCCGGCATCCAAACTGGGGCTGCCAGCAGCGGAGCGCACGCACTTAACCACTACGCCATAGGGCCGGCCCTGGGCTAGCCTTTTAACAGGACCCCAGGACGTGCTCATGCACAGCCAGTTTTGGACACTTCTGCCTGTTCTAAAAGCTCTGACCCGCTGTGTGCCCATTGTCACCAGCAGAACCACCAACCACATAATAGTTGTTTAGTGAGACTTAACTATGTTCCAGGCCCTGTGTGTGATGTTTTCCTCATGCTCTCTTATCGCCCGTACTCTTCTTTTGTCCTTACATCAACTTCATGAGCTAGTATTATTATCACCATTTTCCCGATGAGGATACTGAAGGTCAGGGAGGCTCAAGGTCAAGTGGTGGGACTGGGTTTGGCGCTTAGATATGCCTGACTGAGGAGGCATGTGGCCTCCGCATTGTCACCCCTAGATATAACATACACACTGGCACCAACGCCCAGTCACTCAGGATTTCACTGCCCACCCTCTTCCCTCTGCCCCCCAACTTAACACTCACACCCTGGTGTCCGTGGGGCAGCAGGCGGTTGGTGGAGCGCCACCTAGTAATGGGCTGTAAAGATGCTTTGAGAAGCTCTTGTTTGACCAGATGAACTTGGCGGGAGGGAAGCAGTTGCCCTGGCAGAGAGGGAGCGATGACTCCCGAAGGTCAAGGTGAAGGTCATGAACGGCCTAGGGTAAAGGACACCCAAAATGAGGTCTGGGGAGTGGAGAGTCGCTACAGCATGTTGAACAGCGCCGCAAAGTGACGAAGCTCCTCTAACGTTTGGGATGCCATGAGCGTGGATTTTTACCCTGTATCCTTGCAACTCCCCTGTGACCCAGGAAGGGAAGGTCATATTAGCCCATTTTACACGTGGACAAGATGAGACTCCAAGAAATCCAGCGCCTGCCCACGGCCTTACAAGTTAGTGGAGGGGGAGCTCCTAACCCTTTCATCACACTGGTTGAGAATGGTGGTGGTGATTATGGAGGTGATGGTGGTCGTGGTGGCGGTGGCTAATATTTAGTGAGTCTGTAGCATGACAACTCTATTAGGTGAGTGCAGTTATTATCCCCATTTACAGGGGAGGAAACTGAGGCTCAGAGAAATGGATGAACTTACCCTAAGGTGACACAGCTTCTAGGGGGGAGACGAGGGATTCGAACCCTAGCAATGTGACTCCCAAGTCGAAGCTCTGACCACTGTCCCTTCTCCTGGCCAAGGAAGCCTCCCTGCCAAGATGCCAGCAAAATGGACACTTTTCTCCAGCTCACTTTCCTCCGTTTACCTTCATAAGCTGGACTGAGAAACTGAAGCCTCCATCAGCCAAAGATGCCCAACCCCACATTACTCTCAGAGACTTACTCTCTGCTGTGTGACCTGGGATGAATTTCTTCCCCTCTCTGAGCTTCAGTTTCCATATCTGAAATACAGAGTTTAAACTGCTGAGCTCTGAGGTCCTGTTAGTTCATGAATCTGTGAATCTATTACAACACTGGCTTAAGAATTTCTCCCCACTGATAATTTGAATTTGTCCTTAAATCAGTTACCAAAGTACGAATTTCTCTCTTTCTCTCCTCTCCTATTCTCCTCTCTCTCTCTGTTTCTCTCTCAATTTTCAGCCTAATTATGGGTAACTCTCTGTCATTTAGAGACTTATTATCCAAGCTCATTACGAGTAATTATTCAGTCTGGAGGGGAAACAGCAACACTGTTAGTTTAATTTAATGCTTACCTAGTTCACTTAATTAGCAATAAGTCTTGGCAAAATGAGGGAATTCACGGGGTCCTGGCTTGGTGGGAGGTTGCGGGAGGCTGAGTGCTGTTCTTGGAAAGATAAACAAGTTTCCGGGCAGGATGTGGAGGAGGCAGGGCCTGAGCTGCCAGTGAGCTGGGCCCTGCCGTCTGTCCCGGCCAAGGCTGGCCCCGAGAGTGAAGGCCCGTAGATTACATGGGCTGGAAGGACCTTAGGTCAGGTAGCACTTATTAAGCGCCTGCTGTGTGCCAGACCCCATGCGAGGGGTTGGGTCAACCTTATTTCTTATGTCCCACCTGCAGGACTTGTATATTCAAGGTAATTTAGATCATTCAACTCTTATAGTGAGTACTTCTCTTTTCGGCAGTCTTGCAGGAATTGTTATTAGTCAAGGAGGAAGTTTCCCTTCTGATGCGACTGTGTCTTTTACATCTCACTCACCTTTTCACAAAGCGGGGCCTCAGGCTCAGGGCTTTGTGCAGGCAGCAGAATCTAGGTAGAAGTGAACGTCATTCAGCTTTGATTTTTTTTTTTTTGAACCACGTGTATTCTTTTTTTTTTTTTTTTTTTGCAGGGAAGGACTCGCCGTGAGCTAACATCTGTTGCCAATCTTCCTCTTTTTTTTTTTCTTCTCCCCAAAGACCCAGTGCGTGGTTGTATATCCTAGTTGTAAGTCCTTCTAGTTGAATGTGAGCCACCGCCACAGCATGGCAACTGACACACGAGTGTTGTGATTCCGCAAGCGGGAAACGAACCCAGGCCTCCGAAGCAGTGCAAGAGCCGAACCTTAACCACTAGACCATCAGGGCTGGCTCCAGCTTTGATTTTTAAGATAGTTTTCATCTATTTATGGCAAAGGATCTTAGCTTTCCATGTATAGAAGTGATGTAAAGTTTGCACTGTAGTAAAAATAAGTGAATTTAAAAATAAGTCATGCAGAAAAGGATAGGGTCAAAAGAAGTCAAGGTGGTGCCCAGATGTGGAACACTCCCAAGGAGAGAGAATGAAAAAAGGCCGGTTCAGGCCTCTGGGTTAGAGGTTATGCAGCCAAGGGGCCAGCAGGCCACCGTCTTCCACCCCCATCTTCCATGCCCTGGGCAGATGCAGCAATCAGGCAGAGACATCGGCTAAATCCAAGTGCCACCTCTCTTAGAGCCTTTCTGACTCAGGGCTCCTGGCACCCACCAAGGGATCAGAGCAACCCTTCTGACCACCTTTCACAGCCCACCGCAGCCTCTCGAAGTTTCTCCCAAACCCCCTTTCCAAACCATGACATCCCAGTCCCTTCCTATCCTTCCTGTCACTCCCATTGCCCCTCTGCCATCTCATAGACTCATTCTCCCCGGTCCCTCATTAGTCCTCCTGGCCCCCCTTTATACCAGTAGGTAAACTGAGGCCCAAAGGAATGACTGCACAGCAAATTAACGGCAGAGCCACGGCCGTGCTGAAACACCTGCCCTGGCGAAGCCCCGGTGCGTCCATCCCAGCGTCTGCACAGCTGGAAGTGCCACCCCCACCCGCACCCACGAGTTCTGGTACGTTTGTCCTGTTGGCCCATCCAAGAGTCAATGTGTCACCCCTCCCAGGTGACATTTGTCTCTTGGAAGGATTGTTTCTACCCACAGAGTGGTGGGTGGCAGGGTGGGCCAAGGGGTCCACAGAAGCGTGCCACCATGCTTTGTAAGCACCGCCTTTGGCTTCTGCGGGGAAATCAGGAGTATTCAGTCCACGTTCAAGTCTTCCTCTGCCATGAGGAAGATCCCACGGGGACCTCAGGGCCAGGGTTTGGCCCTTGGAGCCATCCTTGGGGGTTTCCCACCCCCACCCAGCCAGAAACTGCCCCAAGACACCAGAAAATGAAAGCAAAGACGAAGAGGTTCTGGAGCGAGCAGAACGTCTGTTCTCATTCCAGCTTTATTGGTGGCTCTGTAGCCACCTGGGGGCCCCACCTGCTTGCTCAGGCCAGCCTCTTGCTCACGCGCTCATAGGTCACGCCTCCGACGGTGGAGAGCTGAAAGAAGCAGCCAGGACACAGGGAGTCAGTGCAGGGGCCCCAGGGTGACCATGGGCACCGCTGGAGGAAGACTGGCCTCCCGTCCCAGCCCCTAGGAGAAGCGAGTCAGCTGCACCACTTCTCTGAGCCTCAGTTTCCCAATTTATTACACGAGTCACTGTGCAGACTCAACGTGGTGAAAGTGCTAAGCAGATATTCGGAGTGACGTGGCTCTTCCCATGATAACCGTCCAGCTGTCTGTTCATTTCAGTTCACCTAAGCCAGGCACTTCCCTGAATTATCCCGTTTAACCCTCCCAACCACACTGCAGGGTTGTACCCATTGTACAGATGAGAAAACGAAAGTTTAGAGAAGTCAAGTGACCCCTTCTAAGGTCGAGGGGCCACAGTCAACCACTGCACTGTACAGCGTTTATGGAGCACCTGTGTTTGGTGATGGGAAGATGGTCTCTGCCCTCTGGGAGTATAAAGTTTTGTGGGAGAGGCGGGAAGAGGATGCTGTTCAGTGAAGGCCCACTGTGTGCCGTGCCCTGGGCTCAAGGCTATCGAGACACACTGTCATGACATGTGAACACATCATCAGTTGATCCTGATACCCAGCAGAGGAAAGCAGCATTCTCATGGGAAGGGAGTGGGTGGCAAAGGGAGTTTCATGGAAGCAGTTTTGTCAAAAGGCAGCAGTGTGAAGTGATGTGTGATTTGCATATGGGATGAATGGAAGATTGAGACGTGGGGGGACGCTGAAAGAAGGGAGGAGGCTGGGGCTCAGTCTAGAGGAGAGGTGATGAGACACGGCAGGGGGGGTTGGTGGTGGGCTGGAGGCAGGAGGAGGGATGCCCACAAAATGCACTCCCTGTTGGCGGAGAAGGGGGGAAGTGTCCGGGATGATTCTGAGCCACTAGAGATGGGAGGTTTGCAACCGAGACGGCTTCTCTCTGGTGCATGTGCATTTGTTTGTGTGCATGCCTATGCCCTTGTGCACGCATGCATGTGTGTGTGTACATGTTTGTGTGCATGTGTACATGTATGTGTGTGACAACCCTGAACTCTGGGCACTGCTCACACCACACAGGCTCCCTGGTCAGGAGCCTCTAGGAATCGAAAAACAGGTTCGTTCTGTTTGAGAAGATCAGTTCTCTTGTCGGGCACAAATCTTCTTCGGTTCTCCTGCCTCTGTCCTCCCTGCACACCTCACAGGCTGGAGAGCCTCGCCTCTGGGAGTCAGAACCCACTGCTGACATTTCATCTATAAACGTGTCCAAAACTTTCATCAGAACCTCCAAGGGGGCCAGGCCCGTGGCGTAGTGGTTAAGTGTGTGCGCTCTGCTGCTGGCAGCCCAGGTTCGGATCCTGGGCGCCCAGTGAGGCACAACTTGTCAGGCCATGCTGTGGCGGTGTCCCATATAAAGGGGAGGAAGATAGGCACAGATGTTAGCCCAGGGCCAGTCTTCCTCAGCAAAAAGAGGAAGGATTGGCATGGATGTTAGCTCAGGGCTGATCTTCCTCACACAAAAAAAAGAACCTCCAAGATGGGGCCGGCCCGGTCACGCAGCGGTTAAGTTCTCGCACTCCACTGCGGCGGCCCGGAGTTCGCAGGTTCGGATCCCGGGCACGAACCAATGCACCGCTTGGCAAGCCATGCTGTGGCAGCATCCCACATAAAGTGGAGGAAGATGGGCACGGATGTTAGCCCAGGGCCAATCTTCCTCAGCAAAAACAGGAGGATTGGCATCAGATGTTAGCTCAGGGCTGATCTTCCTCACACACACACAAAAAAGAACCTCCAAGAGGTCAATTTCCATCAGGAAAAAATGTATAGTCACTTTTGTCCTTTATATATATATTTTTAAAACATTGTTTATCTATTTATTTTTATTTTTTTAATTGAAATGAAGGAAGGAAAGAAGACCCACTGGCCTGGGAAGAGCAGGCAGAGGGCCTAGTCTAGAAGTCAGCTGATGGGATCTGCTTCCACCACAAACTAGCTGTGTGACCTTGGGCAAGTTGCCTCCTGTCTCTGAGCCTCTCTGACTTCTCTGTAAGATGGGAATAATAGGAGTGTGCTGAGCCTCTTGGGCCACATGCTCCTTTCCTCTAGACTGGGCTTGAGATGAGGAAAACAAGGAAACGAGAGAGAGATGGGTAGAGAGACAGAAAGAGAGAAGGAGGAGATGAGGAGGTGGCAAACCCTGCCTCCCTCATCATTTCCCTTCTGCAGAGCTGTGGGGAGGGTAGACTGAACCCCAGGGGGCTCTGGCCCAGGACACAGGCTCAAAAAGTGGGAATGAAGTGAGGAAATGCCTTCCTTTTCCTTGAGCTTCCTGTCCATTTCTTTCACTGCGGAAAATTCTGGAGCCCCAAGGGGGGGAAGTGAGATGAAGGGCCTCCCAGGGCAGCACCTTCAACCTGAGTTTACACAGCATGGAAGGGGTCAGTCCCCAGATGTGTGTGTTGGCCCTGCTAGCCTTTAAAAAAATGTTTAACCTCATACACAGCTGGTTGGAATGCAAACTGGTGCAGCCTCTATGGAAAACAGTATGGAGAGTCCTCAAAGAATTAAAAATAGAAATACCCTATGATCCAGCTATCCCACTACTGGGAATCTATCCAACGAACCTGAAATCAACAATCCAAAGAGGCTTATGCACCGCTGTGTTCATTGCAGCATTATTCACTATAGCCAAGACATGGAAGCAACCTAAGTATCCCTCGACTGATGATTGGATCAAGAAGATGTGGTGTATATATACCATGGAATACTACTCAGGCATAAAAAAAGACAAAATCGTCCCATTTGCAACAACATGGATGGGCCTGGAGGGTATTAAGTGAAGTGAAGTAAGCCAGAAAGAGAAAGACAAACACTGTATGATCTCACTCATATGTGGAATGTAAACCAACACATGGACAGAGAAAACTGTATTGTGGGTACCAGGGGCAATGGGGGTGGGGGGTGGGCACAAGGAGTGAAGGGAGACATGTATATGGTGATGGACAAACAAAAATGTACAACCCAAAATTTCACAATGTTATAAACTATTAAAACATCAATTAAAGAATAAATAAATAAATAAATAAAACAAAACAAAACAAAAAAACATGTTTAATTAGTTACCAACATTTAATAGTCTGGAGATTTCACACAGAGGTGCAAATTTCCAGCTTCTCTTGAAAAATCGGAAGATTTAGCAGGGAGAGTCTGAAGTCCCTTGTGGAAGTGGAAGGGAGTGGTGGCTGCCCTTGCAGGGGCCACCCGGATTCCCCCTCCATTTACACTCTGGGAAGCGTCCCATGGGCTTCCCGGCTTGTGCCCCTGAGGTGACTGAGTGTGGGCACCAGAATCAGATGGCCTAGCGTCAAATCCCAGCTCGGTCATAAAAGCTATGTGCCCTCAGGCTAATCAATGAGCCTTCCTGTGCCTCAGTCTCCTCACCTATAAAATGGGGATAAAAATCCCTAACAGGGTTATTGCGAAGATCCAATGAGACAATGAGTTCCCCACGCTCAGCACAGAGCCTGGCGCAAAAGGAGGGGCTCACAAAGCCGGCTGCCCAGAGGCTCGCCTCTCAGGGACCATGGCTGGGGCTGGAAGAGTGTTCTGACCCACTGTCCCAGGAACCAGCAGGACACTCACCTCCACCAGCTTGTTGCCCACAATCTCCGAGGAATAGTGATAGTTGGGGGTGTCCACCACCAGCTTCCCACCCTCCATCTGCACAGTGGCCTGGAAGAGAAGCATGACGCAGCCTGGGTTGGCTGAGGCCCCCAAACACAGGCCAGCCGCTAGGGAGGAAGAGCCTACTGCAGCCCCAGCAATCCCCTTCCGGGAATTACTTGGCCTTATACGATATACGATCACATACTATATCCAAAGATAGAGATAACCTGCACAAGTCACTCAACCTCGCTGTGCTCAGTTTCCTCGTCTCTAAAATGCGGGTGGTGGTTGGGGCCGGCCCGGTGGCGCAAGCGGCTGTGTGCACACTCCAGTGCGGTGGCCCGGGGTTCGCTGATTCGGATCCCGGGCGCGCACCGACACACTGCTTGGCAAGCCATGCTGTGGCGGCATCCCATATAAAGTGGAGGAAGATGGGCACAGATGTTAGCCCAGGGCCAGTCTTCCTCAGCAAAAGGGGAGGAGGATTGGCAGATGTTAGCACAGGGCTGATCTTCCTCACAAAAAATAAATAAATTAATTAATTAAATAAAATGCAGGTGGTGGGCCGGCCCCATGGCATAGTGGTTAAGTTCAGTGCGCTCCGCTTCGGCGGCCCGGGTTCATGGGTTTGGATCTGGGACATGGACCTACAGCACTCATCAGCCACGCTGTAGCAGCAACCCACATACAAAATAGAGGAAGAGGAAGAAGATTGGCACAGATACTAGCTCAGGGCGAATCTTCCTCAGCAAATAAATAAATAAATAATATGGGAGTAGTAACTATACCTACTTCATAAAGTGATTGTGAGGAGGAAATGATTTAATGTGACATATGTAAAGTGCTTAGAACAGGGCCTGGCTCGTGCTGAGTGCTCCTTGTTAACTACAGAGTCAGTTATGATCATCATTATCAGGATGACATTGATGTCATGCAATGACGTCAATTGCAGCATTGTTTGTAAGAGTGAACAACCTCAGTATCCAACCTAGATGATCCACCGATAAATGACCTAAATATCTACCAGTGCAGGAGTGTTAAATAGATGATAGGGGGCTGGCCCCGTGGCCTAGTGGTTAAGTTTGGCGCACTCTGCTTCAGTGGCCTGGGTTCGGTTCCCCGGCGCAGACCTACACCACTCGTCGGAGGCCATGCTGTGGTGGAGACCCACATACAAAATGGAGGAAGACTGGCACAGATGTTGGCTTAGGGCGAATCTTCCTCACCAAAAATAAATAAGTAAATAAAGGATAGCATTCCTATCCTATAGGACACTGCAGCCATTAAAAAGAATAAGGCAAATCAATATGTGCTGATCCAGAAACACACCATGAGAGATTGTTAACATTTTTAAATACCCAAGTGGCAGAATATGAACATTATGACTGCTTATTCTCCACCTTGGCAGCCTGAGGAGCAAAGTGCTCGTGGTCATGGTTGGGGGCTAGAGGGGACCCAGAATGGGTGGAAGACCTGAGGGACCAGTCTGGATAGGATGGGGGCAAACAGCCACCTTTTACTTCTTTTCTACCCAAGATTGCAGCTTCAAACACAGATGAGTCTGATTCTGGGGTTATCAATCTCTAGGCTATACTGAGAGGCACCATAAAAAAGTGGTTATGCTCTCTAAAGCCAGACTGCCTGGGTGTGAAGGCCGGCCCCTGCTGTGTGACCGGGCAACCTACTCCAATGGCTTGGCTCAACTCCCCCATCTATAAAATGGGATAGTAATTGTAGGGACCTCATAGGATTAACTGCATGAATGTGTGTGAAGTATTCACCAAGTGTCTAGGATAGATTAAGTGCTCAGCAAATGTTAACAATTTTTGCTGTCATTATAGTGTCCCTTATTGACAATAGCCTTAAAAACCGGGAGTGGTTAAATTGCTAAGTAACTCAAGCTCCTAATGCTGGAGGCCAGGCTCGAGAAAGAAGCCTCTGCTTGGGGAGCAGCCCCAGGGGAAGTGCCGGAAACCTGGAGAAGGAGGGAGGGGTGGCCAGCGGCTCTCACCTTGAACTTCTTGCCCCCCATGGTCTCCATCTCAGACTCCTTGCCGATGGTGAACTTGTTGGTAATGGAGGGGCCCCCGGGGTAGTGCTGGGACCAGGTGAAGGTCTGCCCATCCTGCTGCACCTCCGAGATGGTCTTCAAGTTTCTGCCCTTTTCGATAGTCTCAGTGGGGAGCCCTGGGCCCGGGGACGAGCAGAGCAGCCATGTCAGAGCTGCTTATACCCTGTGGCTTTGGGAAAGAGCTTTCCTCCCCTGTGGCAGGCGAGCATGGTGATGAAGAGCACAGACCCCAGTTCTACCACGACCCATGTGGCGTGGGCAAGTCACTACCTCTCTGAGCCTCGATGTTTTCATCCACAAAATGGGGATGATAAGGCCCATTTCACAGGGCTGTTGCAAGGATTAAAGTGATTGTGTCTTGTAAAGCTCCTGGCATATAAGTGACAAGAAATAACAGCTGCTCTTCTGATAGTACTATAACATAAATATAACAGAAATATGCCAAGCTCACAAAGTTCGAGAATGTATGGGACCATCAAGACAGTCTCCTAACGCTCTTATTTCACAGATTAGGAAACGAAGACCCAGAGCGGGAAAGGGGCCTCCCAACATCTCAGTGGGGGTTCATGGCAGAACGGGCTCTAGAACGAGCCTGGCTCACTTCCAGTTCCACACTAGACTGCTGCAGGTGAAGCCAAGCCACTGTTCCTTCAGGGCCACTCACAACAGTTGACCCCGAAGGGCTCTTGACTCCCCAAGGATCCAGAGCACATGGGCCCTGCTCTCAGGGGCTCCCTGGCCACCAGGAGGAGGGCACAGGTCCCCTGGCACTGTCCTCTGAACCTTGACAATTGCACTGCCTCAGACTTAGCGCACCAAGATTTCTGCAGGATTGTCGAGTCCACTGTCTCATTGGCTCCTCACAACCAGTGTTGCAAGTCTGAGCAGTGAGGGGAGTGGGATCTTTGATCTCTGCCCACAGTGCTTAGCACAGTAAGAGGCCCTTGTTTGTTGAATGACTGAGTGAATGACTGGCTTGTCAAACCTGGTCTCTATGCTAACCCCTTGGTCACCTCTCCCCCGGCAGGATGTGGTGACACCATTCATCATCTCATCATAGGGTCCTGGGTTCTAATGACCTCTGCCACTGATTTACAAGTCATGCTGAGATGCCCCATCAATGATATTGTGTTGGCCCTTGCATATAGCAGGTGTTCGATAAATGTTTGAATGAATAAACCAGTCGTGTCTCCACTTCACCAATTACTAGCTTTGTTACCTTGGACTAGTAACTCGACTTCTCTGGGCCTCAAGTTTTCCATCAGAAAGTGGACAAACTAATATTCTCTAAGTGCATTAAAGTCAAAGAGTCATATGGTTCTTATTAGCCCCAGTGCCTGGAACAAAATAGTTGCTCAACAAATGAAGGAGTGAATGAATGAATAAATGAAATCCAGGGATTTGGGTTCCTGGCCCAGAGCTGGCTGGGATAGAGCAGCCAGGGAAGGGGTCTTCAGGAGGTCACTCACCGATGCGCGTCATGAACTGGTCATAATTCTTCTCACTCTCGATCTCATACTTGCCGGTGAAGGCCATGCTGCTGGGAGAGCTGGAGGCCAGAGAGCGCGCGAGTGAGGGAGAAGGTTCGTGGTGCGGAGGCGTCTGGTGCCCTGGCTTATAAACGCTCCCAGATGCTGAGCTCAGCCCTTAAGTCACCCCACTTCCCTCTCCCACCCCTGAAGAGGCGCTTGCTGTTTTATGATGTGGGCAGGACCTGGAGGCTGAGCCCTGAGGTTATTCACCTGGGGCAGCGCTGGCTGTGATCCCATTGCACTCCCAGGGCCAGCACCTGGGCAAGGTTTGAGGCGTCACCCGCCTCTGCCCATGCCTGCCTCCATGCTCTCCTCATCCCTCATTTACTCACTCAGCCCCTCGTTCATCAAGCACCTACTGGCACTGAGGAAACACTGAGCGAGACATTCATCGTTCCCAAAAAAGCTTCTAGCCAAGTCCATTTGATGCAGGTCCGGAAGGAACAGTAGAATTTGGATGTTTAAAAGAACAGTAACGTTGGAGGAGGCTGTGACAGTAGGGAGACAACATTCTAAGATGAGAGAACAGGGTGATGAAGGTGGAAAGGCCACAATGAAAGGAAACAATGAGTTTGGCTGCAGCAAAGAGCACTTTAAGGAGAATAACACAAGAAGGGTGCAGATAATGCGAGCAGAGTAGAGCAGCAGCCCATGGGCCCAGGGAGCCCACTTAGAGGAGGAGGGGCCAGGGTGCCTTGAAGACCCGCTGTGCCCCACACACGAGCTAGGAGAAGCTTCACAACTGGGAGGACTAGGAGTTCAGAGCCTTGACTTCCTGCCCCTGTGCTGTCTTCTGGCACCACTCTGCACTCGGAGACTCCATCCCCTCTGTGGTGACTCCTGCCCTGCCTGTCTCCTGGGACTGCTCTCTGGATCAAACAGATGATGCAAAGCATGAAGCACCCTATGAAGGCTCTCCTTCTTATTATTATTAATTAAGGAAAATTTTGCAAGTCTGTCTCCTTTTCCAGAGTCAGCTCTCCAAGAATCCCCATCATTTCTATCCAAAGCAGAATTGACCACAGGTGCTGACCCCCAGACCCGGGACTGAGTGGTGTCTGAACTGATGAAACCAACTTTGTCCTGTTTTGCCAGTCTTCGGTCTCTAATCTGGGAACTCCTTACCCCAGCCAGGGGTCTTATTTTTTAGAAAATGATAAACACACACACACACACACCATTGTGGATTTTCTGATGATAAATTATATATATTAATATTTCAAATAATTCAGAGCAATGACAGTCCTGGCAGAGAGGATGCTTGATAACAGTTTGATATCTATCCTTCTGAACTTTTAAATGTGTACATATACTTTCTTATATGAATGAGATTATATTTTTCTGTACCCTCTTTTTTATGTAATGATATAGGTACGTGTCTATATCATTGCGTAAAGGTGTATCATATCCTTTTCAGTAGCTCCAGAGCATTCTATTATATGTATGTTTCATGATTTACATAACTATTGCTGGATCTTTAGGTTGTTTCCAATCTTTTTCTATTATAAACAACTGTGAGATAAACATGCTCATTCACATCTCTTGGTGTACATGTCAGATTATTTAATAGGATTATTTGCTAAGGATGAATTCCTAGACATGAAATTCCTGGAACAAAAGGTTTTTGTATCCAAAATGTTTATATCTGTTACTCTACTGCCTTTCCAAAAGGCTTTAGCAGTTTACACTCCCACAGAGAGCATATGAGAATTTCCCCTCATTGATAAAATGATGAAATAACAATGACAATAATAGCTGACATTTATTGAGTGTTTGTTGTGCATTGGGCATGATGCTGAGAGTTTTACATGGGTTCTCTCATTTAATCTTTAAAACAACTGTAGGAAGTAGGTACCATTATTGTCCCCATTTTGCCAAGGAGGAAACCAAGTTTCAGAAAAGTAACTTGCCAAAGTCACAGAGCCCCTGTGTACAGTTCATGTTTACTACCAAAACAACTTTCAACATCGTTTAAGGGCTGGCCCCGTGGCTTAGCGGTTACGTGTGCGCACTCCGCTGCCGGCGGTCCGGGTTCAGATCCCGGGCGCGCACCGACGCACCGCTTCTCCGGCCATGCTGAGGCCGCGTCCCACATACAGCAACTAGAAGGATGTGCAGCTATGACATACAACTATCTACTGGGACTTTGGGGGAAAAAATAAATAAATAAATAAAATTAAAAAAAAAAAAAAAAAAAACATCGTTTAAGGACATTTCCAAAAATCGTCCATCATGCCATTACCTAACCCTGTAACTGTTTATATTTTTTCTTTTTTTTTTTTTAAAGATTTTATTTATTTATTTTTTCCCCCAAAGCCCCAGCAGATAGTTGTATGTCATAGCCGCACATCCTTCTAGTTGCTGTATATGGGACGCGGCCTCAGCATGGCCGGAGAAGCCATGCGTCGGTGCACGCCCGGGATCCGAACCCGGGCCGCCAGCAGCGGAGCGCGTGCACTTAACCGCTAAGCCACCGGGCCGGCCCTATATTTTTTTCTATTCTCTTCCTCCCTCTTAGCCCTTCTCTCCCTCCTTCTGTCTCATCCTTTCTTTCTCACTGACTCTAATTATAACAGATACATAATAGCCATAATCACAGTGTAAATGCAATATCCCGTTTGATTTTTCTTTACTTAGCATTAGTTTTTAAACACAGTCCTATATTTCTATAACGCTGCCATGTTCATTGTTAGACATGGCTGCATGATGTTTGCCTTTGGACTTTTAGGGGATCCCTGCTGACCCCCTTAAATGCAAGACCATGGTGAGCTTCAGTAGATGTAGAGGATTTTTTTTTTTTTTTAAGTATTTCCTTGAGCTGAAGCCCCAGGATGGGATAACAGAGTGTGGGGATCTGGAACATTCTATAGCTCTGAACATGTTTTGCCAAGTTGGGACTGAACTGGTTTACACCTAGCTTGCCTGGGTGCCAAATTTCTTGGGACTCAGAGTTTAGAATACTTTCAGAACTTTCCCCAAACCTCCTGCCCCCCAGCTGCACAAATTGTGCCGTCTTGCGAATCGATTTCTTTTCTTTTTAACAACATTTATGGAGGAAAGGGCTTTTAATTTTAAAAGTAATGGATATTCATAGTAGAAAATTTGGGAGGAACAAAGCACAAATAAACTGAAAGCTACCTATAATCACACTGTAGGGTCTTGTTTTTCAATTGTAAAATTAATGTTTAAAAAGACAGAAGCTCAACACCGCTAAAGTAGAAATGAAAGCCCCACATCTCACTACGGTTCATTTTCCAGGGCCAGCTGCTACTAAATTCGGCGTATAACCTTCTAGACTTTTCCACATGTGCACAATCGTGTTTGTGCTTATCCTTTTTTTCTTCTGTTCTTTTAACAAAAATGAAATCTAAAGATGCTATTTTGTCTTGCTTTTTTTTTCCACGTAGCCGTATATCATAGACATTAATGGATCTGTGTCTTCATGAAAACTGAAAACTATCCCATTTGTTATTAAAAGGGACTTTTCCAATGGAGAAGTCCACTAATAGAACACATGATGTCACCCTGGTCCAGGCATGGGAAAACAATAGAGCATTTGCCATCTCCCTGTAAAACTTGGGGGAAAATAATTTAACAGCAGTAATTGGGATGTAAGTTAGATATAAGGTGATAATGGGTGGGTAAGCTAGAAAGACTTAGGGGTGGGGTGTAGTCTCCTGAAATCCCCTGGGGTCTCTAGTCTTGGAGGAAGTGTGCACTTTGTAGAATCCCACCTTCATGCTTGGCCTGCCTGGAATGACTGCTCACCTTTCATCTGTCTTTCCAAATTCAAATTGTCCTTCCAACTCTACCTCCTCCAGGAAGCCTTCTCTGATTACTCCAACTTATAGATTGCTCCTTACAGAAATCCCCCTAGTGTGTACCATCCGCTTGTAATGGCTCAGAGGGAAAGCTGGGCTTTAGAGTCGCACGTATTAGTCTTCACATATTAGCTCTGAGACTTCAGACACACAACCTTCATTCATTCAACAAATGTTACCTGAGCACCTACTGTGTGCTAGACTCTGGAACTACTAAGTATCTGTCCTCAAGTCCTGTGGGAGACCCAGCCCAATAACAGCAAATTACAACACAGTGTGATAAATGAGATAAAGGCTGTAACACTGGGATATTGTGGGAAAACAGAGCCATCAACCTGACCACCTCCTAAGGGTCAAGGAAGGCTGATCTGAGAGGAACTGACAAATAAGCCAAAGCCTTTATTTACTCATTATTTAGTGGGGATAAAAATACCTTTCTTCCAGAGCTTTTATGAGATTAAATGAGAATATATAGATTCAGTGCTTAGCACAGGATCTAGTGTTTTGTAGGTGCTCGTTGAACGATGCTGTTCTTCCCACTCATTGGCGATTTGTCGAGCCTGCCTGCCTCTGGTTTTGAATTACTATCTATTGTAGCCTTCATTTAACTCTTCACAAAGCGTGTCTTTTATCTCCCGATTAGAGTGTAATCCCTTCAAGAGGGGAGGCTGCATCTTATACTTCCTCGTGGATGTGTACCTGGTAGGCATTGGGATACTGTGGACTTCATTTTATTTGTTCAGCTCTGTCTGGAATAGGCTGTGAGGCTGAGTTCTTCAAAGTGTGGTCTTCAGCATACACTGCTGAGGGTGCGTGCCTTGGGGCCAGGAGGGGAGGGCTTGTGAAAAATGGAAATCCCTGGGCCCTGACCCCCAGAAGGTCTGATTTGGGAGGTCTGGGGGGACCCTGGAATCTGCATTTGACGAGTTCCCAGTGGTTGTGATGCACAGTTACCTGAGAAGTTCCAGGCTGGGGGATGTGGGCAAGAGCTGGCAGGATGGACCAGAGGGTCTCTCCAGCCCCCCACTTACCTCCCTTTCCCATGGACTTCCTTCTGCATGGTTAGAACGGTTTTCTCCTGAGCAGCTACTCATGCAAGGTCAGCGTCAAAGGCAGGCTGGGAGTGGTGGGGACGTGGGAAAAGACAGCATTGGCCCCGGATGCCTGACTCAGCTGTGCTCCTCTCCCCTGCGCTGGAGTCTCTGGGCATCTGACCCTCCAGCCCTCCTCCCGCCCACGCCCTGCCTCTTTGCCTCTTGAACCAGGGTTCACCTATTTGTTCAGACGCTCACTGAGAACCTTCCACGAGGGGTAAATGAACTCCAACTGCCTCCATATCACAGTGAGGTTTTATGGGGCAATTGAACCCATAGAGCAACTGTACCCCAGTGGAGATAAAGGATGACCCCAAGGCTACTCCCCCTGGGCCACCGCAACTTCCCACCTGGACTCTGGCTCCTGCTCAAATCAGCCACCATGATTCTGAGAGTAACTAGTGAAGCGGGTGGGAAATGCGGGTGCTCGAGTCCACTGTTCAAGGAGGAGCCCTGGGCCTCCTCCTAACCTCCCCACCCCAGAACCTTCCAGGGCTTTGCATGGAGTAAGTGATCAATCAGGGTTATAGATTGATCAAACCCCTCTTCCTCTTCTTTCCTCAACCAAGAATCTGAAATGCTAATTGGGTTTGATCCTAGAATGTCAAGGCTAAATGGGACCTCTGAGGGCAATTTATTCCATAATGATTCTCCTAGTTCTGCTCTCAAGAGTCAGAGGCTAAGAAATTCAGCATTCCCTTGCAAAGTCCAGTCAGCACTTTGTTTATCCACAATTAGAAATTAGAAAAGAGAGAAACTCTGAGGCCAGGCTGCCTAGTTTGAATCCCAGCTCTGCCTCTTGCTGCCTGTGTGACCTTGAGCAAGTTATTTATCTTCCTGTGTCTCAGTTTTCTCATCTGCAAAATGGGGACAATAATTGTGTCTACCTTAAAGGGTTGTTATGAATACTAAATGAGTTAATTTTTGGAAAGCACTTTTGTCAGAGCCCAGCACAGAGTACAGAAGAGGGCACAAGGTAAAGGTTGCTATGCAGCCTCCACACTTCTATGTCCGGACACCAGCTTTGCAGTGACAAGCGTCTCCACCGTTGCTAAGCGTCAGACGCCCCAGGGTTCAATCCTCATTCTTGTCTTTTCTCTGAGCACTCACTCCCCTGGCGATCTCATCTAGTCCATGGCTTTAAATATCATCTATATGCTGATGACTCCCCAATATTTTTCCCCATCTCAGCCCTCCCCTCTGGACTTATATCCTGCTGCCTACCTAAGAACTCCACTTCATGTCTTATGCCATCTCAAACTCAACATGTCCAAAACTCCTGTTCTTCTACCCTCAACAAAGCCTGCTCCTCCCCTGGACCACTCCATCTCAGCAGATGGGGAACACTAGAAGCCAACATCTACTGTGCGCCTGCAGTGTGCTAAATGCTCTACAGGAGTTATCACCCACGTCTCCCAACCAGTCTACTAGGTAGGTCCTGACAGCATCCCCACTAAGTAAAAGGGAAACTGAGGCTCAGAAATGTCACAGTCAGTTGGTAAATGGAGGAGGCTGTCTAGCTTCAGATCCTGCACTCATGTCTTTTAACTAAATGCAGCAATTTGATTTGGTTGCAGCCTCCAAAACCAACCAGGCTCTTGGAGACCGTTATTGCTCCTGCGGTGCTTAGCAAGTGATCCCAAAGTGCCAGCCACTGTGCTAAGTGCTCAACACATGGCATCTCGTTTGATCCATGCAGCAGACTTCCAAGAGAGCTGTTATCATCCCTGTTTACAGAAAAGAAAGTCTAGGCTCAGAAAGGTTAGGTGACTTGTCCAAGGTCACATAGCTTGTTGTTGATGAAGCTTGGATTTGAACTCAGTTCTCTCTGACCTGAAGTGGTACTTGCCACCATGATGGATACTACTGGCTCTCTGAGGAAAAGCAGAATGCCAGTCTCTGGCTCTAATGCCAGTTATAACCCATGCCTTCCTTAAGTCATTCATTCAATAGACATTTACTGAGCATCAGGCTCTGTGTTAGGCAACAGAGATACACAGCAGAAGAGAAAACAGTCCCCACCCCACTGAATGAAGCTCCCAGCCCCGTAGCTTGTCCCCTTTCCCCCAGTTCATCCCCTATTCTTAGCCTCACTTCCTTTCCTATCCAGCCCTTGGGTGCATCACTTCCTCTGCCAGGACCCTCAATGTTCTTTGGCCACCTTGGCTTCCCAGGTCCCATCTTTGGACCAAAAAATTTTGTCTTTCCACCTCCCATCTCCAGGACTGCTGCCTACAACCAGAAGAAAAGGCACAACAGGGGGCGACACCACCACAAATTCGTGATCCTCCCTCAGCCGGGTTTTGAACAGTTCAGTAGTCCTTCCCCTCATCACTGGGTGGTTCCCAGCCCCATTCTCCATGGTAACTAGTCTTACCAAGTCTCCTACATCACTCCCACCACCCCAGCGCCCACCCCAGCCCCAGTCATTACTTTAATGGCCATATAGTAATCCATTGAATGGATATATCACAGCTTATTCACCAGTCCCCTATTATTGGACAGCTGGGATAGGTAGGAAAAAGTGCACACGTGAGTAGGAAACACCACAACATGGAGAAAACAAAAACAAAAGCATTATTCAAGACTATGTGTTAACGTGATAGTACTGAGGTGAGTTGGGTGGGGCTGCAGTTCCTCTGGGTGTTCATGGGTCATAAACCAGCAGAGGACAGTGACCTCAGAGACAGTGCCCGACGAGACGGGAAGTCCTGTAGCCACTGGTCTGCACAGCAGCCTCCTCACTGGGGACATTCTCTGCCAGACAGGGAAAACTCTTGTTTTCTGCTTCTGCTTTGTGTCTCTGCCTGTTCCACTCCCTACTTCTGAGCTGATGGAATGTCTGACTGTTGTAGGCAAAGCCCTTTGGGTTGCAAGTAAAGAAACGCTCTTGAGGGGCCGGCTCTGTGGTGCAAGCGGTTATGTGTGCCTGCTCCACTGCGGCAGCCCAGGGTTCGCTTTGGATCCCGGGCGCGCACTGACGCACTGCTTGGCGAGCCGTGCTGTGGCGGCGTCCCATATAAAGTGGAGGAAGATGGGCACAGATGTTAGCCCAGGGCCAGTCTTCCTCAGCAAAAAAAAAAAAAAAAAGAGGAGGATTGGCAGATGTTAGCACAGGGCTAATCTCCTCACACACACAAAAAAAGAAACCCTCTTGGGCCAGCTTAGGCCAAAAGGGGGAACTTACTAGGTTTCACCATACGTAATTGCTGATATTTGATAGCAATTGATAGACCTTTTTGATCTATAAAAACAACAATTTCATACGGTTCAACCTAATATTTTAAGGATGCAGGAGTGCCACGGGGAACCCAAAGGGGCAGAAACAGAGGGCTTCATGAGGAACTAGAGGTACCAGTCTCTCTCTCTCTCTCTCTCTCTCTCTCTCTCTCTCTCCCCCCCCACGTGTAGCTTCTCACTTCATCTGCTTGATTCTCCACAGACCTCCTTCTCTGCTGCCCATGTGCGCGCAGACAGCAGGGCTTTCAGCGCAACCAACAGAAGCTAAGTCAGGAGGGATAATCTGATTGGTCTATCGCGAGTCAAGTGTCCACCTCTGGTCCAATCAGCTGTGGGCAGGGAGGCCAAGCTCTTCATTGCAAGCAATGAAAGCTGATTTGAGCAGAAAAGAAATTTATTGTAAGGATATCAATTCAATCACAGAATTTTCAAGCTTGGAAAACAAGCAAAGTCAGGAATGGACAAGCAGCTAGAACTACAGCCACAATCACATTGCAGAAATGGTTTTCTGAGGGTCCTGCTGCCAGTAGCACCAAGAGCTGGACTAGGCAGTTTGCACCTCTTATCAATGGTGGCACTGCTCACTGGCACGGCAGCCACATTCCCCTGGGCACTGGACGTGGCCCCCACCACCACCAGAATGGATTCTCTTGTCCGCACTTCTTTGAGTCACAAGCTGCAGAGGAAACATCTTATGGGAATGTCTGATTAGTGGAACCCAAGTCATGAGCAGGCACCTCACTACCACAGATGATGGGAGCACGAGTATCTGGCCTTTTCTGCTTTGCACTGGGAGGTGGACCCCACCTTCCACCAGGACGCATGCAGTGGGGAGTTCCCTAAACGTAGATGGGGGGCAGGTGCTCCGCCCCACCAATGCGGTCATGAAGTACCATCTTGGCCATCAGGGCCAACTGCTCTGGGTGGAGAGGGACAGTTTTTGATGAAGAGATCGTGGAATGGACAGATGCCTAAAAGTGACTTCTTCCCAGAGACATGTGCTATGCCCTCCATGAAGCATTTTTCTCCTCCAGATGTAGCCCACTCATGGCCGGGCTCTCTTCCACTTAGAACCTGCATAGGAGGGCACTGGATTAAATTGTTACCATTGCTTTTCTGTCTGAGATGTAAGCAGCTGGAGGGCAGGAAGTCTGCCATGTGTGTCTGTGTGACCTCTACAGCAGCTGACCCAGGGCGGGCCTGTAGGGGGGGTTTTATAGGTGCTTGTTGGTAACAGACACTGATTCTTGGTGACAAGCAAAATTTAAAAAAATAGGGCTGGCCCCATGGCTTAGAGGTTAAGTGCACTCGCTCTGCTACTGGCGGCCTGGGTTCAGATCCCGGGTGCGCACCGACACACGGCTTCTCCGGCCATGCTGAGGCCGCATCCCACATACAGCAACTAGAAGGATGTGCAACTATGACATACAACTATCTACTGGGGCTTTGGGGAAAAAAAAGGAGGAGGATTGGCAATAGATGTTAGCTCAGAGCTGGTCTTCCTCAGCAAAAAGAGGAGGATTAGCATGGATGTTAGCTCAGGGCTGATCTTCCTCACAAAAAAATTTTTTTAAATAATAAAGAGAGAAGTTTTTTATTCTCTGGGGTAGCTCATAGAAAGGATGGAAAGGGGCCGGCTGGGTGGCGTAGCAGTTAAGTGCGCGTGCTCCACTGCAGCGGCCTGGGGTTCAGATCCCGGACGCAGGCTGCGGCACTGCTAGTCAAGCCATGCTGTGGCAGCATCCCATATAAAGTGGAGGAAGATGGGCAAGGATGTTAGCCCAGGGCCAATCTTCCTCAGCAAAAAGAGGAGGATTGGCAGATGTTAGCTCAGGGCTGACCTTTCTCAAAAAAAAAAAAAAGAAAAAGAAAAAGAAAGGATGGAAAAGCTAAACCACCAGACTTCAAGGTAGCCCATAGCACCAGGAGCAAGAATGAAGGAAGAGACAGACCCCATGGGGCACTGCGGTCCGGTGAATCTTCTTCAACCATCCTCCATCCTTACAGCCCTCCACTCAAGACTCAAATTCCCAGCTCGGCAAATTACTGGCTGTATCACTTGGACAGGTCACTTAACCTTGCTGGCAGAATGGGGCTAACAATTAAACCCACCTCCCAGGGACATAGGAGGATCTGATAACTCAATACGTGAAGGTACTTCGAAAGGGGCCTGGCAACTAGCAAATACTTAATAAAAGTTAGCTAATAAAAAGGCACCAGGCGAGAAAGTCCAATTGGCGTCGCTAGGGACACTGGTCCACTCCTGGGGGTGGGCAGAAGGTCTTGATTGACAGTCCCATGAAGACCCATGTGCAGCAGGGGGAGAAGCAGCTCTTCAAGGAACATGGAAAGATCATGAAAGTGCTCTTACAGAGGAAGGGGAAGTGTATGCCAGGCAAGCAAGAACTATAAGTCCTGTCTATGATTCCTCAGCTCCCTGGGACTGGAAAAGAAGATTGCCCACCCTCACGTCTACCGGTTTAATCCTGCCTGGCGCCACAGCCAGGGAAGAGGAGGTGCGGGGGAGGGAGCGGTAGCTCCAACAACTTCCAAGCAACCTCACCTGCAAACTTCCAGCCAAAGCAGCCCATGACCCTTGAAAACTATTGCTGCAGGCCAAAGTCAGATGCCAAAAGGTCTTCATCCAGCTCCCTGTGCAATTATTCCTCGCCCCCCCTCCTGCCGCTGGCTAACCGTGATTAATTCCCGTGGCTGCCACAGGAATCACTCCTAATGAATTTCTAATGAACTCATTTGGTGTTAATGCGGTGTGTAATTCCACAGGACACTCATTATAATTTAGCCTTATTAAGTCTCTAGTTATTGGAAACTACTATTCCTCTAAGCTCATAAGGAGGAGAAAAGTAATTATGTGGAGCAGGCAGTTAAGTCATGGAAAGGACTGGACATTCGGAGGAGGCCAGGAGGTGGCCGCTCCTATTTTTTCTCCTGGGGGTGTACTGCTCTCCAGAGGGGAACCGGCCGTGAAGGTCTTTGAGCTGAGGCACAAGTGCCTCCCCGACTTTATGTTCTGTAATGTCAGAGCTGCGCAGGCTGCTGTGTGCGTGGTGGGATCTTTAAGACCCATCCAAAGGTCTTCTCCACTTGCCTACTGCTTTGGTCTGAATTTCCACCCCAAGGGTGGCTTCCTTTGCGTTGGAAGCACGGTTGCAGGTTGAAAGGTGACCTATACACACGAAGCAGTCACAGATAGGTTATCTCATCTGATCATCACAGCATGCCAATTACTGTCATTATACCCCTTTGACAGATAAGGAGATGGAGGTTCACAGAGGTAAAGCGACTTGCCCAAGGTCACTGGATTCCGGGACCTGGAACAGAAGCTGATCTCCCGACCCCCAGGTCAGTTCTCTGTCCAGCTCACCCTCGTTTATTGCCTGGTATGCTTTTCCTGCACCCATGACTCACACCTCCACCTAGATCCGACTTTCCTTGAGGGTGGAACCGTTTCTGTGATCCTCTTTACCTGCTTGACTTGACTGGCCTTGGTTCAGAGGATGGGCCGCAAGCCTCCCGATAAGAGCAGGCTAAGACACCTAGAAGATTCTGTCAGGCACAAGTTGACGTTGTGTCTCCTCTTCCCAATTCTCCCTGAAAATTTCTCCCTATTCCCACTTTCTTACAACCAGCTTCACACTTTTGGGTAAAATGTAGATCAAATCGTCTTTTTTCCGTTTGAAATAATTTTCTCCTGATGATAAAAGTAACATGCTTTTTGCATAAAATTCAGAAAAGTGCAGCAAAGTCTGAATAACATAGGGATCATCTGTAATTGCATCACTCAGCTATAACTATTGTTCAACGGTTGGTGCATATATCCTTCCAGACCTTATTATATGCACATATACATATACGTACAAACATTTTATCCAAAATGGGATAGTACCATATGTGCTATTTTGGAACTTGGTTTTTATTAAACTTAGAAACAGGAAATTTCTGAGAGATGAATTTACATTTTCAAATAATAAATAAAAACTGATTTAGCAAGAATATCCTTGGTAACTCCTCTGGATTATGAGAAGTTACAAAAGAAGGAGAATTTAGTGAATAAAGCCCAAATAACCTCACATACAAACCAGCAAGGAAATTTGCTTATTGCTACCTTATCTCCCAAAACGTCTTGTTTATCAATTCGATTTAGGAGTTTGACGTGAGAAGACCAACAGAGGGAAGATGAAGGCCTAGGTACAAAGTCACATGGCACCAGGGTGGGAAGAGTGGGCTGGCCCATGGGAGTTTACAGGGAAACCCAGGGGCCTGGGGTGGCCCTTGCCTATCTCACCAGCCTCCCTCTCTGCTGCAAACTCATTATCACTGGAATCCCCCACACTCACTGCGCCGTTCTGCACCTCCTTGACTTTGCACATACTTTTCTCTCCACCTAGAATGCCCAGTGACGTAAATGGTGAAAATTTGCTTTCATGCAATGTCTAATCAATTGTTTGCCTACAAGGAAAACAAAAAGAGCTCCTTGGAGGGCAAGGTAGGTTTTGTGTCAATATGGAGGGAGGTACTGAGCGGGTAGGGGAAGGTTTTCTTTCCCCTTTGAGTGTGGAAACAAGCTTTTCACAGCCTTCCTAGGTGCTGTGTTTAGTTCAGCCTCCGTGACCATGGGGCTGCCGTGCACGTCCAAGCCAGCCTGGAATCGATCTTCTGTCTCCTGGGCCGTGTTCTCGTCTGCAAGTCCTTCTTTCCTGACTCTCTTCAGAACTTCCTGTCAGTCCTGGGTGACGTGCTGTTGGCCTCTGCCAGTGGCTTCTCACCCTGCTGCAGCCAAGCAGTTCCTCAGAGCTGCGGGTATGTTTATTGTGGTTGTTCAGACGTGGGCAGGAATGGATAAATTCATGTTGATGTCGGTGTGACCAGTATGTGTGTCTCTGTGCCTCTCTGTACAAAAATGCACATTGCCCAGGTGCATTTATGTCTGTGGTATTGTACATAAGAACTGTGTGCATGTGTGAGAAAATATGTATATGTGTTCCTATATCTGTGTATGTAAAAGGCGGTATGCGTTCCCTGTGTATAGGCATGTATCGCTGTGTATACATGTGTAGTATTATGTGTTTGTGTATACATGTGGAGCAGAGTGCACGTGTGCTCAGCTGTGACTTTCTGTGAATGGTTCTGGATCTGTTTGTATACAGGTATGTGGGATGGGAGCTGTTAGTTAGATACCTTTGACTAGAAGTAAAAATAAACACACCAACAAAAACCCCCAAACAATAAATAAAGTTATTATCTCACATAACTGGAATTCCACAGGTGGGAAGGGAAGACTCTCAAGTTGACTGATTGCATTGGTCAATAATGTCTTTAAGAGCCTGTGTTCTTTCCACCTCTCCACTCAGCTTAATTCTGCATCTTGATGGTCACAAAACGGCTGCAGCATTTCCATATCTCACACTCAGACACTGAGAATCCACTGACAGATAATTGCATCTTCGCTTCTGAGGGGACTTCCCTAAGAATGAGGAAGTTTTTCCAGAAGCCCCAAGTTTACTTACCCCAAGCCTACTTCTCCCCATGTCTCATTGGCTAAAACTTGGTCATATGGCCAAAGCTAAACTAATCTCTATTAAGGGGATTGAGACCACCAAGTTTCATTTAGACTAATCAGGATCCCCTGTCTGAAACTGAGGATGGAATCAGCCTTTCAAAGCACAAGGCTGCTTGGGGGAATGAGAGTCGTCTGACAGTTCTGTCAGGAAGGAAGACAACTGGGAACGGATGTTGGGCAGACGGTCAATAGTGTCTAGTACAAAGATATGTGCATATAGTCATGTCTATTTATACGTGCACATGAGTTTGTGTATATATGAACATAAGTGAGTATATAATATGTACTGGTGTTTCAATGACCTATTGCCGCATAACAAATCATTCCAAAACATAATGGCTTAAAAAAACAAAGCTTTATCATTTCCCATGATCCTGTGGGTCAGGAGTTTGGGCAGCATGTGGCTGGGTGGTCATCTGCTCCACATGGCATCGTCTGGGTCACTCACAAAGCTACACTTCACTGGTAGCTAGGCTGAGCTGGAAGGTCTAAGAAGGCTTCCCTCACGTGTGTGACATGTTAATGCTCCTCCCACGGCTCCTCTTTCTCCTTCCATGACTAGCTCGCACTCCCTCACAGCATGGTGGTCTCAGGATGGTTGGGTTTCTTACATGGCAGCTGACTTCCAGCAGGGAGGAAGCAAAAGCTACCAGTCCTCTTAAAGTCAGGATTCAGAAATCTCAGGAAGTTACTTCTACTACAAATGTTCAAGAGGAGGGAAATAGAATTTACCTTTCGATGGGTGGAGCAGCATGCACCTGCCGAGAAGAAAGGAAGCAAGGGCAGCCATCTTTGGAAATGATCTCCCGCAGTAGGAGTATGTATTGAACATGAGGGAGGGTGTATTTGAGTATGAGCATTTTTGTTTGCATGTGTGTATTCAGGAGTGTGAGTGTACGTGTGTGGCAGCGTGTAAGTGTGCATGTGTCAGTTTACACATAAGGGGATGTGTACATATGTACAGGTGCGAGTGTCCACCTGTGCTAGGGGCTTCCGTTTATGCATGCCTAGTAGGGAAAGTTGATGGACTTTCCCTACTAGGAAAAGTGGCCTTCCTGGGTAGATACACTGAGAGGCAAATCTCGGTCAAGGTAACAATCTATTCACTACTGGGATCTCGTCCTTGACTGGGAGGCCTTGGGTCCCAAGCCAGGCAGAAGGCCCAGCCCTTATCATAACCCCACTGAAACCACGCTGCTGGCAGTGGAGGAGGAGACCCTCCACAGTTTTTTTTGATTCCCTGAGATCCTGGGGTTTTCTGCCTGGGGCACCACTGGCCTCAAACAGCCAATGGGAAAGCTTAGCTGTTATAGCCCCTCCCTCCACCATCTGCACCCCAGCCCCAGCCGCAGGGCAGTAAACCTCAGGACAAGATTTCAGAGAGAGCAGGAAGCCGGGGCTCAAGGCGGCCCGCAGGGTGAGGCCTCCTGCCTCGGGGAGGCCCTCAACTCCTGGCTTCTCTTTCACTCTTCACAGTGCATTTCCCAGTAAATAAAATATGGCGGCGGGCAGGAAGCCGGGAGGAAAAGACGTGGATTGGGCACTACCATGTGCTGTCACTGTGCGTCCTCTGTGGAGTTTCACTCAGTCTCCACAGTGAGCTCTGAAGCAAGGACTCTGGGGTCTTTGTAGATGAGGGAAAGGATGCTCAGAGAGGGAGAGAGACTTCCCCACAGTCACATCCCTTATAAAGAGCAGAGGCGCGGGCGGGCCCCTTGGCTTAGCGGTTAAGTGCGCGCGCTCTGCTGCTGGTGTCCCAGGTTTGGATCCCGGGCGCGCACCAACGCACCGCCTCTCCGACCATGCTGAGGCTGCCTCCCACATACAGCAACTAGAAGGATGTACAGCTATGACATACAACTATCTACTGGGGCTTTGGGGAAAATAAATAAATAAATAAATAATTTTTAAAAAAAAGAAAGAGCAGAGGCGGGATTTGAATTCCCATCTGCCTGATTCCAGAGCCTACACTCTGTCCCTGTCACTGAACAGGAGCACAGATGTTGAAACACTTGAAGGAGATGAATAACTACTCAACCTACAATGCCTGAACTCAAAGAAAAGCACCGTTCGGGTCAATGGAGGCCCAGGTATTAATCAGGAATTATTTTTTTCACTGCCCATCAGATCGTCTCTCAGCATTGATTAAAGCTATTCAGGGGCTACTCATGGCTGTGAAAATAAAGTTCAAAGCCAGACTCCTTACTGCAGCTCATAAAGCCCCATATAGTATGGTCACAGCCACATGGGCCTCTCTTTATTCCTTAAGGATTGATATATATATTTATTTATATTTATATTTTATTTATATTTTTATATGTATGCCCCTCTCTGCCTCAGGCCTTTGCACCTGTTGTTCCCTCAGCTTGGCCTGCTCTCGGCTTAAATGTCACTTCCTCTCTTAAGGAAAGCTTAATTTTGTTAAGGCATGATAATGGTGCTGTGATTATATTTTTCTTTTTAAAGAATCCTTATCTTTTTCGGGCCGGCCCCGTGGCTTGGCGGTTGAGTGTGTGCGCTCCGCTGCTGGGGGCCCGGGTTCGGATCCCGGGCGTGCACCGAGGCACCGCTTCTCCGGCCATGCTGAGGCCGAATCCCACATACAGCAACTAGAAGATGTGCAGCTATGACATACAACTATCTACTGGGGCTTTGGGGGGAAATAAATAAATAAATAAAATCTTTAAAAATAAATAAATAAATAAAAAGAGTCCTTATCTTTTAGAGATACATACTGAAGTATTTACAGATGAAATAATACCCCATGGCTTAGTGGTTAAGTGTGCGCGCTCCGCTACTGGCGGCCCGGGTTCGGATCCTGGGTGCGCACTGACGCACCGCTTCTCCGGCCAGGCTGAGGCGGCGTCCCACATACAGCAACTAGAAGGATGTGCAGCTGTGACATACAACTATCTACTGGGGCTTTGGGGAAAAAAAAAGGAGGAGGATTGGCAATAGATGTTAGCTCAGAGCTGGTCTTCTTCAGCAAAAAGAGGAGGATTAGCATGGATGTTAGCTCAGGGCTGATCTGCCTCACAAAAAAAAAAAAAAAAGATGCCTGGGATTGTTTCAAAATAATTGGGTGGGGGTGAAGTGGGGGAGGGGGTGGGGCAGACATGAAGCAGTGTTAGCCGTATTGATCATTCTGAGAGCTGGGTGATGGGTGCATGACATTCTCTAGAATATTCTCTCTACTTTTAGATATGTTTGAACTCTTTCATAAGAGATTTTAAGAGGTTGTTCAAGAATTAAATGGAGGGCCGACCCGGTGGCTTAGCGGTTAAGTGCGCACACTCCGCTGCTGGCGGCCGGGGTTCAGATCCAGGACACGCACCGTCGCACCGCTTCTCCGGCCGTGCTGAGGCCGCGTCCCACATACAGCAACTAGAAGGATGTGCAGCTGTGACATACAACTATCTACTGGGGCTTTGGGGGAATAAATAAATAAATAATTTAAAAAATAATAATAATCTTTAAAAAAAAAAAAAAAAAGAATTAAATGGAGGGGCCGGCCCAGTGGTGTAGTGGTTAAGTGCCTGTGCTCCGCTGCCGTAGCCCGGGCTTCGCCGGTTCGGATCCCTGGCGAACACCACTTGTCAGGCCATGCTGTGGCGGCGTCCCATATAAAGTGGAGGAAGATGGGCATGGATGTTAGCCCAGGGCCAGTCTTCCTCAGCAAAAAGAAGAGGACTGGCAGATGTTAGATCAGGGCTGATCTTCCTCACAAAAAGAAAAAGAATTAAATGGAAAAAAAGTCATTTCCGGCCCTGGAGGCTAGGTTGGGTCCCCGTTTCTATGCTGCCCTGTCACTTCTCCTTCAGGGCACTTATACAAATTGCAGTGACATTGTTGGGTAGTTGTGTGTTCACATCTGTCATCCCCATATGCAGAAAGTAGACACCATGACTGCCAGAATCCCTGCTTCTGTCGCAGAGCACATTCCGTGAATGAGTAGATGAAAAATGATGAATGAGTGAATGAATGAATGAATGAGTTCAGAGAAAGCTCACTTTGGGCTGGGCTGGAAAGGCAGCTCCCTGGTGAGAGAGAGGAGGAGGAGGGGGAGAAGGGAGTGAAAAAGAGGGGGATGGAGCTGGGGATGGGAATCCCAGCTGGGTTCTCTCCAACCCAAATAGGTTACATTATGTCATATTATATTATATACAATATATTATATGTTTCTTTGGCCACAATTTCCTTTTCATTAAAAAAGTTTTAAAATTAATTTTAAAAATAGGTGATATATTCACATGTTTCAATATTCAAGAGTAACAGAAAAGGCTACAAAGGAAATCTCCCCTCACACCCCGGGGCCCCTGCCACTCTGATCCCCCACCCCAGGCAACAAAATGATCAGTTTCTTATGTATCCTTCAGAGCTCTATCATGCATCTATAAGCAAATATGTATACATTTATATGTGTGTTTATATTTCCCCCATCACACTTCGATTTTTTTATTTAATATAGCTTGAAGAATGTTCCATGTTGGTGCCAAAGAGATCCTCATTCTTTTTTGCAACTGCCTAGTATTTCATTCTATGACTCTACTGTAATGTATTTGACCAGTCACCTACTGAAGGAGCGTTTAGGTTACTTCCAACCTTTTGTTATAACAAACAAAGCTGCTGTGGAAAATGTTGTGCATTATTTTATTTCGCATCTGTAAGATTATTACTGTAGGATTAAGTCTCCTGAAGTAGAGTGGCTGAGTCAGAGTATGTGCTAGATACTGGCAGATCGTCCTCCGTGAGCGTTTGTCCCCACCCCCCTCACCCACCATCCCCCATCCCCCACATGTTTGGACCACCTCCCCCTCCCCCCACCCTGGGACTGGGTTTGAAAGGAGATCAGGTGTGGCCAGCCCAGGAGGCAGGGTGGAGCCATTCCCAGGGAAACCCATGGATAGAAAACACAGAGGAGGCACCTGGGGACAGTCTGATGACATCAGATGGTAACACAGACCTCTCCTCAAAATGAAAGTGCAACCAGAGTTGCAGGGAGAGCTGGGGCCTGAGAGTTGGAAGATGGGGACTCTGGGCTCAGGTCTGCCACTTTAGCTTGACAAATGGCCTTGGGCAGACTGCTTTCATGATAATAATGGTTAACTCCAGGCCAGTGTTAAGCACATTGCATGTATCATCTCTCATAAATTTAAGAGGCTGGTACTTCTGCAGACCGAGCTCAGAGAGGTTAGGGAACATGCCCAAGGTGGTCCAGCTCTTAAATGAGAGTCTGGATTTAAACCCAAGCTTAACACTGTGTTTCACTGCCTCGGTTACTCCTCTGTGAGGTGAGGCAGCTAGACTCTGCCTAAGCCTTTTCCATCTTGGAAAGTCACGTGGCCTGTGACTGAGCAGTGAGGAGCTCAGTCAGAGAGGAACTGGCTGGGGGTAGGGTAGGGCGGGTGGGGATGTGGAACCCCCCCTCCATGGAGAGGACCATGTCAGGCTCCATTACTGCAGGAAGGGTTGAATCCTCAGCAGTCCTCCCTCTTCTTCCGGGCTGGTTTTGGGTTTCAGGCTAGATTGCAAGCTCCCTGGTGAGCAGAGACTCCGTCGACGTCGGGACATGTCTGAGTCCCTGCCTGTGCCTGACACTGGAGCTTTCCATAGGACGGGGCCCAAAGCAGGTTTAGAGATGAGGAAGAGGAGCTTAGGTGAAGACGGGGGAGAGGCTGGTTAGGGGCAGAGAGTGTTGGGGGGTACTCCAGCAGTAGGACAGACAGCCAAGCTGAGCCCGACCCTCTGGCTGCCACAGGTACAGGATGCCGTGACCTGGAGCGCCCTCTAGTGGCACACTCTGCAGCCTGGCCTGGGGAGGCACCAGAGAGGCTGGGCCCAGGCCATGCAGGGCTGCTCCCTTCCCCCCACTGTCATCTCTGGGGCCGGGCAGGCCTGCCGCTACTCCCAGGAGTGTCCTTCCTTAGAGGGAAGCCAGCTTAATAATAGTAACAATGAAGCGCTCACAAAAAGAGGCATAAAGAGACTGTTGAAGAGGAAAAGGGCTCTTGAGGCCATGATGGGTCCATTATTAGAGTCACAGGAAAGGTGTAACAAATCCTGCGAGTGTCCTCCCACTGTGACCTGGGACATCCTTGCGTTTGGCCAGATGACCTCTTTGCACCTTCCCAGGGCTGCCTGGGTCAGCCCTGCTGCCCGCCCACCACAGGCAGGGCCTGGCTCCGCCTGTGCGCCTCACCAGAGCCTGCAATGGGAACTCGAGCCAGAGCACGGAAAGGGGCTCTTGAGACCATCTAGTCATTGCTTCATTTCTCTATTCAATAAACATTTACGAAGCCCCTACTATGTGCCAGACACATGGGCCCTGGGGATACGGAAATTAACAACAGGCAAGGTCCCTGACGTCCAGGAACTGAGATTCCTGCAGGAGAGGCAGATGACAAAGACACGAGGTCAACCGTGTGGGCAAAGTGCTGTGAAGACTCCACTGCAGGATGGTCGCCAGTGTTTGAGGAGGTCGTTTCAGACCCAATGGGCAGGGAAGTCCTGAGAGGGGAGCACATGTGTAGACACCTCAGTGCTTAGGACACAGGACCTGGGCTGCCAGAGGAACGGCAGGCGAAAGTTCAGCTTGTACCAAGCTTGGGGGCCAGTGAGCTCAGCATACTGAAGGAAGGACGGTGTGGTGGTGAGAGGAAGAGTCAGAAGAGCTTAGGTCAGGGAGAGGGCCGGGGACCTCATGCTTGAAGGCGCGCCAGGGGTTTAGATTTGATTCTGACGGCCGGGGTTGTCATCGAGGGCTCTGAGCACGAGGATGGCATGATCCGATTTGCATATTTAATAGGGCACGCTTCTGCTTTGTGGAGAATAAAGGCTGGGAAGAGCGAGGGTGGAAGCGCGGAGGCCAGCCGAGAGGTGACTCCAGGTCTCCAGATACAAAGAGAAGCTGGCTGAACCAGAGTCGAGGGGAGTCACGTCCTGATGCGTCTTAGAGGCACGGTGGACAGGACCTGCTGGTGGGTTGTCTGGGAGGAGAGAGGGAGAGCCAAGACCAGGCTGGGGGCCTTCTCCGTCCCATGCCACACCCCTTCCAGCCTGGGTGTGGGGGCCCCTGAGTCATCTCCCTCAGGTCACTTAGAAGCGGGGCAAAGGACCCTAGACTTCACTGCCACAGGCCCCCAGGGCTGCATCTTGGTGTGTTCAGAGACTAGCGACCCTGGGGCCAGAGGTGCTTTCAGCCTCCTGTAGCGTTCTCCTCCCTCCCTCCCTCCATCTGCAATCTGTCTCTCATTCTCCTCTCTTTCCCTCTCCCTCTGTCTCTCTCTCTCTCTCTCCCCCTTCCTTCTCTGGCTCCTTCCCCCCCACTTCCTCTCTCCCTCCTTCTCTCTCTCTCTCTCTCTCTCTCTCTCTCTCTCTCTCACACACACACACACACACACACACACACACACGCACGCACGCACGCACGCACGCACGCGCGTGCGCAGGCAGTTTACTGCAGCCTTATCAGAAGGCAGCCTCCAGCAGAGACAAGGCTCTCCAGGGACAGAGCCAGAGGAGCTGACGGGAGTTTTCCAAGGAGGAGGAGGCAGCCTTTGCTGCTTTCCACGTTCCATCCCCTGCTCCTGCTGCCTCCACATCACCCTCTTGGCTCCTGTATTAAGAGAAGCAGCAGGAGCCACGCCCCCTAGACCTGTGATTCTCAACGGGAGGCGACTTTGTCTCCTTATGGCATTTTTTGCTTGTCATAACTGGGGAGGCAGTGTGACCGGCATCTGGTGGGTGGAGCCCAGGGATGCTGCTCCACATCCCACGAGGCACAGGACAGCTCCCACAGCAAAGAATGATCTGGCCCCAAATGTTAACAGTGCTGAGACTGAGTGACCCTGCCCTAGGCTTCACCATCAGAGCTGGAAGGGACTGTCCTCTTCCTCGAGGTCCCACACTGTCACCACACTGCCATTTATCAGGTGGCAGCTATGTGGCCACACTGTGCCTGCATTATCTCTTTTAGTCTTCTCCGACACACTGTGAGGTAGGTAATATTTGCCCAAGGTCACACAGGCAGTGAGAGGCCGAGCTGGGATTCAGACTCTAAAGCCTGTGGTTTCACCGCCCCCTCTCTAGTGAGGGGATTTCACAGGGCATTGTTATTAGCAATGGGACACTTTGTTTCAAGTGAAGTCTTACTGGGAAGTCCAAGGTGTAAGAGATAAAGTGGCACTTGCGAGGTTGTATCAGGGTGGGAGAGTTTCAAAGACCTCCCACCCACACCCCTGTTCTCCCCATGGTGCCTCCAGGGCCATCTCACCACCCTGGGAGGGCCACCATGGAGGGCTGCTCAGGTTGTGCACTGCAGAACTCCAGGGGGTGCCATTCCCGTGGGCTCCCTCGTGGGGCTAGCAGGGCTAAGGCAGAGCTTCCTTTAGGGCAGGGGTGGCAAATAGATTTCATCTTGAGTAGGAACGTGTACTGCTTAGCAGACAAGGTGCCATGGTTAATTAATGAGTTCTGGAGCAGGAAGGGGTGTGGGAGTGGCTGCGAAGGTCGTGTCTGCCTCCCCTGTCCTAAGATGGGAAATAGGAAATTGAATTTGACCAGGAGGTATCTCCCCACCCCCACCACACTCCTTGCAACTCGGGGGTGACTCAGAAATGGAGCTGTCGGCCCCACATTGAAAAAAACAAGACTTGAGGCTCGTATACAGGCCAGTCCCCCAGGAGACCTCCTGGGATTAGAAGACCAGCTGTGCCTCTTTCCCAGAGCCCTGTCACGTTTCCCTTTTGGGTCCTCTTGACTTTTGTCTTAACCTAATATCACCTGGAATCGTGTGTTTGGGCAGAGAGAGGCTGTCTGTCGTTGAGGTTTTTACAATCCTCTTGGGGAAGGTTTAGAGCTGGAACTGGCAGAATGAGCCAGATTGGGGTACCCTCTCCAGGCCCCACCCTGGAGTGAGGTCCTTCCCCGAGGGCCTGGGTCTCTCCCCACCCTTTGTCAAGCTGTGTGACATCTCTGGTGGTTTGGCCCCGAGGACCAGCAGAAACCCTGTAATGGGGGCCAGCAGGCACTGTCTGTTCTCTCTGCAGGGGGTTCCCCAGCCGCTCGGGAGCCTGGGAATCTTCCAGCCTGGGATGAATCATCCTGGCCCACATCCCCTCTGCCTTTACCCCCTCCATCGCCTCTGCCTCAACCCAGCTACGGAGCAAGGCTGCTAACGCCAGAGTGTCCCAGAGCGGACGCCCTCCCCGGTCTGGAAACGCAGGCTGCAGGCCTCCCTGGGGGCAAGTGCCACAAAGAGGGCTGCGCACAGAAGTGGTGAGGTCAGCTACCTCTGGGGAGAAGGAGGGAGACTATCAGTGTATACCCTTTGTACCTCCTGAAATGTGTACCACTGTAGACCTATTTAAGAAAAGAAATTAAAGAGAATCTGTTAGGGGCTTGCCACTAGAGCCCCCAGAGGGGGAGGGGGCCAGGCGAGCTGCAAACACAGAGGATGGGCCGTGCTATGCGTGCTATGCGGTGGACTGTTGTCCTGGCCTCACACAGATGAAACTCTGCCTCCCAGGAAACCCTCCGTCCCTGTGTTTGCTCATGGGGCAGCAAGTATTTCTTGAGCTCCCACTTTGTGCTTAGCACCACACTGCTGGTCGAGGTCCCTGCTTCCCAGGAACAAACAGCCCTGTGGGGTGGGAGTGGGGACTGGGATGTAGAGGGACAGAGAGGGAAACAGGCTGACAATGCAAAGGGATAAGTGCTGGGGGGACTGGGATCAACTAAAGGGATTACCACCGAGTGAGTGGGACGTGAGGGATCAGGGAAGGCCGCCTGGAGGAAGTGATGTGGAAACGAGTCTGAAGAAGGAATCAAAGCCAGGAAGGGGGCTGGCCCTGTGGTGTACTGGTCAACTTCCCACACTCTGCTTCAGCGGCCCGGGGATCATGGGTTCAGATCCCCGGTGTGGACCTACTCACTGCTTATCAAGCCATGCTGTGGTAGCGTCTCACATAGAAAATAAAGGAAGATTGGCACAGATGTTAGCTCAGAGACGATCTTCCTTAACCAAAAAAAAAAAAAAAAAAAAGCCAGGGAGAGTTGGGGGTGCAGTGCGGGAGAGTGTTCCAGGCAACAGTCCCTGGGGAGAGCCCAGCTCTGGGACAGAGAGAGTGTGGGGATTTCTTATAGGATGCAGGAGCCACGTGGCATTGTCTCCAGCTACCTTTGAACCCAGATATCTTTCAGCAGAACTTGGGCACATCTGCCTTGTCTGGTCTTACTGTGCACATGTCTCTGCCTGGGGTGCCAGTGAGTTCCTCAGCCCAGGACTGGGCATCTCTCTGTGGCTGCCCTGCTGGCTGGCAGAGGGCCAGACACATGGTAGGGCTCAATGTCTGTTGAATGGTTCTGTTGCAAGTTCATGATCTCCCACAAAGAGGATAGAGATCCAGGCACAAGGAGTCATCAGCTCATCAGATATTTGTTGAGGACCTAATGTGTGTCAGACATGGACTACACACAGGGGACTTAGGAGAGAACAAGCAAACGAGGTTCCTGCTGGATTGGAGTTTCCACTCCACTGGGGGAGACACAGCATGTGCAGAATCTCAGATGGTGATGACCGCTGGAACGAGGAGGAAACAGGGCTTGTAATAGGAGGGTGGGTGGGGGTGGCCAGGGAAGCTGGGTTGGGGAAGTGTCGTGGGGCCATCTCTTATGTGGAAACCTGCAGGAGATGCAAGAGGTCAGGCGAGGGCAGGAGACGTGGCACCCTGGAGAGTCAGAGGAACAGAAAGAAAGCCACAGAGGCTGGAGCACAGGGAATCAGGATGTGAGTCGGGGGACAGGGGGGAGATGGGCAGGGGCCAGGTGCACAGCACGCTGTGGGAAGGTAAGGTTTGGGATTTTATTCCAAGTCAACTAGGGAACCTTCTGAGGTTCTAAGCAGGGGTCTGGCAGGATCTGATGTGCACTTTTAAAACATCATGATAGCCCCAAATAAAGAATTGTTGGAGCTCTCCTCTCTCCCCCAATGGATGGATTCAGGATATACTCTCGAGGATCGATCAAAACAACTTGCCAATGTACTGGATGTGGGTGAAGGAGATGGGAGAGTCCTAGAGGGCTCCTGGGTTTGGGGCCTATGCATCCGGTTGCTCTGAAGTGTTCTCTGTCGAAAGAGCTCAGTTTGGGGGTCAGACAGGCCCAGATTTCAATCCTTATTTAACCTCTTCAAGCCTCAGTTTTCACTTCTGAAACATGGGGACAAAAATGACGGTTGCACATAGAAGGTGTTAATTCATGTCCTTTGACCAAAGAGGTTACAGATGTCCGGGAAAATAAAGTGTTTTGTCCAAGGTCACATAGCCAGACTAAGCAATTCCAAGTTTGTTCAAACAGAGGGAAACAAGGAAGGAGAGTAGGGGTTGGAGGCTGACCTAATACGCAGTTCAGATCTTGGCTCTGCGCCTCAGTCTCCTCACTTGTAAAGTGGGGCTCTGTTTTTTCTGTCTCCTAGGCCTGGGGTGATTAAATGAGATATTGCATGGTTAGCACCTAGCCCAGCGCCTGTTGGGTAGTAAGCACTCAGAAAACGGGGGAGTGCAGGACACAACAAGGCACCCTCCTAACCTCCAAGTCCCCATCTTCTGCTGGGAACACATACCAGCCACACGTGAAAAATAACATCATTCACACAGTACCATTGTCTCCTGTCTGGCTTCATCACCACATCCACGCTGAAGTAGGTCAGTATTTTACAGACCAGGAAACAGCTCCAGAAAGGCAAGGAACCAGCCCCCAAACCGACAGTGCAAAGCCTGGGCTCTAAACTAGGGGTTGCACGCTGCTGCCTGGGACTAAGCCGCCTGTTTTAGTGCAGCCTGCTAGCTAGAAATGGTTGCTAGGTTTTTAAATAACTGAAAAAAAAAATAAAAAGAAGGGGGCCGGCTCCGTGGCGTAGCAGTTAAGCGCGCGCGCTCTGCTGCTAGCAGCCCTGGGTTCGGATCCTGGGTGTGCACTGATGCACTGCTTGTCAGGCCATGCTGTGGCGGCATCCTGTATAAAGTGGAGGAAGATGGGCACAGATGTTAGCCCAGGGCCAGTCTTCCTCAGCAGGAAAAAAAAAAAAAAGAGGATTGGCATGGATGTTAGCTCAGAGCTAATCTTCCCAAAAAAAATAAATAAATAAAAAGAAAAAGGGGCCGGCCCAATGGCGCCATGGTTAAGTGCGCGGGCTCCACTTCAGCAGCCCAGGGTTCGCAGGTTCAGATCCCGGGTGCGCGCCGGCGCACCGCTTGTCAGGCCATGCTGTGGTGGCGGTCCCATATAAAGTGGAGGAAGATGGGCACGGATGTTAGCCCAGGGCCAGTCTTCCTCAGCAAAAAGAGAAGGATTGGCATTGGATGTTAGCTCAGGGCTAGTCTTCCTCACAAAAAAAAAGATTAAAAAAAAGAAGACTAAAATTTGACACATGAGAGTTATAAGAAATTCACATTTCAGCAGCCAGAGCAAAGTCTTTTGGGAACACAGCCCTGCTCATTTGTTTACTATCGTCCATGGCGGCTTTTGTTACAAGGGCAGAGTTGAGTACTTGTGACAGACAGCCTACTGCCTGGAAAGCCTCAAATATTTACTATCTGGTCCTTTATAGAAAGTGTCCAGACCTCTGCTGGAAAGCATAGCTGGACCGCCACAGTTCTCTCTCCCCAAGGAGGCAGGTGAACAAATGCCATCCGCGATAACCCAGGGTCCTCCTGAAGGCTATGGAGGAGGAAGACATTCACATGCGGAGAAGGCAAGTCAGTGCAGAGACCTCTCCAAGCGAGAGGCACCTTGGAGAAATCGAGTCCAGCCCCCTCTTTTTAGATGAGAAAAACTGAGGCCCAGAGACTGGAGGCAGCCTGCCCGAGGCCACCCAGCGCGTGGCTAACAGCCAGATCCCCGGGGGCTGTCTCTCTCTCTCTGGGGAGACGCGGGCCAGCGCCCGGGTGGGCGGTGCCTCGGGCCCCTGGGGCCTGTTTGGTTCAGTTGGGCCGCGGGCGGGGGAGCGCTGAAGGGCGCACGGGCTGGGGAGCCGAGTGGCCGCGGAGGACCGTGGCGGCCTCTCCCCGGCGGGGAAGGCGAGGCGCCTGTGTCTCGGCCTCAGCCTCTTTCCCTCTCTCCACTCTGCGATGCACCCAGCTTTGCCTCCACCCCACCGCCTAGTTCTAAGGCGGGTCCTGCGCTCAGCCAGCTGGTTACCTGGGCCCGGGGATTTGTCCAGGCTGGTTTTTTTTCCTTCTCTTTTGCAAAGCACGGAAGACACACCCAGCTCCCTGCGGCTCTGAAAGCAGCATTTGATCCGCGCGGTTGGGGAGCTCTTGGCTGATAAGGCATCGGGAGGAGCTGCCGGAGGGCAGCCCTGGCGTGCGCGGTGGCTGCAGCCGCCCCGCTGGAATCCGAGCCCCGCCCCAGCCTGTTTCCCTCCGGGGTGAGCTGGGAGGGCCGCCCTGGAGGAATCCAGAAGGCTCCTTTGTCTTGCAGCCTGGAGAATAATACAAGCAATAGCAAACATTGATTAAAGGTGTGGCTTAGAGTAGGTGCTCCGAGAGTAGCTGTGGAACTGTTAGATCCTTCACCACCAGAAGGCCGAGCTTCCCATGGCGTCCATCCTCCATCACCTGGACCCTGCTTCCCATAAGTCCCAGCAGGACTCCTAATCTGACCCAAGTTTCCCCCTTCTGTGACCACCCTTACATGGTGCCCTCAGGAGCCCAATCATTAGAAAAGTGCTGGATCCTCAGTCTCTTCTCCACACCTTCCCTTCCCTGCCCCGAAACCTGCCCCACTCCCACCCCAGGACCCCGCTCCTTTACATGCCCCTTAAGGGAAGCTGTTAATTTCCTCACACACCCCTATAGACCAGGGTCTGTGGGTAAGGTCAGTCTTACCCTGGACTTGCAACCCATGTCTCCCTTCCTGTAAACGCACTACTTCCTGTGGACTTAATACTGCCAATGTTGACAGCCCACAACCCCTATTGTAACTCTCTCCTACAAGCTTCTTAGAAGCAGCTCTCACTGGTCAGACATCTTCTCCTTTAATCCCATCATCACTTCACCCTCCACCCATCTGAGCCACTTCCTCCCACTGTAGCATCCTATTGCCAGCGTCACACCTCCTCCGAAATCCCAATCTCAGGGGGCTTTGCTCTCTTTGACCAGCACCTCCTCTCCGTCCTATTCACTTATCTCCCTCCAGCATCTCTTCAGCCTCATCCGGACCTCCCACCCATTGTCCCTGTTAGTCACTGTCCCCCTTCCTTCCAGACCTGTCCCCAGACACCCAGTTCCCCTTCCCAGACTCACCGCGAGTATTAGTTTTGTGTGTATTACTTCCTCTTGCATGGAATCCTCCCTTGAATAGCTTTGGTTCTTCCACAAAAATGTCCTGATTTTCTTCCTCCCTCACTGACTGCTCCTAAACAGATTCCTCCTCGATTTGGCATCCAAATGTCGTGCGCTCCTCCAAGTGTGGTCCTTGAAATCCTTCTTTTTCATGTCAACGCTCTTCTAGGTGATCTATTCTATGCTGTGACTTTTGCGTGTGTGTGTGCGTGTGTGTGTGTGTGGAAGATCAGCCCTGAGCTAACATCCAATGCCAATCCTCCTCTTTTTTGCTGAGGAAGATTGGCCTTGGGCTAACATCCATGTCCATCTTCCTCTACTTTATATGGGACGCCGCCACAGCATGGCTTGACAAGCGGTGTGTCAATACATGCCCGGGATCCGAACCTGCGAACCCTGGGCCACCAAAGCAGAGTGTGTGCACTTAACCACTGTGCCACCGGGCCAGCCCCTGCTGTGACTTTAAATAGCGCACATATGCCAATCACACCAAGTTTATTTCTTCAGTTCTGACTTCTCCAGTGTCCAACCACTAGCTGACCTCTCCACGTGATTGTCTAGTAGTCCTCTCAGAGCTAATGTGTATTCATCAGAGTGACTATCTGCTCTTCTCTTGTTGATAGGATTCTCTCCCCATCTACCCAATGTAACCGCAGGCCCTCCAGGACCAGTTCAACTGACCCCATCTTATCAACAGAGTAATTAAGAGTGGTTTTTCAGGAACTGAGACCCCTTGTCCAGTTCAGGCCAGTCGAGACCACCAACCCCTCAACGGGGCCTGCGCAAATGCTCGACAAGTGACCTGTTTGATGTCAAGGAGCTAAAAACTCCACCCTCAGATCATGGTAATGCCGCCATTTTGTGCACAGGCGTCCTATGGAGAGGCCTAAATCCTGACTACACTTGTGCAGATCATCCATTACTTCACTTCTCCTTACCTCCAATCATCTCTCTCCACACTTCAGACCACCCTGCTCTTCATCCCATAAATTGTACCCCAAGCCCTGGATCGGGGAGACAGATCTAAGAGCATGTGCACCTGTCTCCTTGTAGATTGATCGTGCAAGATAAAGCTACATTTCTTCTCCCAAAAGCTGATGCTGTAATACTTGGCTTTTTTTTAATGCACATCAGGCAGGAGAACGCCATTTGTGCAGTAACACCAATCCTGCTTCCCCTAGTCTTCCCCATTGCAGTAAATGGCATTCCACCCACAGGCGCTCAAGCCCCCACAAGGCGCCATCTTGATTCCTCTCCTCCCTCCCATGGCCAGAACCAACCTCTCAGGAGTCCTTGTCCACTCCAACACATGTCCCTAAAGCACTCGTTTCCCTTGGTCTCCCACACATAAATCTGAGCCCTGAACACTTGTCCCTTAGATTATCACAATCTCTTCGTGACTGGTCTCTCCAATTCTTCCTTGAGCCCCTACCATCTGTTCTCTACAAAGCAGCCAGAGTGACCTGTCAGGTCAGGTCATACCTCTGCTCAAAATCCCACCATGGCTCCCATTTCCTTCTGAGTGAAAGTCTCTACAATGTCCTGCAAGGCCCAATGATCTGGGCCCCATGACCCTCCTGTCTTACTCCGTTTGGGCTGCTGTAAGAAAATACTACTGACTGGGTGGCTTATAAACAACAGACTTTTGTTTCTCACAGTTCTAGAGGCTGGAAGTCTCAGATCAGGGTGCCAACTTGGTAAGGTGAGGGCCCTCTTCAGGGTCACAGACTTCTTGTTGTATCTTTCATGGCAGAGGGGTGCCAAGGATCTCTCTGGAGCCTCCTTTATTAGGGTGCTAATCCCATTCATGACGGCTCTGCCCTCATGACCTAATCACCTCCCAAAGGCCTCATTTCCTAATACCATCACCTTGTGAGTTATGATTTCAACATATGAATTTGCGGGGACACAAACATTCAGATCATAGCCCCTCTCTGACTCATCTCCTGCTAGTCTACTCGGCTAAAAGGGCCTCCCCCTGTTCCTGCCACAGGGCCATTGCACTGGTGGTCCCCTCTGCCTGCGAAGCTCACTCCCTCAACTCCCATGTTCAGTTCAACGTCATCTTCTCAGTGCCCAGAGGAGACAACTTTGTTCATTGTTTCAAAGTCTCCTTAGGGGCCAGAGGTGGCACTGTCACCGAGAGCAGGAATTTGTGTCTGTATCGCCCTCTGATGTATACTCTGCACCTGGAACAGTGCCTGGCGCACAGGACGCCCTTCAAAAGTATTTTCAGAATAAATGAAATCAAATTCCTGAAGCCTTAGGGCCTTAGCCCTAGCAGTTCCTCCTTCAGATTTTGCAGTTGAGAAGTCAAGGCCCCTTCCCTGGGCTACAGCCCCCAACTTCTCTCGCATTTTCCAGATAACACTTATGGTCACCTGATGTATTTAGTGTGTGTCTCTCCTACCTGGTGGGGAAAGTTGACTGTCTCCTTTCCCTGTAGTATCTCCCAGTAGGCACACAACAGATTCTTAGTAAATACCAACTAGGTCAGGATTTCTCCATCCCCACACTATTGACAATTTGGGCTGGAACATTCTTTGTTATGGGGACTATCTTTTGCATTGTGGGATGTCTAGCAGCATCCCTGGCCTATATCCACTAAATGCCAATAGTAACCCTGCCTCAGTTGTGACACCCAAAAATGCCTCCAGGAGTTGACAAATTTTCACCAGGGGGCAAAATTGGCCCTGGTTGGGACCCACTGTATTAGGTGAATAAATGGGTGAATGAATGAATGAGTGAACTCAGTTCTGAGGCCTACCTCTAGCCCTTTCCTCTACTCTCAGACTCAAAAGTACATTCCTGCAGAAAGCTCCCCAGCCCTATTGAGAGAGAGCACAGATAAGGCTTGGCCATAAATCTCCCAAAACAATGTCCCAAAGCCTGACACCCACAGAACCAACACCTTCTAAAACCTCCAAAAGTCCCTCGGTCGTATAAAGTTTATAGTTATTCAATATGTAGCAAAGGTTTTACCTCCCAGGTGTGTGTGTGTGTGTGTGTGTCTCCAGGGTTGGGGTTGGGATGGAAACTGGCACCATCCCCTCTCTCACACTCAAGCCTTTCCAGGTAATATTTGCATTGCTATACTTCTCCCTCACCCTCCAACCTAGCCCTGAATATTGAAAGGGAGGAAAAGGTCTTTGGGTTTTTTTTTTTTTTTTTTTTTTAAGGAAGATCAGCCCTGAGCTAACATCCACGCTAATCCTCCTCTTTTTGCTGAGGAAGACCAGCTATGCGCTAACATCTATTGCCAATCCCCCTCCTTTTTTTTCCCCCAAAGCCCCAGTAGATAGTTGTATGTCATAGTTGCACATCCTTCCAGTTGCTGTATGTGGGATGTGGCCTCAGTATGGCCGGAGAAGCGGTGCATCGGTGCGCGTCTGGGATCCGAACCAGGGCCGCCAATAGTGGGGAGCGTGCACTTAACCGCTAAGCCACGGGGCCAGCCCTGGTCCTTGGGTTTTTAAATCCACTCTTTCTTCCCAAATAACTTCTATCAGTCACAGCTGAAAGAAATATGTATTCATATATTTATTCAACTAAACTTTATTAAGTATCTGCATGTGCCTGGGACTATGTTAAGTGCCTTATACATTAACTGTATATTTTATATCCATTTAATCTTCACAACAACTCTATGAGATAATGTTATTACCCATTTCACAGATGAGGAAACTGAGGCACAGGGAAGGAAGATCTGGAGTCGGTTCTCTGCAGAACCTTGAGACCAGTAAGGCCTGATATCCGGGCCAATAAGTCCAGCCACACAATAGACACAGCCACAGATCCACAGAATTTGTCTCTCTTCCCCATACTTCTCTTTTTGGTTCCTCATGCCCCACAGGCCCCACCCCTCCATTTGCCTGTCATCCCAGTCAGAAACCAGACCTCCGCCCTGCCCCTCACTCCCAGATCTAATCAGTCACCAAAGCCCTCCTTATCTTTGGAAACTCCACCAAACCAGCCTCCAGGCAACCCCCAGCCCTGCATCCTTCCTCCAGACCCCAAGCTTTCTAAACGCAAATCTTCATGACCTGCATAACGTCTTGCAGTGGTTCCTCTTTGTCTTGGGGATAAAGTCCATACTCCAGCCGCATTTTGAATCTCCAGGTCCACCTTGCTCCTCCCTACCCTCCCAGAGCTGAAGCTCTGGCCCCTGCTGTTGCTGGCATCCCAGCCTCTGCGTGGGCTGCTCCCGGCTCCTCTCTTTGCCTGGACAACACTTAAGACTCAGCTTGGCCTTCTCTGTCCCCTAGGAATGGGTGATGCTGTGACACCCAATGCTCATCCTACCCTACTGGAATTGCATGTCTGTCTGTCCCATCCCCCAAGTAAAACATAAGCTGTAGAAGTGCTGGGGTCCCCTTGGTCTTGTAAGCAAGGGCCTGGCAGACACAGCAGGCGCTCAGGATTCTATCTGTTGAAGGAGTGAATGATAGACGAACAAGTGGAAGGATCAGTCTGGATGCCAAGCACAGAGGTCAGCGGGATTACACAGTTGTCCTGGTGTGGGGGTCGTCACGCTCTTTTATGAAGTGGCCCAGGGCCTCGGCTTTGGGGTGAGCTAAACAGGTCCGCATCCTGTTTCCGACAATATCTGTGGATGTGGCATTAGGTGGGCTCCTTGGCCTCACTGTGCCGTGGGTTGTCCTCCTGTAAAATAGGATGATAACATCGTGTTCGAGTGGTTAAAATGGAAAACATGACCTGTGGAAGGGCTCTGCAGACAGTATTTATCAAACGGTGGTTCTATTTCTGCTGCTCAGCAAGGGGCACGATGACAAAGATGAGGATTTGGCAATCAGGCTGCCTGGGCCCAAATCTTGACTTTTCCATGTATTAGCTGTGTGACTTTGGGCAAATTACTCAACCACTCTGAGCCTCAGCTTTGCTGGGTAAATTGAGGTAATAGTACCTACCCCGCAGGGTTGCTGTGAGAATAAAATAAGATAATGTATGTAAAGCAGTTAGCACGGTGCCCCAGGAGTGGTTGACTGTGTTTTTAGCCGTAACTCCTGTAGCACACATAAGTCTCATAATGCAGTGTGATGGGCAAGAACCCTCGGTCCTCCATGAATGACTTGGAGACAAAAGCCTTCTGTCTGCTGTTCAGTTTCCACATCTGTACAAAGGCTCAGCTCAATGGCTCCTTCAAGCTCTGAAATGCCATGATTCTGAGCCCTGCCTGGTCTTTGTCAGCCCCGACACTCCCTGCACCCCCTCTCCAGGGATGCCCACTTTCCAAGGAAAGAGGAAAGACTCCTTTTCCGTCTCTCCAGCTCTGCTCCCTCGGCCTCATCAAAGCTGGCTTACCCGTGACTCATCCCCTCTGGGGTTGCCAGGCTTCCCACTTCCAGGGGATGCTAATGGGTTAATCAGAGGCACTAATGGAACCACCGGGAACTCAGTGTTAGCTCACTAATGGGTCGCCCCATCTGCCCTGGCTGTAACACAATGCCTTCACCCTGGTAAAATGCACTCAGGGATTTCCTGTTGGCTCCAATCTGCTGGTTCCTGACATCTTGAGAGGCAAAAGGCTGGAGAGGGAAGGAGAGGGATTGACAGAGTGGGGACAGAGAGGAGAGGCTCTGAACCAGCAGTCCCATCCCAGCTCTGCCACTGACTTGCTGTGTGAGCTTGCACAAATCCATGCCCCTCTCTGGGCCTCAGTTTCCTCATATGTAACATGAAGTGGGTTGGGCTGTAAAGGCCTTGCTGGAGCTAACATTCTATAATTTTCAAATCCTGTCACTTTTGCAGCTGAGGTGAATGTCTTTCCAACATCATTCAACATCCAAAAACTGTTAAGCATCTATGATGTGCCAGCCTATGCCAGGCTCTGTGGACCAGGGGGAAGTCTGTGTGTGTGAATGAGGCACGGGCCCAACCCCCCCCCCAGGAGCTCTCACGCTCGGTGCCACCCTACCACAGTTCTTCTGTTCACAACATGGAGGAGAGCAGGGCGGCCTCCACTCTCACTGAGGGCCTCCGTGTGCCGGGCTGAGGACACAGGGAAAATACAGATAGTTGAAGAACTTTCAGTCCTTTTAGTTCTCTGACTACACCATGTTTTCTTGCCTACTGGCCTTTGCACAAGCCATTCCTTGTGCCTGGAACAGCGTTACCCCCACTGCTCTTGGCCTGTCTAACTCAGTTTATTTTTCAGCTCTCACCTTCATTCATTCATTCAACCCATACTTACCAAGCACTTGGCATATGCCAGGCTGTGCCAAGGGTTTAGGATCTAGGAGAGAACAAGACACACTCTATCCCTGTCCCATCTGAGCTTACAGATTCTTATGGAAGGAGACAGTCAATTAAACAATTTCACCAAAAAAAAAAAAAAAAAAAGTTAAGTCAAGGTAAACATAGGAAGAACAGAAACAAGAGCTGAGATAGAAGGTGGGTGGGGGCATCCCGGAAGAGGCAGCAGCGTGTGCACAGCTCGGCGGCAGGAAAGAAACTGCCTTGTTAGAAGCGTGAAAAGACCCATGTGGCTGCAGCACGGTGAGGGAGCAGGGCAGGGGGAGGCTGGAGAGGGGCCAGAGCAGATCAGCCCAGGGGTCCTTCTCGGTAAGCTGAGGTGCCTCCCCCCCGTTGTTTGGGTAGGTGCTCCCCATTTCTTCCCTGTCATAGCACCTGTCGCTCTGGATTGCCATTGCTTGCTCACTTCTCTGACTCCTCAACTAGACCTGGAGTCCCTGAGGACAGAGATCACCTCCTGGAAGTGTTGTACCCTCTATTCTTGACTCACTGCATAAAGTAAAATATGCATCATCCATAAGAGCTGCCAATACTGTCTCTCCAGTCTGCCCCATCTCAGCACACGGCGCCACCACCCATCCAGCCGCTCAAACGAAAACCCAGGAATCATCGTGCACAACCTTGATTTCCATTTCCGTCCTCCCAGGACTGCAGAAAAAGACCTCTCCCCTCCACGTCTTGAACCACTCGAATCTGCCATGGCCACCACCCTGGGCCAAGCCCCCACGGGAGCTGCTCAGCTGCTCCTTCCTATATTCCCCCATCGTACCACTCCCCTGCTGAAAATGTTCGCAACCAATTCTTTTTTTTTTCTTCAACTCTGCAGACTGAAAAGCGAAACAAATACAAAAGCACAATGAGTTCCCAGTGGGCTTAGAATAAAGTCTTTCTGCCGGCCTGCAAATTCTTGCTGATCTGGCCTTGTCTAGGTCTCCAAGCTCACCTCCCACACTCTCCCCTGTGCTGTCCTAGCCGCACTGGCCTCTCTCTTCTTTTTCTGATTTGTACATATTCTAAGGTATATTCCTGCCTCAGGATCTTTACATGTGCCCTCTACCCAGAATGCTATGGTCATGTGCCACTTAACGTCGGGGATACATTCTGAGAAATGCATCACTGGGCAATTCTGTCACTGTGCAAACATCATAGAGTGTACTTACACAAACCTAGATGGTACAGCCTACTACACACCTAGGCTATATGGTACTCATCTTGTGGGACCACTGTCGTGTATGTGGTCCGTTGTTGACTGAACGTCATCCTGCAGTGTCTGACTGTATTTCCCCAGATTTTCACCTGGCTGTGTCCTCCTCACCCAAACTCAACTCCCGTGTCACTTCCTTGGAGGGGCCTTCATGCCTCCCCACCCTCACCATCACTACTCGCCATTACTCGCCATCCGATGCCCTGTTGGCTCTCCCTGGCATTTCCTTGTTTGTTCATCCAGTATTTGTTTATCGTCAGTCTTCCCTCTCTGGAAGGTAAACTGCATGAGAGCAGGGGCCTTATAGCTGTAGCCCCAGATCCTGACACATCCTAGGCCTTCAGTTGTTGGTTGTTGAATGAAAAAATTGATTGATCTCTTTTATATGCCAGGCTCTGTTCTAAGCACTTTACATGTATTATCTGACTGACTCTCACAATAGCAGCCTTGAGAGAGAAGCTGCAGCTTAGAAAGGTGAAGTGACCTGCCCAAGGTCACGCAGCTGGGAAGCAGTGGAGCCTGGATTCAAACCCACCTGCCCCTCAAGACGGCACTAACAATTATAACGAAGTACTGATCCCCATAGCAAACCCTCATGCTGCGTGAATGAATGATTGAATGAATGAATGGGCAAATTGTAAACACCTGGACTGAGTGGCATGGCCGAATGACAGACATTCCCAGCTTTAAGAAGCTCACTGTCTTCTTCTCCTTGGGTCTCTGTTTTGGAGTGGGGAAAGAAGGGAGCATTCTCACTGACCAAGGGACTGTCATGTGCCAGGTACTGTACCAATGGCCCTGTGGTTATCTGCTCTGCCCAGAGTGGCCGCCACATCAGCCCAGCCAGCGAGGGAACCCTGGGGAGCATCCGTAGCTGTGGGCTCTCCTTCAGGCAGCTCTGCTATCTTGTGAGAGCATGTCTCTGGCTGGCTGCCCACCCGCCTGCCAGCCACAGCTTCTTAGCTCATCAATCAAGAGCCATGCTCTGCCAGGCTGTATCTCAGAGGAAGACAAGTCAGCTGAAGATGGAATGGGCCGCAGGCTCAGGAGGGAATCGAAGACATTTGGGGGGCGGGGGAGGCTCAGCAAGACAGCTGAGGACTGGATCAATCCCCCCTCCACTAAGGAGGGTCGATTGGAGGAGGAGGCAGGGGCAGGGTTCCCATCGGAAAAGCAGTGGGGTGAGCAGGAGAGGTGCAGGAAATGGTTGGGGTGGGCGGGGGTGGTTTTCCATTGCAACAGAAATTCAGTCTCCTGGAGTGCCCTGGCTGCGTCCACAGCCCCAGTGGAGAGACTGACAGCTCTGGGAAGGCGGGCAGCTTATGGCCGCTGGTTTCTTGCAGGCTCTGCTGCCCTTCCGCACCGCTCGGGTTCCCCGTGGCCTGGCTTCCCGGCAGCCCCTGCCTCCCAACGCTGCAGGGAGGAGAGTGGCGGGAGAGGCTGGGCCCCTCCATCTTCACCACTCCCTCTCCTGTCTCAGCTTTGAGCCCCTTGGGATTGGAATTTGCTCTGTCTCCCCAGGGAGGTTCTGCTGAAAGTCAAGATGTCTGAGCCTCCGACTCCTTGGAGATCTTCTCGTCCAGAGAGGCAAATCCGCAGGCTCTTGTTTTTGTTTCGCTTTTCAGTCTGCACAGTTAAAAAAAAAAAAAAAAAAAGGAATTAGTTGCCAACATTAAAACAGGAATAGACTGCACATAAAAATCTGATTTCTGGCTTCTCTTAAAAAATGCAATGCTCTGACAACTGTGCGCTGGCTTTCCCAGAGCGGGGTTGAGGCTGCACCACACAGAGCCCACCACGCCCTCTTCACCCTCTGTGTTACTGAGCAGGCCCCCTCGGGCTTTGAGTTTCCCACTTCTCACCTATTCCTCACCGGATCCCTCCGTGGGGAAAGCGAGGCCCACAGTGGGCAGGGAGTGAGAGCGGGGCCCCGGGGGTGACAGTTAGCCCTGGGACTGAGGCCTCCTGGTTTCACATCCCAGGGCTGCTCTTATGAGCTGTGCCATCTTGGGCAAGTAACCAAAGAGCTCCTCAGAGCTCCGGTTTTCTCGTCTGTGGAATGGAGATAATGGCAGTACCTTGTGAGGAATCAATTCGATGCTGCGCGGGTAACATGTAGACAATCCCTTGTATGTTTACAAGGAAGATGCTCATAGTTTTGAGCAGGTGATATGCCTGATAATACAGATGTTCCAGTTAATTGTCACACACACACAAAAACACAAAATATCTCAAAACTTAGTGGCTTAAAACAACAATGTGTTACTGTCTCTTACAGTTCCACGTGCTGAGTTGGTTCATATGGGTGGTTCTTACTGGGGTCTCTGGTATTGTTGTGCAGTCATCTGAATGCTCGACTGGGGCTGAACTTCCAAGATGGCTCACTCACATGATTGGCGTATGATGTTAGCTTTCAGCTGGAGCTCGGATAGGACTGTGGATCACAGTGCCTACATGGGGCCACTCCATGTGACTTGGGCTTCTCCCAGCATGAGAGAGAGTGTCCCAGAGCAAGCAATCCAAGAGAAGCAGATGCAGCTGCATGACCTCTTATGACCTGTCCTTAAATGTCACATAGTGTCACTTCCACCAGCCTTTATTGGTCTAAGCAGATACAAACCTGCTCAGATCGAACAGGAAGGGACACAGATCCTACCTCTCAAAGAGTTTGGGAGCCATGTTTTAAAACCATCACAACATATATGTAAACTGAAAAATAAGTCCCCCTTGCACCCCATTCCACCACGGCCGAATTACCCTCCCTAGCAGCAACCACTGCTAACTAATTTCCTGTGCATCTTCCCAGAGAGAGTCCACACATACATGGATGTGAGAGTTACACATACACAGAGATCCCTACCACCTACCTACTCTGGTTACCCTAACACTATTCCAACTCAGGAACCAAATGGATTCAGATAGCCTCTGGATGAACTACGTGCTGTTGAACTCTTGCTATTTGCTATCTGAAATGAAATGGCAGAGTCAAAGATTCCAATAATGTAGCATCTCTTGCTTTCCAAACCCTCCCTATCTGAATTCAGAAACCAAATAGATTTGGATAGCAAGAGACGACCTCTTCCCGCCGTGACCCCCGCAAATGTAAGCATACTAGACATGCTGTTCTATCTCGTGCAGTTTTCACTTAACGATTTATCTTGAAGATCAGCCTGTTTCAGCTGATGGGTCTCATTCCTTGTAAGAGCACAAAGCATTCCATTGTTCAAACGCACCATAATTTGTTTAATCAAATCACCTCCTACTGGCCACTTGTTTTTTTTCTTTTTTCCAGTCTTCTGCTAATCATATTCCACACTGCAGTGAATAGCCTTGTCCAGAAGTCTTTCTGCACTTGTGTAAGATTATCTGTGTGATAAGGTCCTACAGGCAGAATTCTGGGTCAAAGGGAAGGGTTCTCGTGACCATCTCTATGACATCCTGGCAAGACAGGCTCAGATGCCGCATCTTCTCTTGTGTTCTGCCTGGATCTTTTGCCCTTGCTCCTGCTGTCACCTTGTGGGATCCTGCCTGTTTCCAGGGCAGCAGGTGGCAGCTGCTTCCCAGCTACTCACCAAGGTTACACAGAGGCGTGCAGTGGGGAGGGGAATGAGGGGACCCCGCAGGCACAGAGATGATGGCCTTTGCAAAAGGAGGACGTGGGGAACTGGGGTTGGGGGGCACCTCACCCCACTTATTTGCCTTCTGATTTTCAGCAGCAGCTGCATCTGTTTCTCTCAGACCTCAAAGCCGTTGCTGGGAGATTCAGGGTGCTTTCACTCTCTTTAAAGAGAAAAAGAGAGCTTGCTTCTCGTGGCAGGTCTGCACCCAGCTATGCAGAGCTGTCTGTAGAAGCTTCCAGATGTGCAAAGACCACAAGGAAGAAGCATCATCAGGAGCCCCACTTCTCCCTTCCCCTGTTTTTCAGTGTCACAGGATGCCCATAACTGCTGGGTTCTACTGCTGTGTTGACACAATATTGAAACAGGGCCCACTAAGGGCACAATTGTCCTTATGTGCGCTGCACCGTGATGAGGAGGCTGCAAGGCACAGAGGGTATGCAGGTCATTTGCTGTTTGCTCTCAGATCCATTCCCTGCCCCTCCCCTGCTGGGCTCAGCATCTAGGGGGCTGAACTACATTTCCCAGTCTCCCCTGCCAACTGGTTTCCTATTAAGTTTGGCCACTGGGAGGTACTGGCAGATTAGAGAGTGGGGGATGGGGAGAAGTTGGGATGTATCCCCCCACACCGACAGTTCTGCGGTCTCTGGCAGTGACTCCAGAAGATGGCCGCTTCCTCTAACGTCCTAGCTCCCACCAAGCGGCAATGGCTCTTCGGCTGCAGTGGCATCAACCCCTCCCTTTGTCCCTTCAGCCCTGGAGAAATAGTGATTTCCTACAGCGGTTAATCTCTCGATTGCTCCACCTTTCCTTGATTCTCTTTTCTTCTAGCTCCTCTCTAACTAGATGCCCATATTAAATTCCTTCTCTTGAACTCTCTGGCGTGGGTTTTGACTTCCTGCCTGGACCACAGCTGATGTGGTGGGTGAGCATGTGGACTCAGGTTGGATGCCCGGACTCAAATCCCAGCTCTCCCATTTACTGGTTCTGAGACCCTGGGCAAGTTACCAAGCTCTCTGTGCCTCTGTTCCTTCATCTGTAAAGTGGGAATAAGAATAGTACCGCCCTCCTTGGCTCATTGTGAAGGTTAACTGGTCTAATAGTTGTAAACTACTTAGAATAATGCCTAGAACATATTAAGTGCAATATTAATATGAAGTTTTGGGTTTTTGGGCCGGCCCCACGGCTTAGCGGTTAAGTGCGCGCGCTCTGCTGCTGGCGGTCCGGGTTCGGATCCCGGGCATGCACCGTCGCACCGCTTCTCCGGCCATGCTGAGGCCGCGTCCCACATGCAGCAACTAGAAGGATGTGCAGCTATGACATACAACTATCTACTGGGGCTTTGGGGGAAAAAAAATAAATAAATAAAATTAAAAGTTTTGGTTTTTTTTTCCCATTTAATCCTCACAACTTCCCTGAGAGAAAGGGGCTGTTACTGTCCTGGTTTTACAGACAAGAAAACAGAACATGTATGTAAAGAGATAAAGAGACTGAGGTCGTGAAGCTGTAGTGAAGGGACTCACATGGGGTCAGCCCGACTCCAGTTTACGCCTGCTCTACCGTGCAGCCAATCCAAACCACATTCGGTGGCAGGCCAGGGACCTCGGCGTGGCTGCTGCAGCTCCCATGCTGACTGGTGGGCACTGGGTCCTTTGGCCTGCCTGTCACTGTATCCCTCACCCCCAGCCCATCCTTGCAAATGGGAAGCCAACACAGCCAGCAGCCTGTTCCTGAGGGCGAAGGAAAGCGGTTCTGGGAGGGGAAGCAGTGGCGGTGGAGCATAAGACCATTTTCACCCTCTTAGTGACCATTCATTGAGCTCTTCTTATGGTGGCAGATACTGCTGCGGTCACATACATGCCAAATTATTTAAGATTTTTGTAGCTGCATGTAAAAGAAATCCAACTAGGGCTGGCCCGGTGGCATAGCGGTTAAGTGCGCGCACTCCGCTGCTGGCGGGCCGGGTTCGGATCCCGGGCGCGCACTGACGCACCGCTTGTCAGGCCGTGCTGTGGCGGCGTCCCATATAAAGTGGAGGAAGATCGGCACGGATATTAGCTCAGGGCCAGTCTTCCTCAGCAAAAAGAGGAGAATTGGCATGGATGTTAGCTCAGGGCTGATCTTCCTCACACACACAAAAAAAAGATAAAAGAAACACAACTAAATTGGCTTGAGGAACACACTAATGAATTGGCTCATGGAACTGGGAAGTCCAGTAGTAGATCTGGCTTCAAGCAATGCATGGCCGTGTTTACATCATTATCATCATCATCATCGTCGTCGTCATCATCATCATCATCTTGGTTCTATTTCCTTCTAAGAAGTGACTTCATCCACAGATAGATGTGCTTTCTTCAGATTTATATTCTACCAGCTCAATAACTCCAGGGAGGAGAGATTCTTTCCCAAAGCAGACTCTGGTTGGCCTGCTTGAGTCTTGACCCCACCCTAGGGACCAATCGCTCTTGCCAAGAAGATATCATGATTGGCCGGGCATGGTCAGTGCTCCATTCCTGTGGCCAGGAAGAGGCCCAGGCTCTGTGACTGGAAGTCTCAACAGAGCACACAGAATGGTGTGGGTCCCAAAGAAAAGGATGCGATGCAGACAATATGAAAAGAAAGAGTAAATGAATGAGTTCATGACTATCACCATATATGCATCACTTTATTTAATCTGTACTATTACTAGCTTCATTTTGCAGAGGAGGAGTCAGGCACAGAGGTTGGGTAAGAAGATCACACTTAGTGGCCCAACCAGGATTACAACCCGGGATTGCTTGACTCAAAAAGCACCTACTTTACCCATGGTAGTTCCTGGGAAAGGGAGGAATCAAAAGTGGGAAAGGAGGTGGAAGACTTTGCCAAATACATCTGGGCCCTGCCTTCAGTGGCCTATGGTCATTTCCAATAGGAAGGTCCCAGCTTTCCCTGTGGGCATGGTGCCCACCAATACTCGTGCTCAAGGTTCTGTTGCACCGCCTTGACCCAGGACCCTGGCTGGGGATCTGCCAGCTTGTTTTCTCCCTGGTGGGCATGAGTCAGGTGCTGCCCTGGTCAAGTTTGGGGCTGAACTGTGTCGCTTGCTATCTGTGCATTTATACACGCAGGGAGCAGTCCTCATCAAAGCCAGCTTGTCAAACAGTGGCCCAGAGCCAGCCTTGATGGCCTAGCAGTTAAAGTTTGGCACACTCCACTTCAGCGGCCCAGGTTTGGTTCCTGCGCGTGGAGCCACACCTCTCATCTGTCAGTAGCCATGCTGTGGCTGCAGCTCACATACAAGAACTAGAAGAACCTACAACTAATAGTATACAACTATGTACTGGGGCTTTGGGGAGAAAAAAAAAACTGCGAAAACAAACAAACAAAAAAACCCAGCGGCCCAGCTGCCCTGTTCCCTGATAGGAATGTCCTGCACCTCTCCCTACTCCAACTCTACCCCAGCCAGTTCCTCTGACAGGCCACTTCCATCCCCTGGAGTTTGTGTCTCATGCTGCATTTCCTCTACCCTCTATCCAGCTGACTCTTTCTCATCCTGTCGAATTCAGCTCAGGGGTCATTTCCTTCAGGAAGCTTCTAGGACATGCCTGCTGTTCTCCCTCGGTTTTGAGTCCCTTTCTCTGTGCTTATTTCTAACATAGTGCTAATCACATTCTAGTGAAATTCTTTTTACTCGTCTATCTTCCTGACCAAATCCTAAGATCTCTGAGGATAAGAACTTCATCTCTGAACACACCTGATGCTCCATAAATGTGTGTTGAATTAACAAATGAATAAATAAATAGCACCAGTGGGACCTATGATGTTCCCTTTGCAGGTTGAGGCACTGACCAGGGATGCCTAGGTTATATGCTGGGGACATGGACAGGGTGGAAATGCAGCCAGGATCCTTGAGGCTTTATGGATAAATCCCTCTGATTTCAGGCAATCAGGGCAGGTCTTCAGAGGCCCAGTTTGTTGCTGGCTTCTCTAAGTAGAACTTAGCCCTTAGGTAAATTATAGAGTAAATCATAGACTTGGGTGGAATGTTGGAGCCATGGAAGCTGATGTCAGAGGGGGATTTTTTGCCCTTAACTGGTTTTAGGGAGGAAAACCTTTTCCTGCACCCTCTTAGGTTAAGTTTTTAGGGGCTTGCAAATTAAACTGACAAAAGACAGATTAGCGAGAAAAAGACAGATTTAATCACATACATACAGGAGTTCACAGAAAAATGTGACTCAAGGAAGTAATTAGAATTTGGGGCTGGGGCCGGGCCCGTGGCATAGCAGCTAAGTGCACGGATTCTGCTGCTGGCGACCCTCGTTCAGATCCCAGGTGTGCACCGATGCACCGCTCGTCAGGCCATGCTGTGGCGGCGTCCCGTATAAAGTAGAGGAAGATGGGCACAGATGTTAGCCCAGGGCCAGTCTTCCTCAGCAAAAAGAAGAGGATTGGCATGTATGTTAGCTCAGGGCTGATCTTCCTCACAAAAAAAAAAAAAGAATTTGGGGCTTATATACCATCTTAATATGGGAAGGGGCAGGGGAAGAAGGGCACTTACACAAAAGCAAATGACTTTTAGGAAGGATAAATGGGCCCTTAGGAGAATAGATGGGAGATATGATAGTTTGTGACAATGTCTGTTTAGGTGTGGTGATTCTAATCTCTAGTCAATCTTCTCTGGTTGCTCCCTGGGGAAGGGATTTATGACAATTGAGTTCTTTTGGGAGGCTATGCTTTTTTGTTTTTTTTTTTGTGAGGAAGATCAGCCCTGAGCTAACATCCATGCTAATCCTCCTCTTTTTGCTGAGGAAGACCAGCTATGAGCTAACATCTATTGCCAATCCTCCTCCTTTTTTTTCCCCAAAGCCCCAGTAGATAGTTGTATGTCATAGTTGCACATCCTTCTAGTTGCTGTATGTGGGATGCGGCCTCAGCGTGGCCGGAGAAGCAATGCATAGGTGCACCCCCAGGATCCGAACCCGGGCCACCAGTAGCAGAGTGCGTGCACTTAACCGCCAAGCCACAGGGCCGGCCCAGGGAGGCTATGCTTTTAGACAGATAAGAGATTTCAGGAACTCAAATGCCTTCTGCTCAAGTAATTTTTATGCAACAGTGGCATATTCTTGACCCCTTCACTGAGAAGTCCAGGGATTGAGACTGCATCAGTTAAAGCTGAATCCAGGAGCTCAAATCATTTCCTCAAGTCTCAGATCTCTATCTCTCTCATACACATCAATTAATCCGTCAATCTGTTCCCCTCTCTCTTCCTCTCTCTCTATTTCTCTCCCTCTCTTTTCAGGCTGTCTTCTTCTGTGATGGCTTCATTCTCAAAGAAGTTCTTCCCATGTCATGGCCAGATGGTCTCCAGCACCTCCATATGTGCACCAAACCAATTGCTGGCAATTGTCTTTTCCCAAGAGTTCCAGCAAAATTCCTTGGATTGAGTCTCATTGGACCCAGCAGGGAAAGAAATCAGCTGACCAGCCAGGCCAGGCCTGGCACATGTGCTCACCCGGGAGCCGGGCCGATAGAAAGGCCAGGTCAGCTTCACCCAAACCGCATGGACTGAGAGAAGAGGAGGGGTGGTTTCCGGAAGGATAACTAGGGTGCTGCTAACAGAAGGAGCAGAGTGGATTCCAGGCAAGGGAAAACCACAGACGTCCTCTATACCGGGAGAAGTCTACACTGTGAGAAAAGCTGAATCATAGAAACTGTGGAATCCAGTCTCAGAAGGTTGGAGCTGAAAAATCCCTTAAAAGGGGACTCATGCAGCCCATTATGTGACAGCTGCTTGCTGGGAGCTGCACCCTGGCCCTGGCTGATGCCTGAGTCCTGGATAGCCTAGGGAATCGGAGAAAGGGTTCCCCAGGTGTTCCCTCCCTCCTCACTCCTCTTCCACTGGAAGATTCTGGGTCACAGCTGCCCACCAAGAGCCTTGTTTATGCTCCTTCCCAGTGAGTTCTGGGCTCTGGCCATCTGCCCGGCTGGCAGTCAGCCACACCGACCATGGGCTATATACTCCCTCCCTGACACAGAGGCCCAATCAGAAAGACATCCGGGGCTCCTCCGGAGCTAGAAGCAAGGCAGGGAGCAGGGAGCAGTTCAGCCTGAGACTGAGGCCCAGGGCCCTCCTCTGGCCTAGGATGCTGCCCGCCCCCCTCCGCCCCCCAGCCCTGGGAGCCAGGGCCCCGCCTCTCTAACCACAAACTGGAGCATCCTGTTCAGACCTGCTCAGACACTCCTGAGACCTGGGGCCATTATGCTTCTCCCAAGTGAGAGCTGAAAGCCGGAGGAAAGGATGGTTAGCCTAAACAAAGCCTCACAGAATGGAAAGGCCAGGCCTTCTCTCTCTCCCTCCACCCGCCGCTGAACCCACAGAGGTTCAGAGGCTCCAGAGAGGCCAGCAGACCGAGGTCTCAGAAAGATTCCTCAGATAAAGCCATCCTTCCTTCCTTCCTTCCTGTCCTCCTTCCCTCTTCACTTCTCCCCCTACAGAATGTTCCAGCAAAAAGGAAGCTTTAAAAACACCTACTCCAGAGATTGCAGACTGGCAGCTCACAGTTCGGAACATGTTGTATTTGGCCCTCCCACTGTTTAAGAAAAATTCTAGCCAACATTTAAAAAATTGGGAGATTTCACATAAAAATTCATGTGTGTGGCTTTTTTAGAAAGCTTGTAAGCTCTGTTAACACTGGGCCTGCGTGTCCACGTGGCACCGATTGGCGATGCTGAGTGCCAGCCACCCCTCTAGACAGATTAGGCATCCCACAGCTGCCCATGTAGAAAAGGAGAGGGCCATAGTCCCCTTTTGTCCCCTGCACTGAGACCAAGTACCAATTGCCGTTTTCCTTTTCCTGTAGCATTTTTGTTTTTATTACTTTAGATAGGTTGCATCTAGGACTCCATCAGAAATAGAAAACAAAAGACTAGTGGGGGGGAGTGTGTTTTAAGGAAATCAGAAGAGAACCTACCTCTTTGCAGAGGAAATGAATATGTTTCCATCATTAGCTTGGCCCCCGTGAGCATTTGGATTTGCAACCCCAATCTAATAACCCCCCTAATTTTGCAGAAGGACTAATCTGGGCCCAGAAGGGTACAGTCCAGTCTCTTGACCAAGGATGCATGGTGGGCCAGTGGAAAGGTGTCCACACCTGCACTTCTTGGATGGGGAAGGGGCTTTAGGCTCCCTCCATCCACGCCTGCTTTCAGCAGGGATAAGGACATCTTTCTGATGCAGCATCATCCTCATCGCTGCACCTCTTGCTTGAAGAGGGAGCCTTTGCAGAGCAGACAAGCAGCAAGATGAGAGATCTGGGCCCCCTGCCTGTCAGAGCCTTCCAGGAAGGAGGGCTGAGGTGGGATGGACCGAGGGCCACCATCTGAAGAGCTGTCTGGGAGCTGGGAGCTGACTTATTCTCCAAGGCTCCAGGATCTGTGCAGTGGTCTCCGGGAGGCAGACGTCATCTCAACAGAAGGAAGAAGTTTCTATGGAATCTTGCTGTTTGAAGAATGAGCTGCCTGGAGAGGGAGGAAGTTCCTGCTCTTGGAGATGGTCAAGCAAGGCCGAAGGCCATTGATGGGGATGTTGTAGGAAGATAAGAGGTGGAGGGTCTGGGTTGAATGGAGGTTAGTTTTTGGAGGTTCTGTGATAAATATCAGAGATTTTGGAACCCTCTAAAATCACAAAGTGTTATGTGTCTGAGGAGAGTATTTATGGCTTTTTTTCCAGTTGACAAAGAGTCACCTGAGCCTACAAACAGGTTGTTGAGTGAGTAGGAGGGGAGTCTGCCGAGAGGCAGGACAGCGCAAAGCGAGGAGCACAAGATTGTCCGTGCCCAGGTTCAACGCCCAGCTCCGTTTATCAGCCATCAGCCGTGCAATTCCCGTGGCCACTTACCTAACCTCTCTCTGCCTCTGTTTCTGCATCTGTAAGACAAGAAGAATCATGAGACCTCCTTTGTAGTCTTGTTTTTAAAGGTTAGGTGAACTTACAACAATGGTTGATATTGTATTAGCTATTATTATTGCTAATATTCCTTTCAACTCTGAGATTCTACCGTGAACAGAGTCACACGTTTTGAATGTGTGCATAACTGGCAAGGCTTCATATAGTCTTGCATTTTTGCAGGAAGGGATGCTTGATCCACAGGCGGGACTCTTTAACAAGGGAACTTCAATGCGTGGCAGGGCAAGGAGGGGAAGCTACATAGCTCCCCGTATTAGAACGTTCTTAATACGGTCTTGAACTAGTTAAACTTCTTAGGGCCTTGGTTTCCACATCCATAAAATGGGAGTCATGACAGCACCTACTTTTTAGGGTAGCTTTGAAGATTAAATAACATATTTCATTTTAAGCATTCAACCAGCATCTCACACATATGAGAAAGCACTCAATAAACTATATTTGTCAGCATCATTCTGGGTAGGGGGTTCTTTATGAAGATCCTAAAATCACAAGGCACAGGTCTACTGCACTGCACATACTAAGCCTCAATCATCACACTTGTATTTTCTGAGATTTACTTTTTACATGCCCAGCCTCGCCTCTTAGACTCCTAAAGCCATTGGGGACAAGAAATGGCAACTACCACAGATAGTGGAAAGAGCATGAACTCAAGAGCTGCGAGCTCTAGCCTAGGCTCTGACATGAACTGGTAGTCATGTCTCTGTGCTGGATCTCAACATTTCACTTGGACGAAAATATAGCTAAGAGTTATTCAGCGGCTCCCCTGGGCTGAGTGGGCTATGCCGACCTTTGTGTGGCTGATCTCATTTAACCACAGGATAACTTAGTAAAGTAGCTTGTATTATTATCATCCCATTTTACAGATGAGGAAACTGAGGCTCAGAGAGGAAACAAACCTGACTTCAGATCACAGGGGTTAAGAGATGGAGTTAGTTTTGCACCAAAGTGTGCTTCACCACTAAGCTGCCCTGGTTCAACACAATGATTTCTAGGAACTCAACACACCAACATCCTACGTAGCCAACAGTCAAATCCTAGAAAAGCCGATCTCACTCTGGGTGGTTTTATTCCCCACTCGGTCTCTCTGTCTTACCCACCTCACATCCATCTTCTTCCCACCTCTACCCTCAGGACCCCAGTACTTCTCCTGGGTTACCTGGACACCGGGTTCCAGCAAAGGAGGTACTGGTACAGAAAGCCTTCCTTGTATTTACTCATCTTTTCTAGGCCCTGGAGATATGAACTACTCCCGGTCCACACAGATGAATATCTCTCTCTTAGGTTGATGGCTTCTCAACATTTACTGAAATCGTTTACCTAAAGTGCCCATTTGTTGTATGGCGATTTGAATAATCAAGGCTTGTTCGAACCCCAGAGTGACTCTCGAGTGCCATTTATTCCACAAATGTTTATTAACTGCCAATAATGTGCTAGACACAGCCCTAGCTACTGGGCCAATGGGTCAGGGTTACTTTCTAGTGGAGGAAGGGGGAAGAATGAAACCAACCAGTACACGCATAAACAATTTCAGATAAGGATAAATGTCAGGGAGACAATAACACTAGGCGAGTAACAGACTGTGAAGAGATGTGGCTGGTGTGGAGTGTTCTCAGAGGAGGTGCGGCTGAGGTCAGGCCAGCCGCCAGAGACTTCAACATTTTTTTTTTTCCTGCTGAGGAAGATTTGCCCTGAGCTAACATCTGTGCCAATCTTCCTCTATTTCGTACATGGGACACTGCCACAGCATGGCTGGTGAGTGGAATAGGTCTGCACCCAGGATCCAAACCCACGAACCCCGGGCTGCCGAAGCAGAGCACATGGAACTTGAATCACTAGGCCACAGGGCCGGGCCCTGCCAGCGAGTTTAAACTCCACCATGGGGGCCAGCTTGGTGGTATAGTGGTTCAGATCCCAGGTGTCGACCTACACACTGCTCATCAAGCCATGCTGTGGCAGCGTCCCATATACAAAATAGAGGAAGTTGGGCACAGATGTTAGCTCAGTGACAATCTTCCTCAAGCAAAAAGAGGAAGATTGGCAACAGATGTTAGCTCAGGGCTAATCTTCCTCACCAAATAAAATAAAATAAAATAAACTTCACCATGGCCTTCATTCCTCAGAAGACCGTCAAGAGGAAGGTATTATTATCCTTATTTTACTGAGGAGGAATGAGGCTTCCAGAAGTTAAATAACTTGCCCTAGTTGCAAAGCTTGGAAGTGGCCAGCTGGGATTTGAACCACAGCCATTGCGTTGACTTCTCTGGCTTCCCTGTGAAATGAGTGGGTTAGAGTAAGATGACTCCTAAAGGTCCTTTCTCTAAAATCGCATATATACAAAGAGTGTACAAAGGAGATCTGGCGGCAACGCATGCCTCTAAGGGCAGGTCCTCCGGCTCTTTTCTCTCTACATGAGGAATAAAATACTAATTACGACACAAAAGCTGGGAGGGCCAGGCTTACTTATTTTCTCTCTGCTCACCGGGGTTTCAGGAAAAGCAGATCAGTGGTTTAGCAGCTGCTGGAACAGGTCAGCAGTCAAGATACCCAATGCAGATGCCTCAGGCCTGGAAATTCCTGCCTTGCGGAGAAAAGGGCCAGGCCCTCAGGCAGCCCAGAGAAGGGCTCGCCCAGGTGGACCAGCACTCCTGCTAGGGCTGTGGAGTCTCTTTCTAGAGATTTATGGTCTGGTGGTTTCAGGCTCACAGGAGCTGCAGGCTTGGCCTCCCCAGGCCTCCCTCTCCCACTCTACGGCAAAGTCCCACTCCGGGGTCACCTCAGCTATGAAACGGTCCCTGACTCAGACCACAGACAGAGTTAGCCAACTCGCCTGATTCTGCATTCTCGCTCCTGGTTCCTCCCTTTCTTAGAACACTTTTAGGAAAAAAGTGATAATAATGAATATTTGGCCCTGTGCTATGAGGCCTTATAAAATGATCCCATTTAATCTTTTGTTGTTGTGGTGGTAAAATATATGTAACATAAAATTTACCATTTTAACCATTTTTAAGTGTACTAATCAGTGGCATTAGGTGCATTCACATTGTTGTACAGTCAGCCCCTGGGCTTATTCTAGCCATCTCACATAAGTAGAATCACAAAATACTTGTCCTTTTGCGTTGGGCTTTTTTCTCTTAGCGTGATGCTTTCATGGTTCATCCATATTGTAGCATGTATGAATATTTCACTCCTCTTTAAGGCTGAATAATATTCCATTGTATGGATATACCACATTTTCCTTATTCATTCATCCATTAATGGACATTTGGGCTGTTTCCACCTTTTTGCTATCGTGAATATTGCTGCTGTGAACGTGAGTATGCAAATATCTGTTCAGGTCCCTGCTTTCAATTGTTTTGGGTATATATATCCAGAAGTGGGGTTTCTGGATCATTCATTTAAACTTATTATTTAGTTAAGAAAGAAGGTACCAGTATCATCTGCATTTTACAGATGGGGAGACCAAGGCTCAAAAGAATTTGCCCAAGGCCAGGAAGTAGGTAAAAGATATGCTGTCCCTACTTTCTTAGGGTTTATAGTCTAGAGGGGGAGAAGAAAGACATTAAGCAGCTAGTTACCCAAAAAGTTATTTGATCACAGTTGTGACAAGTTCTAGGTCTTCTCCTGCTCTGCCATAGCCGATGATCACCAAGCCCATAGCTGCTCCACTGTTCTCAAGTCCACCTTCTCTGCTGTGTCTCCGTGGCTGTGGAGTATCATACTGATATCCATGATATCTCCATGATATCACGCTGTATCAACAGCCTCCCAGGGGCCTCCCAGCTTCCAGGTCCTCCAGGCCATTTCTCACCCAACAACCAGGGGGGCCTTTCTAAAGTGCAAATCTAATCCTGCCACTGAACCCATTAAGATTCTTTAGTGTCTTCCTTGGGTCTTCTAAACTGGCTTATCAGTTCCTGTGTGTTCCTACTCACCTTCCCTCCTATGATAGTGGGACTGAAGACCTCAAATGCAGCCCGTGCCCAGGGTTTCACTACCTTGACACTACTGACATTTTGGGGGAAACCATTCTTTGTTGTGGCGGCTGTCCTGTGCATTGTGGGATATTGAGCAGCATCCCTGGCCTCTACCCACCAGATGCCAGTAGTACCTCCTCATCCCAGTTGTGACAATGAAAACTGTCTCTAGACATTGCCCAAGATCCTCTGGGGGACAAAATCATCCTACATCCACTCACTCCTCTATCTTTTGTGGTTGCAGGAACATTTACCCAGAAGCATTATTTATCTGATGAAGTCATACACATTCTTCAGGTGTCCCTCCTGGATGCTCCCATCAAGCTGTATCTTGTGTTTCCCCCACTAGACTGTGAGCATCTCGAGGGCAAGGACCACGTCTAACACCTCTTGGTATCTCCAGCTCAGCACCTGGCTCTAGACTGAACCCAATAAATATATGTTGGATGAATGAATGAGTAAATTAAGTATGAACCATACATCTCTCCTGAAAAATAATGACTTCCTTTTGAGGAGAACCATCCATCTCTGGGTCCCTAGTAGTCCCAGGAGGGTTTGGGCTTGGGGAGATTTTTCTGTTTACATTCACATTCACATATCCCTTATCATAACTCACCATCTCCACCCACTGACAGATGGGTTGCTAAGGAAACAAAAGTGTTTGGGGGACGCCTTAACTTTTGAAGTCAAGGACAAAGGGGCAGCTAGGGGTAGTGGGTCCCGGGCAGTGCTGTCCAACAGACTTTCCACGGTGATGGAACTATTCTGATAACCTACTCTCTTCAAATACAGTATCCACCAGCCACATATGGTTAATGAGCTCTTGAAATGTGGCAAGTGCAAATGACGAACTAATCTCTCTATTTCATTTAACTTGGGCTAATTTAAATCTAAATCTAGACAGGTCTAGAGCATCCATTTCAGAATCAAGGGGCTTGGATTTTAGTCTTGCCTCTGACTTTGACTCATCTGTGTGGGCTTGGACAAGTGCCTTTCCTTCTCTGATCCTCAGTTCCTGACTCTGTAAAATGAAGGACTAAGATTAGAAAAGGGATGACAAATATGGTTCCTCTAGCATGCTAGCCTTCATGGATTGCTGATGGCTGCCTGGAGCACAGTCGGGAGGAGAATTCTGAAGCCTTGTACTGCCAGGGAGGAGGAATGCAACGTCTGAATGAGCACTGTGGTGGATCCTGAGGGTCTGCTGCAGGCTTACGGCTCCGGGACTGAGTCCTTCATTTGCCTAGCTGCTGAGAGTGTTGTCAGGGCCAACTCAGCTGAGCCCCTCTCCCGACTTGCCCTTGGCTGAAGAGCGCCACCCCACTGGTCAATGTGGGTCCAGGAGGCAACTCTGCACAGGTCATTCCAGCTTTGGAGCTTCCAGTAGGATGCACTGGGGCCTTTGTTACACCTACATCATAATTCAACTTCTCCCCTGCCCCATCCTGCTTCCCTCCCTCCCCACAGCTGTTGATCCTGAAAGCATCTCCAGTAAATTTCCTGTGTGAAAATCTCCATCTCGGAGTCTACTTCCCCAAGAACCTGGTTCTAAGACAGCACGGTGATGGGGGGTGGGTGAGATGGGGAGATTGGTGATACTGGGGATAAGAATTTGCCACTTAGGGCCTGGAGAGATTATAAATCAGGTTTTCCCACAATGGCCCCTGGTACCTATAGTGAGTGACAGAAAACAGCTCAGCTACAGCCCTGCTTCTAGGAAACTATATTCCCACCTGAACCAGCCTCTGGTGCTGCTGTTGTAAGCAGAGGCCAAGCGTGAAAACCCCGGGGAAAGCCCACAGTTCACTAATCTCTGATGGTTCTCTCCAGCTTCCGCCTTGCCCAGAAGACCGTGAGGCTGCTCTGAGTTCCCTGACAGGCTGGCAGGCCCCAGGGAGCTTTGGAAGGGCAGAGAACCATCTGACATTGACAGAAGAGACAGCCCTGGGAGGAGGGGACTCCAGGCAGCAAAAGTCACAAGCCACTTGTCAGGGCTTCTCTGCTGTGTGGGACGGAGAGAGTAGCACTAGCAGGGTAGAAGACAAGTCTCTTGGTGTACACATTTGCTGGGTGTGTCTCTGTATGTTCCAGGTGCAAGCAAAAGGTACATTACAGGCATTATCTAATTTAATTTGTACAACTCCTTATGTGTTAGGGACTCCGATCCAGTTTTATAGAGAAGACTGAACTGAGGTTCAAAAAGAACTAACTCACCCAAGATTGCATAACCAGTAAGCGGCATTGCTGGGATTCAAACCCAGGACTTTGTGGTTCTGATGCTCACCTGAAGTCACTCCCATGCCCTGCTGCTGTTGTGATTGCAAGCCCAGAGGCTCACATTCATGAGAATATCAGAGCTGGATGGGCCCTTAAAAACCACCCAGTTGAGGCACATGGGTAGTAGGTGCTAAGCTATGTGCCAAGTCTGATCCCTGAGTGGTAGCTGATTAAGTCACTGTATTGAAAAGGATTCTGAGGCTGACTCCCAGTAGTGCCATGATCAATTAGTGATATCTGCCAAGGCAGGGGTATGTGTGGCAGAATGTAGGTGTGGTCTTAGTCATCCCAGAACCGGTCCTACCCCCTCACTGCACCAATGGAGAAACTAAGGCCCAAGAAAGTGATGAGACTTAAGTAAGATACAGGTTTGGACGGTGGCAGAACGAGGACCAGATTTTGGGCAACCAATTCTTCCCATTGTTTCCCAAGGTCAGTCTGCTTTTTGTGCCTTCTGCCTTGGATCCTGGCAAAGGGACTGCTTGCTGTACTTAAGCTCAGAAATATTCACTTCTGGTGGCATTTAAATTGGTGGTGAGCCCCCAGAAGTCAGGGGTCTCAGAGCCACCTAGTGCCACCTGTATCACTGGACTGGGATGAGAGTCCTGATAGGGAAATCTATGAACGCATAAAGAAACTCGAGGAATAGTTCTGCACCCGAGTCTGGACCTCAGGGCCCGCTGGAATTGAGCAGAGGCCACAGCCTGACCAATTAGCAGTTTCACCCTCTAGGGCTCCATTTCTCATTTGTCAACCAGGTTATTGTAGGATTAGGGGCAATTCCCAGGGACTTGAACAAAACCAATGTATTTAGTCTATGGCACTGATTTTGAGAAAATGTTTGCTTTATACTCTTGTTTTCTCTGCAATTGCTGAAAGAGTGTCACTTTACTGTCCCAAGGGAAAGCAATTTTCGCTATCTCCCTCCCTCCCACCAGAAGGATGCCACAAAGACGTTTCATAGGGCCAGCCCCAGTGGCCTAGCGGTTAAGTTTGGCATGTTCTGCTTCAGCGGCCCGGGTTCGGTTCCCAGGTGTGGACCTACACCACTCATCTGTTAGTGGCCATGCTGTGGTGGCGGCTCACATCCAAAAAGAGGAAGATTGGCAACAGATGTTAGCTTGGGGCGAATCTTCCTCAGCAAAAAAAAAGACATTTCACAAATCAGTTGGGCACCAACTGGAGCAAAGAAACAGATTAGTCAACCAGAAAAAGCACTGCTGGAAGCTGCGAGGTGGCAATGGAATGAATTACTATGGCACTGCTTGTTAAGAGCTCAGGGGATGTTTACTGAATGAATGAATGAATAACTCAAAGGTTACCTCCTCAAAGAAACCTTGCTTGGCAATCCTATTTAAAGTAACTTACTCCCCATTTGACCTAGTCACTTTCTATCTTAAAACCCCCACTTAATTTCCTTATAGCATGTATCAATATCTGAAATGATCTCTCCAAAATGTATTTGTTTATATACTGCCTCCCTTCATTAGAATATAAGCCTCGTGATGGCGGGCGCTTGTCTGGCTTGTAAGTCTCTCTATCCTCAGTAACCAGAATGGTGCCTGGGGCATGATAGGTTTTTAATAAATAGAGTTGTTTCTGCTTTTTGGCTGTTATGAATAATGCTGCTATGAACTTTCACATACAAGTATTTGTGTGGACATAGGTTTCCTTCTCTTGAATATTTTACCTAGGATTGAATTGCTGGGCTAGGTGGTAACACTGTTTCAACCCTTTTGAGAAACTGCCAGATTGTTTTCCAAAGTAGATGCACCTTTTTACATTCCCATCAAGAGTGTGTGTGGGTTCCAGTCTCTCCATGTCCTGACCAAAACTTGTTATTCTCCATCTTTTTCTTTTTCTGCTGAGGAAAATTTGCCCTGAGCTAACATCTGTTGCCAGTCTTCTTCTTTTTGCTTGAGGAAGATTCGCTCTGAGCTAACATCTGTGCCAATCTTCCTCTATTTTGTATGTGAGCTGCCCTCACAGCATGGCCACTGATGAGTAGCGTAGGTCTGTGCCCGGGAATGGAATCCCGGGCCACTGAAGCAGAGCACACCGAACTTAACCACTAGGTCATGGGGTTGGCCCCATTTTTTTAATATTATAGCTGTCCTAGTGGGTGTGAGTGGTATCTCATTGTAGTTTTGATTTGCATTCACCTGATGGCTAATGATATTGAGCATCTTTTCATGTGCTTATTGGCCATTTGTTTATCTTTTTTTATGTGTGTGAGGAAGATCAGCCCTGAGCTAACATCCCTGCCAATCCTCCTCTTTTTGCTGAGGAAGATTGGCCCTGGGCTAACACCATGGCTAGTGCTTCATCCAGACAAAGAAGTCAAAGTGGTTCTGGAAACTTCGGTGAGTGTTGGAGGTGGTTTTGGTGGGAATGACAGCTTTGGTCATGGAGGAAACTTCAGTGGTTGAGGTGGCTTTGGTGTCCATCATGGTGATAGTGGATATGGTGGGAATGGGGGTGGCTATAATGGATTTGGTAATAATGGAAGCAATTTTGGAGATGTTGGAAGCTATAATGATTTTGGCAATTACAATTAATCTTCAAATTTTGAATCCACGCAAGGAGGAAATTTTGGAGGCAGAAGCTCTGGCCCCCATGGTGGTGGAGACCAACATTTTGCCAAACCATGAATCCAAGGTGGCTATGACCATTCCAGCAGGAGCAGTAGCTGTGACGGTGGCAGAAGGTTTTAATCACTGCCAGGAAATAAAGCTTAGCAGGAGAGGAGAGCTAGAGAAGTGACAAGGAAGCTACAGGTTACAACAGATTTGTGAACTCAGCCAACCACAGAGGTGACACGGCCTAGCTGCTATGAAGAAGACACATTTTAGGCAATACTCACATGTATGGGCAAAAACTCAAGGACTATATTTGTGACTAATTGTGTAACAGGTTATTTTAGTTTCTGTTCTGCGGAAAGTATAAAAGATGCCAACAAAGGGTTTTTTTTGTGTGTGTGTGTGAGGAAGATCAGCCCTGATCTAACATCCATGCTAATCCTCCTCTTTTTGCTGAGGAAGACCGGCTCTGAGCTAACATCTATTGCCAATCCTCCTCCTTTTTTTTTTTCCCCCAAAGCCCCAGTAGATAGTTGTATGTCATAGTTGCACATCCTTCTAGTTGCTGTATGTGGGACGTGGCCTCAGCATGGCTGGAGAAGCGGTGCGTCGGTGCGCGCCCGGGATCCGAACCCAGGCCGCCAGTAGCGGAGCGGGCGCACTTAACCACTAAGCCATGGGGCCGGCCCCAACAAAGGTTTTTAATGTAGAATTTTTTTGCATCCATGCTGTTGACTGCTACATGTAATAGTCTGATCATGATGCTGAATAAATGTCTTTAAAAAAAATAAATCAAACAAATCCAATCAGACATCCATAGCCAAAAAACAAACTTTGACATAAACCTCGGACCTTATATAAAAGTTAAATCAAAATGGATCATAGACTTAAATGTAAAATGTAAAACTACAAAACTTTTAGAAAAAAGAAAAAGAGTGAAAATTCAATATCCAGGGCTAGGCAAAGAGTTCTTAGACTTGACACCAAAAAGCATGATTCATAAAAGGAAAAACTGATACACTGGACCTTATCAAAATATAAAACTTTTGCTCTGTGAAAGCCCACGTGAAGATGAAAAGACAAGCTACACAATGGAAGAAAATACTTGCAAACCACATATTTGATAAAGGACTAGTATTTAGAATATACAAAGAACACTCAAATTCAGTAATAAAAAAAACAAGCAATCCAATTAGAATATGGGTAAAAGACATGAAGGAAAAGCTCATCAAAGAGGATAGATAGATGGTGAATAAGTACATTTTCATGTTCAACACCATTAACTATCAGGAAATGCAAATTAAAACCACAATGAGACATCACTACACACCCATGAGGACGGCTAAAATAAAAACTAGTGACGACACCAGACGCTGGTGAGGCTGCAGAGAACGTGGATCACTCACATCTTACTGGTGGGAACGTAAATGGTCTAGCCACCGTGGAAAACAGTTCAGCAGTTTCTTTAAAAACTAATTATGCCACCACCATGCCACCCAGCAATAGCACTCCTAGGCATTTATCCCAGAGAAATAAAAATGTATGTTTACACAAAAGCCAGTATACAAATGCTCATAGCAACATTATTTGTGATAGCCCCAAACTGGAATCCACCCAGATGTCTTGCAATGGGTGAACGGTCAAACAAACTGAAGTACATGTGTATCATGGGATACAGACTACTTACTAACATAAAGGAACAAACTATTGATGCACGCATCAAACTGGGTGTATCTCCAGGGAATTTAGGGGAAAAAAGGTCAATTCCAAAAGATGGCATACTGTATGATTCTATTTATATAACATCTTTGAAATGACAAAATTTTAGAAATGGAGGGCAGATGAGTGGTTGCAAGGGTTAGAGATAAAGAGGAGAGAGGGGAGGGAGGTTGGTGTGGTTACAAAAAGGCAGCACAAGGGATCCTTTTGGTGATGGAATGTTCTGTATCTTGACTGGAGTGTGGAGACAAGAACCTATCCAGGTAATAAATTGTGTAGAATTAATACACTCACACACACAAATAGGTACAATTAAAATGGGAAATCTAAATAAGATGAGTGGATTGTGTCAATGTTAGTGTCCTGGTTGTGATATTATATTACAGTTTGGGGTTTTTCTTTTTTTAAATTGTGGTATAAAATACACATAGCATAAAGTTTACCATCTTAACAATTTTTAAGCGTACAGTTCATTAGTGTTCAGCACATTCATTCACATTGTTGTGCAACCAAACTCCAGAACTCTTTTCATCTTGCTGAACTGAAACCCTATACATATTAAACAATAAGTCTCCATTCCTCCCTCCCTCCAGCCCCTGGCCACCACCATTCTACTTCCTGTCTCTCGGAATTTGACTATGTAAGTATCCTGTATATTGTAAGCAGAATCATACAGTATTTGTCTTTTCGTGACTGGCTTATTTCACTTAGCGTAATGTCCTCAAGGTTTATCCGTATTGTAGCATGTCAGAATGTCCCTCCTTTTTAAGGCTGAGTAATATTCTATTGTATGTATAGACCACATTTTATTTATCCATTCATCCACTGATAAACATCTGGGTTGCCTCCACCTTTTGCCTATTGTGAATAACACTGCTATGAACATGGGTGTACAAATATCTCTTCAAGACTCTGTTTTCAACTCTTTGGGGTGTATACCTATACCATGGTTTTGTAACATGCTACCATTGAAGTGTACTAGGGATATTTCTGTATTATTTCTTGCAACTGCATGTGAATCTACAATTATCTCAATAAAAATTTCAATTAAAAAAATCAAGCAAATTGCTCTCATCATGTTAGCCCCTGCTCTGCAGTCTTGAAACATCTTTGCACTTAGATGAGAACCCAAGACTGTGAGAAGTAATGAACTTGCCTGAGGACACACATTAGTAAGTGTTTGATTCCAAAACCACGTTCCTTTCACTCCCAGCCCAGTGAGGCCTTCTATCCTGGCTCCTAACCCACCTGAGGACAGCTCTGCCTCCCTGGCTCAAATTCCATGCTGTTAGCCCTTGTTTCGTTTGTTTATATTTTCTTTTTTCAAGTAACTTCTGGAAGATCTTTGATTTCCCCAAAGAGCTTGGCACAGGGCCTTGTTACGGTGACAAGTCTGGAAAGCTTTGGGCTGGTTGCCAGAGTTGCCAGATGGCTGCGTGAGCCAGCCCTGCCTGCCCTTGAACCTCACTTCACACCTCCCTCTCACTCCGTGCAGCCACACCTGCCTTCCCCCAATCCCTCCTGCCAAACGCCTTCCCTCTGCAGGGCCTTTGAATGTGCTGATCTCACTGGCAGGAAAAATTTTTCCCTCTTGTTTTAACTCCTACTCATCCTTCAGACACCACTTTAAATGTCATTTCCTTGACCAGGCATGTTATATGCCTGTAATTTTTCTCTACGGCACTTTCGTTTATGGCACTTTTCATGATTACTTGTTTATTGACGCTCTTCCTCACTAGACGGTAGGCTCCCTAAGGCCATGGCCTGTGTCTCTATGCTGACCACGGTATCCTCAGTGCCTAGTCTAGTGCCTGCCACGTAAGAGGGCCTCAATACATATTTGGTGATGGAAATAATGCATGGGAAGGGAAGTGCTTGGACTAGGAGATCTGAAGTTGTGGAACACATTGTGGGAAAGAAGAACCTGAGAACTGGAATGGAAAGAAGGCTTACTTTTCACTCTACTCTTCTGAGTGGTCTGAATTGTTCATTATGCGCATGTGTTCATTGGAAAAATGTTTTAATCAGAAAAAAAGAAAAGAAGAGAAGATCAGGAGGCCCACCTGTAAGGAGGAGACACTTGAATCTAGATCTTTACCCAGACTCTCTCACGTACCCATTCCCCCCTTCTCAGTGGAGCTTGGGAGAGTGACTTCAGAAATAAGTGGTCCATTGTCCGGGCAGATGAGGTTCTGCCAGTAGCTTGCATTGCCAAGCAGGAAGTTTACACAACCAAACAAAGACTCATGGGGAGATATTTTCGATTCTAATTTTTCCTTGTGCTTAAACATGCCACAACAGCCTGCCCCTACCAAGACACTGTCCTTCCTAGCTTGTCATGGGTCCTAGTCAATACTCAGGTCATCAGGAGTCCCAAATCATTCAGTCTCTTTAAAAATACTGACATTTATCTAGAAAGAAAGGAAGAGAAGGAGGGAGGGAGGGAAGGAAGGAAGGAAGGAAGGAAGGAGGGAAGGAGGGAGGGAGGGAAGGAAGGAAGGAGGGAAAGAAGGAAGGAGGGAAGGAAGGAAGCAAGGAAGGAAGGAGGGAAGGAGGGAAGGAAGGAAGGAAGGAGGGAAGGAGGGAAGGAAGGAAGGAAGGAAGGGAGGGAAGGAAGGAAGGAGGGAGGGAGGGAAGGAAGGTGGGAAGTAAGGAAGGAAGGAGGGAGGGAGGGAAGGAAGGAAGGAGGGAAGGAAGGAAGGGAGGGAAGGAAGGAAGAAAGTAAAAAGAAGACTCCCCTTTTGTCCTCCTTCTGTGCCTGTGAGTTGCTGTCTGAGGAGAGGGCTGGCAGGCCTTGCCCCCATTCTCAGGACAAATTTTTTCCCATTCATTCTGTCCTTTTGAGCTTCCCCATGTGGCCACCTGTCCAAGGCCCTGCTCTGGCCACCTCAGGGAATTCAGGGCCAGGCCTAACAAGTCTGTATCCTATCTACCTTGGAAAAAGGGAAAGGACCTGATGAGAGATGAGCTAGAATAGCAGAGGAAGTGTTCAGTGAGGGAGCAGGCAGAGGTGAGCAGAGGCCACAGCTACCTTTATATCTCAGCTGGAGAATGTTTGCTGGAAAATGCTAGAGCCTTATTAGAATAATCTTTAGATTGAGATGACAGAAAGAGATTGATTAAAGAAAGGAAACAAATGTGTTGTACACCTGCTGCTAGGTATCATGCATCGTGGTAGGTCGTTTCATGTACATTGTCATCTAATCTTCACAATATTCTAGAGGGTAGCAATTATTTTTTATTTTTTTATATTTATTTTTCCCCCAAAGCCCCAGTAGATAGTTGTATGTCATGGCTGCACATCCTTCTAGTTGCTGTATGTGGGACCCGGCCTCAGCATGGCCGGAGAAGCGGTGCGTCGGTGCGCACCCAGGATCCGAACCCGGGCCACCAGCAGCAGAGCGCGTGCACTTAACCGCTAAGCCACGGGGCCGGCCCGAGGGTAGCAATTATTAACTCACATGGCAGATGGAAGAACTGGGGCCCAGAGAGTAAGTGATGGAGCCGGGATGTAATCTCAAGGCTGCCCCCAAAGCTGGTTCTTTCGCTGGGTACCCTGCGTCTCTCTGAGGGCTGATGGCCACGTTGCCTGGATACTCTGATCAGCCCTGCCCGTCAAGCATTAGCTCTAGTCTCCAGCAGGTGAGCTGCAGGTGTGGCTGCTCCACAGGCCATTAATTAAATCACCAATCAATCAAACACCATAATATGAATTAATCGAGAGTTTCAACTTTGGAGTTCAACTGCCTGGGTTTGAATCTGGGCTTTGCCATTGACTGGCTTGGGGTATTTGAGCCTTTTAGACACTTAGGTGACAACTTCTATGCCTCAATTTGTTCATCTGTGAAATGGGGATTAGGTTGTTGCAATGACTAAGTAAGTTAGTACATGTGAAGTGCTCAGCACAGACCCTGGCACATAGTTGGAGGTCCATAAAGGTTAGCTATTATCTATTGAGTGCCTACTACATGCCAGGCCAGGGGCTAGGGTTTGGAGATGAGCAAAACAATGCCTGGTCCTTGCTCTCTTTGGTCTCGTGCAGAGGGAAAAAGCAAGTAAATAATCACATGAATAAACAGGAAAAGCTGTGTGTGGGGGTACATAGGTCCTATGACTCGGTAGGAAGTGGTGATCTGAAAGATGGATGAGTAAATGCTAAACAGGCAAGAAGGAGGGTGCAGGGCTCCAGGCTGGGGAAAGCCATGTTCCCTGGGCTCGGAAGATAGTAGATCATCTGAGTTTTTGAGAGCCTTTCTGTTAGCATCCTCTGAGCCTGTGTGCTGGTTTCCATTACTTCAAGGACAAAGTCACATCTTGAAAGCTGATCATTGGACCAAAGCCTTTGCAAAGACCATCAGTCTCTCTACCAAACAAAGATTCTTTGCAGGCAGTAACACAATATGGTTAGTACTTAAAAGGGTGAGTTTTGGGTTAAGATTGAACTGGGCCTAGGTCTTCAATTTTTGGTGGGTTTCAGGTCACCTGTTGAGACTTTTCAACACAGCCAAGGGCCACACCCCAGGAAGTCCCGAGTTGGTGACTTTAGGTGGGGTCTGGTAATCTCCATTTTCTCGTGCTTAGACAGGGATGAAACCCATGGAGTTCTCACTTTGAATCCTGGCTCACCAACCGTCTGGGTGACTTTGTGCAAGTTATTTAACCTCTCTGAGACTCAGTTTCTCCAATGAGAATAATAATATTTACTCATAGGGCTATCATGAAGATGAAATGATATTAATACACGAGTCCTTGGCATGTAGTAAACATTCCAAATATGGTAGTCATTTTTATTAGCATTTTTGGCTAACAATGGAATATTCTTTTGGTAAGGTTGGCAATGGGAATGATTTATTATGGGAATCCTGGCCCATTGCAGGCTGCCAATGGTTCTTAGACCAGCTGCCAGGTAGATCAAAGATGTTTTCAAATTAAGTTCTTGTCCTTCCCTTCTCAGTCTCTCTTCTTTGAACTACTGATTTTAAGTGAACATAACAGCATTTCAGCCTTAGGGGAATGTCAGTGTAAGAATGAATTCATTCCTTCTACAAATCTTTATTGAGGCCTCCTGACTGCCAGAGACTGTTCTAGGTGCAGGGGTAGGGGATGGGGAGGTGCACAGATGGGACAACAATTAAGTAACTAAGTATATAAGTAAATAAGACCTATCATTTCATACAGTGATCAGTGATGAAAAGAAAATGAAAGGTAAAGGGGTAGAAAGGAGAGGAGGAGGTGCAGAGTCTGGATACATTATCATACTCCCTTCAAACTAGTCACTTTGAGTTGTTTTACACTTACATGTTGGTATTATTCATTATACCAGATTTTCCTTCCCTTGGAATAGCTTTCAGAGACCAGAGCACATACTTTTGACTATTCTTTATAGTGGCCAATATTTATCCACTAAGAGAAAAATGTCCTTATGGAAAATTTTAATCATGCAAAAAACTAGAAAGAAGAAAAATTGCAATGGCTCCTATTGCTAACATTCAAACGTGACCATTATTAATAGTTTAGAGTATTTATTTCCAGGATTTTTTATGCATTTAAACATTGTTGTAATGCTTTCTTTCCTTTTAGACTTATGTCATAAACATTGTTCATGTTAATGCAAATCTTTATGAATACAACTTTTAAAGTTGCATAATATACCAGAGTGGCCATATAAGTTATTCATCAATCCTTATTGGTGAAATTTAGATTGTTTCTTTTTTCCCCCCTTTAATAAAGTATGTAGTGATAAACTTCTTTATATATAAAGTTTTTAATAATTACTTCCTTAGAAATCAAATTGAAAAATTAAAGTCCTTGTATATATTATCAAATTGCTTTTCAAAAAGGAAATAAATTGTAGAGGCTTGAGTGCCTCAAAGAATGCTCATCTCACCTCACTTGGACTCATATTTGGTATTATGGTTTTTTAAATCTCTACAAGTTTGCTGGGGAAGGCACGGTCTCATTTTTGTTTTAGCTGGAATTCTGGCCCCATCACTTACCAGCTATGATGTGACCCTGCGCAAGCTAGTTCACAGTTTTAAGCTTTGGAGTCTGACAGATCAGGCTTGGGGTCTTGACTCAGCCATTACCAGCTGTGTGACCTTGGTTAGGTCACTTCACTTCTCTTAGCCTCAGTTTTCTCATGTGTATGATGAATAAGACCCACCTTGTAGGTTGCTATGAGGACTGAATGATACTATGTTTGCAAAGCACCTAGCAAGTGACAGTCATTACAGTCGCAAAGCCCAATATGACTAAAAGACATGATTATTGTGGCCTCTCCTTATACTTGTGGCTTTAAGATGCCAGCCTCCCTAATCCCTCACTGTGCAAATCTTCAGCTTCAGGACTGGAATCTGGAGTTGGAGAAGGTCAAAGCTGAGCACGTCTCCCCTCAGCTTTAGAAGTCAGGCGTGAGGGCTGAGCTCTGAAAGCGCAAAGCCGGGAGCTGGACAAGTCAGAAATCACTGTGACTTGGGCATGGGAAACTCAATTCTAAATCCCCTGTCAGGTGGAAAAGGGCTGACGTGGAGCAGTAATCCCCTGGCAGCCTCTGGTCTCCCGGGGCCACGGGCACTGCCCGGAAGGATGCAGATGCAGCTGTGGGTGAGGAGGGGGCAGCAGCCCACCTACCGCCTGGCATCACTGGACGGGGGGCACAGGGCCTTTCTGGTGGGCTTGGTTTGGTAACCAGAGCTTCCTGACATTTCCCAGCAGGAGGGAAAATGAGGAGGGCTGGTTAGATAGAAATCCCTCTTCCATATTCACGCAGGATGAAGGCAGATGTGTTCACTTCCTTTTAAGCACGTGTGTCACTTCAACTGTAATTACCTTTTCCAAAATTCAAGAACAGACTAGGGTGGGGTGGGGAGGGAAAGGATATGAATCTATAATAGGATTCTAAAAAAGAAAAAAACCTCATCAAATGCAACTGCAATCATTTCCTGGGAGAATTATGGGGAGGCAGAACTGATGGAGAACAGATCGTAGAGTTTACCAGATGGGCTTCAGATCCTACAGCCCCACTTATTAGGCATGTGGCTCTCAGAGCTTCAGTCTCCTCATCTGTTAAATGGGGATAATAATAGTACTGACATCATAGGTTTTACAGAACCCAATAAGATAAAGCATCTAGGGCCGGCCCCATGGCTTAGCAGTTAAGTGCCCGCGCTCCGCTGCTGGCGGCCCCGGTTCGGATCCGAGGCGCGCACCAACGCACTGCTTATCCGGCTATGCTGAGGCCGCATCCCACATACAGCAACTAGAAGGATGTGCATCTATGACATACAACTATCTACTGGGGCTTTGGCGGGGGGGGGGGGGGGGGGAAGATAAAGCATCTATTAGTGCAGTGTCTGCAAATAGGCTGTTAAGAAATGCCAGCTGCTTTTATGAAGGGAGATAGCTGTAAAGCAATGTATTGTTTTACATAGTTGAAATGTTCAATTTTGTTGGTATTAAAAAGTCTTTTATGAAATGATGATATTACATAATAATAGTGGGTTCTGGCAACCCTACCTAGCAAAATGAAGGGTTGGCAGCCCTAAGCTTGTCCTCCAGGAGTAAAATGCAGATAACAATACCTTCCAGACCATATTGTTGTGAGAATTAAAGGAGAGAAACGTGGGGAGGTGCCCTACAGAGGTTGGCTGAGCTGGAATTAGATTTTTCTATACCAGCTCTGTCTTGTAAAAATATAATGTGAACCACATACGTAACTGAAAAATTCCTGGTAGCCATATTAAAAACATCAAAAGAAATGGGTGAAATTAATTCTAATAATGTATTTTATTTCAATTATCATTCCAACATGTAATCAGTATAAAAATTGTCAATGAGATATTTTATAATATTTTCTCCCACTGAGGTTTAATGATCTGGTATGCATTTTATACTTATAGCACATCTCAATTTGGACCAGGTACATTTCGTGTGTTCAATAACTCCGAGTCTGGCAGCCACCGTGTTGGGGGGAAGAACAGAACAGCTCTGGGGGGGGGTATCGGCAGCAAAGCTATAGAGAGACACCGATTTCAACTCTTCCCTTCCCTTGTCTGAATCTCTTAAAAATGCAAAATCAAGCTATGAAAAGAATCTTTCAAATTCACTTTCTTCTCTTTGGAATGTCTTTTTTTCAAGTGCTCAGTTCCTGGGCTGACACAAAGGAAGGCATTGGGCCGTGGGTAAGCCTGGAAGTGGCATGCAGATTTTCTCTTTTTGTCTATGACCAGCAGATCTAGCAGGAGAGTACATACTTTCTCATTTTGGAATAATAGAAACCACTTATTAAGTGTCAGGCATAGTGCTAAGTGATTTACATGCATTACTTTAATCCTCACAATGACCCTATGAAGTAGGTTCTATTATTATTCTGTTTTTACAGATGGAGAAATAGAGGCTCAGAGAAGTTAAGTAACTTGCCCAAAGTCACACAGCAGGGAAATGGCAGGACTCGTTCTCACTCAATCTGAAGTCAGTGTCTATACTAATGAGCTGTTATGCCATTCTTTATCATTAGTAAATTGCAGAGTTAGGATTCAAATTAACCTCTGACTTCAAGTTGATCCATTCAACCACTCTCTGAAGCCCCAGTTTTCTCAATTTAAAAGAGAATAATAGTGGTCACTTTGCAGGGTAATTTTGGGCATTAAACGAGTGAATTTACTTGCAAATCTGTACTGGAAATGGAACTGCTTTGTCTCACTGCAGGAGCTCTAGCTCAGGCCTTTCACTATGGCTCGAAATCAGATCTATCAAGTTCAGTAACCTTTAGAGACAGTCCCAGAAAGTGTGACCCCAGTGCTTGGCACAACAGGCCTAGAAGTTAGAAAATCTGGGATGAGACCGTGGGCCCTGCACACCGCTGTGTGATGGAGTGCAGTGAGCACTGGGCTAGGAGCCAGGGCACTCTTGTTCCAGTCGGGACGTCCCTCGGAAAGGCTAAGAAACCTTGGGCAAGTCCCCTCTCTGTAAACCGGGAGTACACACCCACACCCACACACACACACACACACACACCGTTTAAAGGCCCTGCGTCAGCCACGTGACTGCGAATGCACGCGGCGCTCTGTTCCCCAGTGGGCGAAAAACGCAGAGGTGGCCTTATTATGAATGGATACCGAGCAAGAACCCCAGGGTTGAGGCTTCAGAGAGAAGTCACTATGGTGACCACAGCAGAGGGAACGAGTGCGGGCTCCAAGAGCCCTCCAAGGTCTCTTGCCTTTCATTCCAGAACTGCCGGCTCCCCGCACCGCGAGCTCTGCCAAGTTAAGTGCCTCAAGGTCAAGGGAACAAAGAGAGGATGACAACTAAATTGGCTTGTCTGTTTCCTTCTTCGTCAGCATCCACAGCCCTGGGTGGAGTGGGCTGAGTCTGGAAGGAATTCGGCTTTGGATACAGGAGCCAACTCATACAGAAGAGGGTCGCCTCTGAAGGTCCAGGGACGGTTGGGGTGGGACAGGGTGGGGCGGGAGCGGCGCCCCCTCCAAAGCGGCGCCACGAAGACAGCCGAGCCCCAGGCCTCTGCTGCAGGAGTAGAGCTGAACCATACGAACCGAACCGTGAAGAGTCCTTGACACACTCTTCTGGGACTTGCTCCTTGCCTACACCCAGCAAACACACCAGAGCAAAAAATAATGTGTTGTGACCCAACGGAGGACAGAAAGAGCTGGCTGGTGGAGCCTCTGGATTCTAGGATGGGGACTCTCTTGTCCCTCCTCCCCATCAGATCCCGGGCAACCCAGTCAGCCTGCGGCTCTGCACACTCCCTCCACAGATCCCGTGTTTGGAATCCTCCTCTTGCAAGACTGCCAAGGCCCTATTTTATTCACTTATTTATATATTTATTTACTGAAGTAAGAATTGAAACATTTCCCCCCAAGAAATACAGGTTCATTGTAGAAAAATGAAAAAATAAGGATAACTGGATAGGCAGAAAGAAAAGAAAACCCACAGTGATCCTACCCCCGAGAAATAACTATTCACTTAGTCATTTGTTTATGAATTCTACAAATATTTTTTGAAGGCCTACTATATGCCAGGCACTGGGCTACGTGGGAGAGGTGCGATGATGAATAAGATAGACATCACAAAAAAAAGGGGCTTTTTTCTATGTACACACATTCCTTCCTAAAAAAATCTCCGCTGTTTTTAAAACAAACAAATACAAATAAAACAGAGAGTAGGAATTTGGTATAAAAAGGAACCAAAGCAACTTAGAACTGAATAGTCAGGTCATTTTTATATTAGCATATGTAGCAACTATGTAGTCAGAGAAATAACTGGGGATTAACACTGAAATAGCTGCTTGGAAGTGAATAGTCATGAAGTAAACAATAAGACTAATGCCTGCCCCAGCTTCTGGCTCCGAATTTACATTGGATGAGCCAAACGACCTCCATGCTCCCGGCCAGGCCTCAGACCTTTGGGAGGGATGATAAGAATAGTTACTGCTTCAAGACATGGTCCATTTTAACGTAACCTTCACAGCACCTATTTGAGGTAGAGATTATTATTACCATGCCCATATGACAGATGAGGAAACTGAGACAGAGAGAAACTGTGATGACACAGAAGCAGTCCTATCAAAATGATCTTGGATTTGTGGTTTTTCAAGGATGGCTCTCATATCACATGTACTTTTTTTTTTTTTTTTTTGGTGAGGAAGATTGGCCCTGAGCTAACAACTGTTGCCAATCCTCCTCTTTTTGCTTGAGGAAAATGGTCCCTGAGTTAACATCTGTGCCAGTCTTCCTCTATTTTGTATGTGGGACTCTGCCACAGCATGGCTTGATGAGTGGTGTGTAGGTCCACACCTGGGATCTGAACCTGTGAACCCTGGGCCACAGAAGCAGAGCACGCAAACTTAACTACTAGGTCACTGGGCCGGCCCTCACATGTACTTCTTTAGCTGAGGTTTCCACCCATTTTTCAGAAAGCTTCACTTAAGGCTGTCAGAGCAAATGATAACTTTCCCAGAGAAAACACAGGGAGCATTTTGTAATCAATGAGCAAACAGGTATTACTCTCTGGTACCTATATTTACCAGCTGTGTAACTAGCTGTGTTACTAGTGACCTTGGGCAACTTACTTAAGTATTATTACTTGACCTAGCACTATGATAAGAAGCTATAAAATCAAGTCCTTACTTGATAAGTCTAATAATCTAATAGCTACTACATTTGAAATGATGGGCGAGCCCAACTGAGAGGAATGTCAAGTAAATAAATGTTCTTAGAACTTTTTGAGGGGGGTGGGTACAATCAGGGGTGTTTAGAATCTAAGGTCAGGTTTAACCTGTGGGCTTGGAACTAGAAGTCTGGACAGAAATGCACACTGATATGCCATTAACCCAAGGATTCTGTCCTAGGGGACAGCTAAGGAAATATAAGAAACAGCCAAAAGATCAAAGTTGCCAAGAGCACATTCCTTGGAGACTGACAGGCCCAGTTCCCATCCTAATCCCAGACTCCAGCTCTGGAAGCCTTCTTTGACCTCTCTGAGGCTCCCCCTTGCTGGGTTGTTGCAAGATCAGTGTTCATTTCTGCAAGACACGCAGCATGAAGCCCAGCCAACTCTCACGGTTTTCCCAGGACTGCCCCACCTTTGACACCGAACGTCCTACATCCCAGGAAACCCCACGGTCCCAGGGGAAACCAAGATGGTCAACTTAGAACCACTCCCTCCAAGCAGTGCCCTTGGGGTCCATTTTTAAGGAACTGTGTTGACACGACAGCTGTTGAGAATATACAAAGAAGGGATGAGGAACTTGTGAAAGAACTCCCGAGACCGTGGAGGAAGATGTCTCAGGACAGTGCCCACCTTTGATGTGCTTGATCCCCCCCAGGCTCATCTGGTTGCTCTCTCTGCCTGGCACACAGTAGGTACTCACTAAATGTTGGATGAATGATAGCTCTCCTTACAGAGATTGTCCTCAATATTGGGATTCACCTTTGTAATATGATGGTCTCTTCCACCTGCCAGTCTGAGGTGAGGATCTGTTACTAGAGGGCAGGTGGTATGGGGTTTAAAAAATCTACATAGAACAAGAGGCTTTGGCAGAGTCTATTGATGAGTATGTAGGGGTGGGGGGAGGTTTGGGGAAACATCTGAAATATTTTTCCTTTTTATTTTTTTAAACCTTTAAATTCTGTGATAATCATTTCCCAATAATCTCTGCCTCTTAGTACTCATGCCCTTGTATAATCTCCCCTTATATGTGGGCTGGACCTAGCGACTTGTTTCTGAACAGAAAACAGCACAAGTGATGGGACGCCTCTCTGAGATTAGGCTATAAGAGACTGGACTTCTCTCTTGCTTGCACCATTTTGCTCTGGCTCATCTCCTATGCTTGGTCTGAGGAAGCAAGCTGTAAATCCTGAACAGTTCTATGGAGAGGCCCACGTGTCAAGGAGCTGAGGGCAGCCTCTGGCCAACAGCCACCGAGGTACTGAATCCTGCCAAGAATCATGTGAGTGAGCTTGGAAGTGGGCCCTTCCCTAGTCTAGCTTTCAGATGAGACTGCAGCCTCTACTACCATCTTGATTATAGGCTTGAGAGAGACCCTGAAGAGATGATCCAGCTAAGCCATGCCTGATTTCTCCCCACAGACACTGTGATAAAATACATGTATGTTGTTTAAGACACTAGCAGTAATAGATAGCTAATACAAATCTACATACAGAAAAGCACATATAAGTGTACAGCTTGATGAATTTTTATAAGCTGAACATACCTGTGTAACCAGGTATTTTCTGAAGAAGCAGAAAATTATCAGAATCCCAGAAAACCCCACTCATATTCCCTTTTAATTACTAGCTGTACTGTTCCCCTTTCGCCACCAAGAATAACCTCTATCCTGACTTCTAATAGCATAAATTTGTTTTGCTTGTCTTTGTACTTTATATAAATGGGATCACACAGTATGTAAAAAATAGCCTTTTAGCAGATTCTTAGAGAGATCCCTCGATACATTGAGAACCACTGAGACACATGGAGAGAGAGCCAATGATTGACATGTTTGTCAGTAGTTATCCATCACAGTCTTGGTCTGGGAATAGGCGATCTGATGTTAGAAGAGAAATATTAACAGAAATAGGCCTAGAACAGGAGGAGCGATTCATCCAGCCACTGTGCTCTGCAGCCATGTGCTGTAAATCAGTTCCTGTTGTTCTGAGTCTCTGTTTCCCCTGCTATCGTCTGTCTGTAATTCGATTTCCTGAGAGACCAGGCCCAGAAAAAAAAAAAAACACTAAGCCATAATTAGCCATATTTATCCCTCTCCATGAACCAACACCCCAGTGTTCGGGTTTTTACCTAGTCTTTCACAAGTGTGGCTTTGGGAGTCAGAGCCCCTGGAGTATGATCAACCCCAGATCGATAAGACTGGATCTAGATCTAGTTGCTAACAATTACTGAGCTAAGTTTACCATGATTTAGGGTCTATGTTAAGCACTTTAAATATGTTACATAATTTAAAAACAAACAAACCCATAGGAAGGTGGTTATTATTAAGATATTTTATAAATGAGGAAACAGAAGTTAAGCAACTTGCCTAAGATCATGCTCAGATCATACAGCTAGTCAGAGGGCACATACAGGTTCATTCACTTCTATTCTCTGAGTATTTAGCCACCAAACTATAGTATTCCGCAGAGCTCAAGATCAAAGTCTGCTTGTGACAGTGAGGATCAAATTGAGTAGTCAGCTGGATTCCTTATCCCTGCCATCATCTATCCGTCCATCCTTCCACCCATACATCCATCCATTCAACAATCTGTCCAATCAACCAACTATCCACCTGCTATAGTCTGAATGTTTGTGCCCCTCCAAAATTCAAATGTTGAAATCCGAACCCCCAAAGTGATGGTATTAGGAGGTGGGGCCTTTGGGAGGTGATTAGGCCATGAGGACAGGGCCCTCATGAATGAGATTAGTGCCCTTATAAAAGAGGCCCGGGGCCCCCCCATGGTATAGTGGTTGTGTTCAGCGCCCTACACTTCGGCAGCCTGGGGTTCGTGGGTTCGGTTCCTGGGTGCAGACCTACACCACTTGTCAAGCCATGCTGTGGCGGCAACCCACATACAAAATAGAGGAAGATTGGCACAGATGTTAGGGGCCGGCCTGGTGGCATAGCAGTTGAGTCCACGTGCTTCGCTTCGGCGGCCCGGCATTCACAGGTTCAGATCCCAGGCGTGCACCTATGCACCGCTTATCAAGCCATGCTGTGGCAGCATTCCATATAAAGTAGAGGAAGATGGGCACAGATGTTAGCCCAGGGCCAATCTTCCTCAGCAAAAAAGAGGAGGATTGGAAACAGATGTTAGCTCAGGGCTAATCTTCCTCAAAAAAAAAAGAGGCCCCAGAGAGCTCTTGCCTGCTTCTGCCAGGTGAGTACACACCGAGAATTCTGCAACCTGGAAGAGGGCACTCACCCAACCATGCTGGCACCCTGATCTTGTACTTCGAGCCTCCAGAACTGTAAGAAATAAATTTCTGTTGTTTATAAGCCATATAGTCTGTGGTATTTTGTCCTAGCAGCTTGAATGGACTAAGACATCATCCAGCCTTCCAACCATCCATCTAACCCTCCACCCATTCATTCAACCATCCAGCCAGCCACAAATACCACATGGCTATCCATTCCACAAATATCAAGGGCCTCCTCTGTGCTGATTCTATGCCAAAAGGAGGCTGAATGCAGAGGTGACTAGCATACCACAGCACATGTAAAAGCTAGGTTCCCACTAGATTTGGAACGCCCTGAGGGCAGAATCTCTTGTTTTTATATCTGTAGTACATAAAGTATGATTTGGCTCCTGTTTTCCTTTCCAACCTTATCTCACTTACTTATCTTCCTGCTCATTCTTCTTCAGCCACACTGGTCTCTTTCTGTTTCTGGAATAAGCCAAACCCTCTTTTCCCTCAGGACTTTAACAATTGCTTTCTTTTGATCCAAATGTTCATTCAGCAGTGTCAATAGCTGGCTCCTTCTTATCCTTTGCATTTTAGCAAAAATGTCTTGTCCTCAGAGAGGCGTTTTCCGACCACCTTCTCTAAAGGAGACATGCTCTGCCTCTCTCTCAGCTGCTCCTGATCACCTCACTTTGTTTATCCCTTTTATGGCATTGCTCACAATCTGTAATCATCTTGTTTATTCATTGCTTATTTTCTAGCTCCCTCGCTAGAAAAATAAGCCCAGGAAGCCAGGTGCTAAGTCTTTCACATTCTTTCTGCATACCTTCTGCCTGCCTAGCCCAGTAACTGACATATAGTAGGCCTTCAATATTTATTTGTTGAATAAATGGATGAAAGATGCATGATCAGATCTTCCCAGTATTAGGAAGCTTGAAGAGTAGTAGAAAACAGACCTTGAAAGACGGAGTAGGAACAGAGAAGGCCTTGAAAGACAAGCAGAAGAGGGTACACTTAATGTGAATGTAGGGATCCAGCAGAAGCTCTTGAGTTGTAGGATGAAACTAGTGATTTAGAAAGGTGACTTGATATGCCACAATCTGCTATAAATCCTTAATTTAAACAATTCACTGCAGCATCTTGCAATGAATTACTGCAAGAGGTAATCAGGTTCTAGGACCTGAACCGTATTTTTCTCCCTGTGGAAGATTATACAATGTGGGCACTCAGTGTGGGTCTAGGAGTTTCATAGAACGACATGTTATGTTTAATTAACTGATTGTGGTGAACTATAGACAAAGTGATCTTGGTGAAAACTCTGTAAGGTGGGATCCATGTCTGTTTACTGCAGACATCTAGCCTGCAGGAGAACAAAAAATTATTTCTTCAATGAATGAGTGAGTGGAACAATCATGTACTTGGAAACAACTAAATTAGATACGATCTGCTGCTAGCTATCGGTGTAACCTTTAAGAAGATCTTTAACCTGGCTAAGGGTCAGTTTGCTCATCTGTAAAAGAGGGAGAAGACTTAACTTACAGGATTTTAAATGAAAGCTTATGGGAAAATCTCTGGCACAGAGTGGACACTCAGTAAATTCATTTTGTTCTGTTACTTTGGAGATGCTGAACCTGCCCTGACTGGTATTTCCTACTGGCCTTTTCCCAAAATCCCCATGGCCTGAAACAGAGCATATGGTGATATTTACTTTTTGCCACTTTTAGTCCTTTCAGTCTAAAACTGGAATTCTGACTCTGCAACTTACTAGCTGAGTGACCTTGGGCACCCTCTTTGTGCCTCAATTTCTTTATCTATAAAATGGGCATAATAACAGTACTCACCTCATAGGAGTATTGTAAGGATTAAAGTGTTTGCACTAGGGGGCCGGCCTCGTGGTTCAGCGGTTAAGTGCGCACGCTCCGCTGCTGGCGGCCCGGGTTTGGATCCTGGTCACGGGCCGACACACTGCTTGTCAGGCCATGCTGTCGTGGTGTCCCATATAAAGTACAGGAAGGTGGGCAGGGATGTTAGCTCAGGGCCACTCTTCCTCAGCAAAAAGAGGAGGATTGGCATGGATGTTAGCTCAGGGCTGATCTTCCTCACAAACACACACTAAAAAAAAAAAAGTGTTTGTACTAGTGCCAAGTGCTTAGTAGGTGCTTGATAAATGTTAGCTGTAATTATTCCTTAGAATTTTATTTTTCACTCTCCTTAATGCTGGCAACTTTTCTCCTCTCCCTCCTGTAGGCACTTTCAGGGCCTACAATCCCTTCTGGCAAAAAGGCTGACTCGCAGATGCAATTTGAGAGAAATGGGTTCAGTAGATTCTTCCAGACATAACAAACCAACAGACTTAAAGTGGGAATAGAGAAGTGAGGGCATTAGGACACTGAAGAGAGAGAGTTTTGTACCTGTGGCATAGGAGATGCCAGGAAAGAAATAGGCTTAAGTAAGAAGCCAGGTGCACCCACTTTCCAGTGAACTTGGAGAGAACAAGCAGTGTTCACATGAAAGTCCAGCAATGCCTCAGGACTGCTCTCTGGAACATTCATCAGCTTAATCCAGTGTGCATGGTGTCCCTCCTCTTTTCATTAGCATTTTCCTACTTTGAAATAAGTAGGTGCATTGTTCCTAGAAAGTGGAGAGGTCAAGGAAAACACTCCTTGTGTGGGGGTTGGAGTGGCTGCCACGAGGTTATGGACAATGTCTTGCACATCATTCTATCCCTAGCATAGGAGGAGTTAAAAAGCGTTTGTAGAATTATTTTCCAACTTTAGTTGCCCTTCCCAAAGAAGCTCGTCATGCCCACACGCGGCCGCAAGCAGGTCCGCGCCTAGAAATAACATTTATTCTAAGGACCTCTGCGCAGGGATTCTTGGGAAGCGGTGCCCCTCCCACATTCCCATGTTACTCCGCCCCTAGGTCGCCTTTGAAAGAACTGGCACGCCACGTGATTCCACCCTTTATCCCGCCTCTGAAAGCCTGGCTGATAATGGGCAGGAGCGTGGGCCAACCATAAAACTTATATCTCCTCTTCCAGCCAATAGAAAGAGGCAATAAGTCTATGGCTCAGCTTCTGTGACTTCCCCGCACCTCCCCCCCCGCCGCCCTCCCCTTCTAAGATTCGACATTTGACAATTCATCCGGCCAATGAGAAGTTCCTGCTCTGTATGGGAGGGATGCGCTGACTGGATGATAGACGTCCCCAGCTGGCCAATGGACTGTCAGAAGTGCGGGAGGGGTGTAGGACGGAACCAATGGCACGGTGCCAATAACGAGCATCAGGGAAAGGGCGGGACGAAACTGTTCGCGGGAGGGAGGGGAGGCCCAGGGAACCAAGCAGCGCTGCCGCCGCCGCCGCCGCCGCCGCTGCAGCCGGAGTTGGAGGAGGGAGAAGCCAGGAAGAAAATGGCGGCCGTGGCTGCAGAGGCGGCAGCGACTGCAGCGTCCCCCGGGGAGGGGGGCGCCGGCGAGGCCGAGCCGGAGATGGAGCCCATCCCCGGCAGCGAGGCCGGCACTGACCCCCTCCCGGTCACGGCCACTGAAGCATCTGTGCCGGACGGCGAGGCCGACGGGCAGCAGTCCTCTCCTCAGGCCGACGAGCCGCCGCTCCCGCCGCCACCGGGGGAGCTCGCACGCAGCCCGGAGGCAGCGGGGCCGGAGCTGGAGGCTGAGGAGAAGCTGCCCGCCCGGGTGGGGGAGCCGGCGGCAGCCGCGCCTCAGGAAGGGCCCGACCCTCCACCTTCCCCTGCCCCACCGCCCGAGCAGCTCCCGGCTCCCGAGGAGCGCCCGCAGCCGCCGCTGCCCCAGCCCGCAGCCCCGGCGCTCGTGCCGCCGGCGGGCGGGGACTCCGTGGTGTCGCAACTGATCCCCGGCTCGGAGGTGCGGGTCACGCTGGACCACATCATTGAGGACGCGCTCGTCGTGTCGTTCCGCCTCGGGGAGAAGCTCTTCTCCGGGGTCCTCATGGATCTGTCCAAAAGGTACCGCGCCCGCCCCCAGCACGCCCCCGGGGCGCCCCGGGCCGCTCGGTCCCCAGGGAGGGAGCGAGCCAGGGCGGCCCCTTCACCCCGGGCTCCCGGCGCCCCGCCGCCTGCACCGCCCTCGGGTCCCGCGCGGCGCGGGGCGCGCGCTCCGAGTGGGGCTGGCGTGCGAGGGCGGGCCCTGCCCCAGGTGGGCGCCTGCGAGGGCAGGTGTGCCACCGGGTGGGGGGCGCGGGGGCATATCGGGCTCGCGGTCTCACCCCCCAGCCCCTTCCGCGCCCTGGCCTGGCTCACCCACACTGGGGCGGGTGGGTTCATGCAAAAGGCAGAAGGATTTTTGCAGAGCACAGGGTGCTGGGCGGAGGAGATTGCCTGTGAGGCACCTCTGTTCTCAAATTAACCTTTAACGTGAACGAGGTTGGAGAAAGGGGTGTGTGCATTGGGGTTCCCAAAAGGTTAACTGTCACTCCTCATAGGGCGGGAGAACATTTATTAAAAATGAGCCTTTTGACTGTTACTCTTACTGTTAGAACTAGTTTCTCTAGATAACTGTTCAGTAGGGAAGCACGTTTGGCTAATTATAATGATAGTTTTAAGAAAAGTCTGAAGAAGACATCAGATTTTTTTTTTGACCTTTAATATTAAGATGGTGTGGTACAAAGGTGCGCAAATATCTGACTTCTAATACAGTTTAGATTTATGTACTAGTTTATGTATTTTTACATATTTATGTATTAGTTTAGATACAATTTATGTATTAAGGACAAGAAGGTTGAGTTCCCCCACAAACCTGGATCTTAGCCACCACATCTTTTGATTTACTGTTATGGGCATTGCTTTAAACAGGTAAAGAAGGTAGGTTCTAAGTCTCGAGTTGAGTTAATCTTTTTATTCTCTTCTTTTGCAGATATGAAGTGCAGAGACTCCCTTTCACGGCTCTCCACTCTGTTTCCTGCAACAGCACACACTCTGATGGTATCTCACCTGTTTGGAAATGGCTTATTTTAGTATGTTTTACTTTTAACTCCTTGCCCTCCCATTAAGACACAAGAATCTTTTCCCATTTGGAGAAAAAAGCCATTTAAAATACATATTGAAGTATGGTGTTTGGGGGGAAAAGATGGGAGCTTTTGCAATTACTTCTGTATATTGTTTAATCTCAATTTTTTTTTTTTTTTAGTTTTTAAGAATTTTGAGTTAGGACTTTTGCACTTTTGTTTTCATAGTTAGAAAGCAGAATAAGACCAGTGTGCTTTCTATTGATGTATTTAATAGTGAAAGAGAGTGAGACGCAGTAGTGTGTATGCTATTGAATCAAACAGAAGTGAAGGCCAGTGATTGTGTGAGAATCTGGATTTCAAATCTGCAAAAGGAAGGTGCAGAAAGGTAAGTTGTTTCTGGAAATGGAATGGATAGTGTTTTCCTGTTTTGAGTGTTTTCCTGTTTCCTCATTGTGTTGGTGTTTTATTTTTAAAAAAATTTTTTTGGTAGGGAATTGCAATTTTTTGAGTTTTGATCTATTTTGCTAACAGTGCTTCTTATAAACAGCAATTTATTTTGTTGGGGAAGCTATTCCTATTATGAACCTTTTACATTTTAATGTTTTGAAGTGAAAGCATCCTGTTATTAAAGTATTTTTTAAAAAGCCATTAAGGGAACCATATCAACTTTTCATTCAACAAATACTTATTGAGCATACGTTGTGTAAGGCACCCTTCTAGGTATTCTGAATATTACATATATGAGACACAGTCCCTGCCTCCTAGAAGCTTATATGGGAGGCACCCATTGTGGAAGTGGTGAGGAAATAAAACACAGTATTTTTAAAATTTAGCACTTCAAGGAATTATTATTGGACCAATGATTGACTAGTTGGGTATCCCTTTTTCGTAATTTAATATAATTTGGAAAAATGGATCTGCCAATATATTTTGTAATCTGCGCTTACCTTGGTTGCATACTTTCATGTATAGTTTGGGGGTTAACTGATGATCCAGGGGAGACTCTTGATAGATTTGTCTAAGACCTTGACTGTTGGCATCAATTGCTTTAAAAATAGTTTGTGTCCTATTTGAATTGGCCATTGAATTAAAGCTTTAGGTAAAAATAGCAAGAGCTTCCTATTGAGTGCCTGTTATATACCAGGCATTGTATCACATGCTTTAGTCTTTATAACTCTGGTGGTATGTTTCATTTATATAGGAGGAAATTGAGGTTCATTTAATTTGGCCAGTTGTTTAGCTTGTAAATGGTAAAATAAGGATTCAAATGTAGGTTGATCTGATTCTAAAGCCTATACTTTTTCTGCTTTCATATTAGAAAGTTAGTTGGGCTAACAAATTTTGTTTTAAACAATGAGTAAAGAGTTGCATATTTCTGAAATTTAGTGCTTATCTTGATTTCAGTAGCTGTGTGGGATAATAAATAGGGATGGGGGCTGGAGCCAAGCAGATTCTTTAGTTAGCTCACAGCCATGGAACCCTCTGCTCTGGAAACTCCCCATTTCCTTAGCTGTATATTGGGGAACACATAGTAGGCTCAGAAGTCTTGGTTCTTGCCTGTTCAGTGAGATAGTCAGGAAAGAATTAACATTTGGGAGACTACTAAGTGCATCAATGTATGTGTGCTTCTCTTCAGTCTTCTAAAGGGCCAGTTACTGCTTTTATTATTCTATTCCGACATTAAACGGTACAGAAATGTCTTTTAAAGTTGGAAGAGTTGTCCACTGTGTGGAAAAAGTGTTTGATCCTAGCGTACAGGATTTCATATACGTGTGGATTGATCAAGAGTCTGCTTTTGTAAGCATTTGACATTCTTCACCTTCCTGTCATCATATAATTTTTGCCTTATTTTTTAGAGTTATTTGATTGAAGAACACATTTTTGAGGAGACTCCTGTGGAAAAAAGGAGCAGGACACATGTAATTACAAAACTGAAAGAAAAGTGGTACAAAATAGTAGGTTGATCTGAACAGACTGTCAGGGTACTTGGGTTTTGACTTCTCGAACCAGCCTCTCCAGTTAACACTGTGACTTGAGGCAAATCGCTGTGTTCCAGTCTCTAGTTCTTATGAGACTAATTCATTTTGACTTTAGGCAGTTCACTTAAACACAAAAAAGCAAACAAACTTGATGCCTCAGTTTACATATATGTAAAGTGAATAGGGTGACCCAGTGGTGGTCTGATTTTACGTACCATCGTGGTTTGATTGTTACCTTTTCCTCCTTTCTTTCTTCAAAGTAGCTTGCTTTGGCTAATAAATGACATGGTCACCCTAAAAATTAGGATGTTTGAATATCTGGTTAAAAACAGATTTTATGTAGCATAGTATTTATTTGAAACTGAAGACTGTTAGGGTGAGGCCTGCATTCTCTCCTGTACTTGAGACTCCTCCCTATTGTTGTATACCCAGCCCTCTTGGGTAGTTTAAATTACCTGCCTACTCCTGAATTCATTAGCAACGTCGAATGACGATAGTCTGATACTAGCAGATAAAAATAATCAACTAATAATCAACCCACAAATTCAGTTAGGTTTTCCTATTCCCTTTTCTTAACCTTATGCTTTTGAAATTTTGACATAGGTAAATTTGTTTCTTCATTTACTGTTATTTATAATACGCATTCCTTTAGGTTGCTAAACTGTCTTAATGATTATTTTAGACAGAATAATAAATCAGTGGTTGTACCATAATTTTTGTTTAACTTTTTATTATGGGAAATGAACCTCCATGTAGGTATCGCGGTTGCTTTGACATTTATCAACTGTTAGTCAAACTTGTTTCATCATATGCCCACCTCCACTGGATTCTTTTGAAGCAAATCCTAAACATACCACTTTACCATAAATATTTTGGTATAGATCTCTAAAAAGATAAGGACTTAAAAAATCATAACTGTACTACTATTATCACACCTAAAATAATAGCAACAGTTCCTTTATATCATCATATATTCAGTCAGTAATAAAATTTCACAGGTCGTCTCAAAATTAACATCTCAATTAACATCTAAGTTTTATTCAATTTAGGATCCAAGTAAAGTTTATACATTGCAATTGGTTGGTAAGTTTCATGTGTTTCATCGGTAGTTCTCCTGCCATTACTCCTGCCTTATAGCTTGTTTATGAAACCATAGACTTTGGGAGAATTTTCCACATTATGGATTTGTTTTCCAATTGTATCCCCTTGGGTGGATTTCTAAAATGTTTTTAAAATAGTTCTTTTCCTTCAGGAGCAAACTGCAGGGACAACAACCACAGTTCTCTGAGGGCCTCCTGTGAAAACCTCCTGTCCCTTGTTTTGGGTCAGTAGAAATGATATGGGTATCTCTTGCCTGCCTGCAAACATTTAGACCTATCCCTTCTACACAGCTCCAACTTTTAGTAATTCCAAACATAGAAAAATTTAACCAGTCCAGATTATCTGCAAAGGGCATTCAGCTCAGGTTTCTGAAAAGATAGTTTCTCTGGCTTCTCAATCCGTACCTGAAGGGACATTTACTGGGTCCTGTTGCTTCTTCCTACACAGAGGGATCATTTAAACTGTTTATTACTGTTCTCCACATCTTAGAAAATAGTTATAAAGCCACTTTGAAATCCTGAAAAATCTTCCTGAATTCCATTTTTTTGGACCTGATATGAATTAAAGAATCATGAAGTAAATACTTATGCTTAAAAACCCTTGTGCATTTTAATTTTGTGATACATACTTATTAAAGGTAGCTAATTGTATTTCTGAATTGATCTTTTATGGATATTGACTTTTTGTGTCTGTTATGTGGGATACTGTTGCATTAAAAAGAATTGAGGTGATTTCTTTAGGAAACTGCAGCTTTCACTAAGTCCTTAAAACAATTTGTGGAAAATTTACTTGTTTTTTTAAGGAAATATAAACCAAGACAATGATTTTTTTTCTTTACAGAGACCATGAAACAAACGTATGGTGCAATAGCCCTACTTTTGGTGGGAAAAATATACAGCCATTCTGGTGAAGCAGTGAGTAGTGGTATCAGTAGCTTATACTAAGCGTCCAGGTTGAGAATTTAGGCCTCAAGTAGAATGCTTGAATGATTGTGTTGAGTTATACATATTTAAAACACTTAAATATTTTTTGGTGATTATTCTGCTTATGTCCCAAGGTGTTGATAAAAGGTTTCCACAGTAAGATAGCATAGAGGCAAGTGCCAATCACTTTCTGACCCAGACAGCTTTAGGACCCCCACTACTGGTATACATACTGTATTGAGAGGGAGCTCTTCCATCGCATGTTGGACTGCGATGATGCTTTTTTTGGAAGTGATTAGTTGTTGGACATTTAAAACCTAGTTTGAGTGTAAAGAATCCTGTAACATCACGGTATTAAAAATAAATTTTATAAACTAGATAACTAGATGTGTTATACACAAACTATGTCAGGCATGTTTTATCGGACTTGCGGTTTCTAATGAGGTTTATTTTCAGCCTTTTATGTGTAAATAAGACCATACTTCACTGTGTACTGTTTTAAAGCAAAGCTCTTGGTGAAACTAGGTTTAATCTTGCTAAGATCGTTTTGTCTGTGGGTGGCTATTAAAGAGTTTGTGTATTATGTACTCAACTCCTGTTATGGCTGAGTTAATTACACATTGATAAAAAATAAAAAATGCTCTTAGTAGTTATTGTGCCTATGAAGTGCAGCCTTATTTCTTGATATTTATCTGCTCTCTTCTCCCTAAATTCTCCAATTAGTTCAGGTACACGTTACCAGCAGAACAGAGCTTGCTCTAGCGGCAGATCTTGCAAGAAGAAGAAAGTGGAGGTTAAGTTACACTCTGGATAGATTTAATATAGAATGTTTTTGCTGGGGCTGGCCCGGTGGCGCAAGCAGTTAAGTGCACGTGCTCTGCTGCGGCAGCCCGGGGTTCGCTGGTTCGGATCCCGGGCGCGCACTGACGCACTGCTTGTCAAGCCATGCTGTGGCGGCGTCCCATATAAAGTGGAGGAAGATAGGCACGGATGTTGCCCAGGGCCAGTCTTCCTCAGCAAAAAAAGAGGAGGATTGGCAGATGTTAGCACAGGGCTGATCTCCTCACAAAAAAAAAAAAAGAATGTTTTTGCTAAACACTTTTGGACAGTGGTCCTCAAAACAAATGTGCTTAAGATTTCTGAGCTCCACTCCACCAATTTGCATTTTTACCAAGGTGATTCTGATGCAGATGATTCTTGAACCATATTTGGAGATAACTGATTTTTAGGGGGTAGTTTTGCCAAAATAGTAGGACCATAAATTTGTTAAACCTATTTTAAGTTACTGGTTAATTTCAATTGAGATGTAATTGCAAAGTAAACAATACCTGTGGGGATGGGCCACTTGGGTGGCACATCCAGATCCTTACTGTAGAACTGGTAATTAGACTTGCAAATGGTTTCTTAAATCTGGTTGCCCACTAGAAGTTGAAGTAGTCCATAATTTTCATCTCTTCCCCTTGGGACCAGTTTTATATAGTCAGCTTACAATAGAAGAGTGGTTTTCAGCTTTTAAAATTCGTACCTACTATAATATTTGATTTCACTTTTCTGCCTGTTCCCTCCATCTAAGGAGGTTGCCAAGCTGTGCTTTCTGTAAGTAATAAGAGCTACTTTGTATTTCCCACTCTTTTGCTAGGCACTGTCCCAAGTACTTTGTATACATTGTTTCATTTTGCTCTGGAAAATCCAATGAAGTTAATTCTGTTAATCCCCATTTCACAGATGAAGACACTGAACCTCAGAGAGATTAAGTAAATTGCCTAAAATTTGAAGTGGCAGATATTAGTAGGTATATTGAAGATGCCTTTTTTGAATGGTAGATACACAATTCTCTTAAGATTTGAAAATAATCCTGTTCTAATTCTAATACACTTAGCTATATTTTACCATTACCATTTAGCTTATGATTTTGATGGGGAGTTACCCTGGTAGGTAGAAATGATCGAGCTCTCTGCCCCTCATTCAATCAGGCAACAGCTGCTGCTTTTAAAATATGAGCTGCTGTTCAGTTCTATTTAGTGAACTCTTGGGCATTTTTGGAAATGTGATTTCTTCTTCATATATGGTCTTTGGTGTTAAATTAAATGTTTTCCCTTGGTTGGCCTGGCGCTGGTAACAGTGGAGTCCACCTGTTCTTGAGAGGAATCACAGAATGTCACATTTGAAGCTCATTGAGCAGAAGATCAGCATTCATTAAGTGCTGGATGATTGAACTGGAAAAGAATTTAAAGACTAAAATACAGTAAGGCCAACGTGTTTTTGGTAAAATAGGAATAGTGAAATAAATGGAAGAAGGTGCCTTTTTAAAAAAGCCCATCTGTTGAGAAATACTTAGACCTCTGTGTAGTGGACCCTGCTGGATATAATACAAAAGAAATATTAAAAGTTCATAGAGGGCCGGCCCGGTGGGGCAGTGGTTAAGTGCGTGCGCTCTGCTGCAGCAGCCCAGGGTTCAGATCCCGGGTGCACACCAATGCACCGCTTGTCAAGCCATGCTGTGGCAGAGTCCCATATAAAGTGGAGGAAGATGGGCACAGATGTTAGCCCAGGGCCAGTCTTCCTCAGCATAAAAAAAAAGGATTGGCAGATGTTAGCTCAGGGCTGATCTTCCTCACCAAAGCAATAAAATAAAAAAATAAATAGAAGTACATAGAAATCATGATGGAAACATAGAAAACTTAAAACTGCTTATTGGTATCTTAGAGCCAGGACCAAAGGAATTGTGTCCAAGTGTTTGAAAACTGATGAGTACTTCCATTAATAATTAAAAAAGATCCTTTTATACCACTGTTCATTTTCTTGGGAACATGTCAAGTATGTTGCTGTAAGTGATGTTGTATGCAAGTGAAGTCAGGATTTGTCTGCTCTTAAAAATATTTTCCCACTTCGTGTGTATTATCATTTTTTTGGATGGTTATTTTATCCTTTTTTTTTTTTTTTTTTTGTGAGGAGGATCAGCCCTGAGTTAACATCTGCCAATCCTTCTCTTTTTGCTGAGGAAGACTGGCCCTGGGCTAACATCCATGCCCATCTTCCTCCACTTTATATGGGACGCCGCCACAGCATGGCTTGCCAGGCGGTATGTTGGTGCGTCCCCGGGATCTGAACCAGCGAACCCTGGGCCGCTGCAGCAGAGCGCACGCACTCAACCGCTTGCGCCAGCGGGCCGGCCCCAGGATGGTTATTTTAGAAGAATTATTTACTATTAGGGAGTTAAATAATTTGAATACTATACAGCTGTTATTACTATTTCTGCTTTTAAAAAGACTGAAGCATAAGTGTTTATCTATAGTTGGTTCCATTTTTATTTCCAAACCTATTTATCCAGGTAAGTTTTTTTAAAGGATTGTTGGAAGGTACATGATTGGGAGCTTAACCTCTAAATTATTAGTGTTTGACCTCTTTCTTCCCACCAAAAAGCTATCTGTGATTTTATAAGAGAGGATTGAGTAGATTTTTTAAAAGATTGAGTAAATTCTTATAGTTGGAGAGATGTTCTTTTAAGACTTGGATGCAGCTCCCTCCCTACCAGTTAATTTTGGAAGATATTTCCTGGTATTCATGTTCAAAATTGGTGGATGGTTTTTATGTTGCTAATGTCATCCTCCCTCCCTCCTCATCCGTTTTGGTATCTGTAGTCCCTGCAGAATGCTCTTGTAATACTTGGGGCTTTTAATTAAAAATATCATCTGTTCACTTACAGTTAATAAAATTGAATAATTTTAATATAATAATTACCATATATCGTGCCTACTTACTGTGTACTAGGCCCTATGGTAAGCAATTATGTACATTGTTATTTAATCTTGATGACAATTCTATCAAGTTACTTAATTACAATTCCAAAAGCCAAAAAGCTCTGAAAACTGAACTTGTTACTTTTTTGATACTTTTTTTTGGTGGCAAATCCTGACTTGAAATTATGTGAGACTATTAGATCTATTTATCCCATTTAGTGTGAATGTTCTTTCATTTTGTTGTTGAAATATTAATATGCTTGATAATAGGGTGCTTATTATCTTTTGCAAACCAGAAAAATTATGAATTCTGAAGGCTGTGTGCATCCCTGGGATTCAGAAAAAAGCATGTGGACCTGTTAGCTCCTCCACTCCCTTCGTGGGGAACTGGGCTGGAGGACAGGGGTTAAGAACTTGATGAGGAGAGGCAGTAGTTAAGAACTTGACTTTGGGCTGATTGCTTGGATTCCTGTCCTGGCTCTACTGTTTACTAGCTGTGTGACCTTGGGAAGGTCACTTACCCTCTCTGTTCTTTAGTTTCCTCAACCGTAAAATGGGGATAGTCATAGCACTTTAATAGGGCTGTTGTGATGATTATATCAATTAATGTAAATGAGTATATATTTAGAATAGTATGTGCCATATAGTAAGTGTTAACTATTATTCTATTATTACTTTTATGAAGTAGCTACTAAGTGGCACAACTAGGATGAATGACAACAGGTATTATAGTCAATAATGGGTTTGCTTGAATAGCCACTCAAATCCATTGTATTGTGGCCTACAGTATAATCTGCATCTTTAAAATACCTTTGAAAGACTGTAGAAGCTTCAGATAACACTGGTGAAGTATAATTAATAAGGAAGGATGACATTTGTGTTTTACTAGGGAGTGAGATAACTAGGAGTTTCTTGCATAATGGACGGTGGGAGATGTTTCAGGCTTTTCTTCCCACTAACCCCTGGGGCAGATGGTTAGTGAGGAAATTAGGGGCTTTGTCATGAGGAGAAGGTTACAGTCTCATTAGGGAGATTGAGTCCTTACAGTCTCTGCTTCCTATATACTTTTAAAACAATTGAAAAGGGCTCGCCTTTGAGCATGACACATTTCAAAGTTAGGGAAAGGAAGATATTTTTGTGCTCTTCCTTGTGCTTATTACATGATGGGACCAAACTAGTATAGCTGTGCTTGTTTTTAACAAAACGATTTCGACGTGTTCGTCCCTATCACTACGTAATCAGAAGCCTTCATTGGCCTCCTCTTGTTCTCCGTCCTCCACACTCGCACCTGACCCTCATGACAACACCGCCTCTCTATCTGCCGTGTGGTTACCTTTATCTTACTGCTTGTGTAAGCTTCTGAACCCTTACCTGTCTCCCACAGAGGAGGGAATCAGGTGCTGACTGGCGGTTCCTCTGCTGCATCTGCTCATCTCTTGGTTTTTACCTCACTTGCTCAGTGTTTTACTTTTTAAACCAGCTTAAACTGGTTACCAACATTCAAAAATAGGTAACCACTCTTCACCATGCCCTACTTCACTCTTCCCTTAATCTGCTTGGGCCCTTCTAGGTGCAAAGCCCATTCCTGAGCACTAATCCATGGTGGTTTCTTTCTTCTGCAGTCTTCAGCCTCTTGGCAGTGACTCTTGCCTTCTGCTCGCACCTACCGAAGTTGGGTCCTACAGCTGGGACCTAGTTTTATACTGTCTGACTAATTAGCATACTTGTATTTGAATATAGAGTTTTTGCTTAGTGGTCCTTGAGGTGAGTTTGCTGGTATTTACACTTAAGTACCACGAACTTTCTTTTTTATATACTTTGTTTACGTTTTGGTGGAACTGAGGTAAACTGAATTTAAGATTAAACTTAAAAACTAATTTTTTAAACTTTTTATTTTAAAATAATTTCAGACATAGCAGAGAAGTGTTATACACTCTTTATCTAGATTCACTAATTTTTTATTTTTTTATTTTTGGTGAGGAAGATTGGCCCTGAGCTCATATCTTCCTCTATTTTGTACGTGGGATGCCGCCACAGCATGGCTTGATGAACAGTGCATCAGTCCGTGCCCGGGATTCGAACCTGTGAGCCCTGGGCCGGCGAAGCTGTGTGTGCAAACTTAACCACTACGCCACTGGGCTGGCCCCCTAGATTCACTAATTTTTAACATTTTGCCACATGCTTTATCATTCTGTATATAAACATATTTTTCTTAAAACTATTTGAGAGTGGGTTGCACACATCATTCTCCTTTACCCCTTCATAGTCTAGTAATTGTGTCCTGAGATCAAAGATATTCTCGTACATAACCACAATATAGTTTTCAAATTCAGGAAACATTGATAGAGTACTTTTATCGAATTTGCAGCCTGTATTTCATTATTTTGTCAGTTTTGCTAACAGCATCCCTTAAAGCTTTTTTCTTCCTCCAGTAAATGATCATATATTGCATTTAGTTGCAGGATAATATAGAATATATGTAATAGGGATATTCCTCGGTTACGTTCGTCTAATATTTGCAACTGTCAGGTCGCACAGGCAGTGTTGTGTTCTTGGGGTACCACAGCTGCAGGCATTTGCCCTCTTTGGTGACGCTCACTTGGATTTTCCCTTAGGTCAGGATGTTGTTCTGTTATTCTCCTGGGCAGTTACTGTTATTTATTTCTCTTGCACTAATAATTCTTTTACCACCATGAAAACTTTACTGCTTCTCATCAAACTTTTCCCTCTACATTAGGTAGATATACAATTAGAAATTTTTTTAATTGTGGTAAAAAAACACATAAAATATACCATCTTAACCATTTTTAAGTGTATATTTCAAAAAGTATTGGTAAGTTCATTCATATTATTTTATTTTTTTTTTTCACATTATTTTAAAAAAGATCTCTAGAACTTTTTCATCTTGCAAAACAAAAACTCTGTACCCATTAAACAACTCCCCATTTTCCTCTCCCCTTAGCCTCTGGCAGCCACCATTCTGCTTTCTGTTTCTGTAAATTTACTACTTTAGATATATCAGTGGAATCATACAGTATTTGTCTTTTTGTGACTGACTTATTTGCCTTAGCATAATATTCTCGAGGTTCATCCACGTTTGTAGCATGTGACAGGATTTCCTTTTTAAGTATGAATAATACTGCATTGTATGTATATACCACATTTTGTTTCTCCATTTGTCCATTGATGGGCACTTGGGTTGTTTCCACCTTTTGGCTATTGTGAATAATGCTGCTTTGAACATGGGTGTGCAAATATCTCTTTGAGACCCTGTTTTCAATTATTTTAGGTATATACCCAGCAGTGAGTGTGCTGGCTCATATTTTTAATTTTTTGAGGCATAGATGTACATTTATTTTGTAAAATTTTTTATTGCATTTAGTTGACTATTGAATTAATTTCATTTGTGCTGAGATTAAACTTTGACATAACCAATCTCACAGAGATGAAACGTGAACTAAAATAACCAAAATAAGTTTTCCTCCCTTTATGATTAAACCTGTTGCTAATTTAAGGAGAGGTGGTTTCTAAAAACATCTACTTGAGCTGAAATAAATCTGGATACTATTTTTCAAGTGGTTAATTGCATATAATTTTTTCCTACTGTAGATTCTTTAAGAGAAAACAATTCTGGGAGGGGAAGGATTCTTTTTGTCTTCTGTTGATCTGTTTGTTGGAGAGAGGTTTGGTCCAGCCAGAACGCTGGGGCCTGTCTCACCTAACCCTCTTGAACTTTTTTCCTGAGTGTTGAATTCCTCAGGACCTCTATTTGCTTTGCCTAAAGTTTGTAATGCCTTAGTTTTTTGTTTCTTCATTTTTAGTGTATAATATTTTAAAAAAGAATTTCCTCCTACAGTTGGCGCTTGGCAACCAGAATTGGAGGGAAGAAAATGAGAATCAGTTGAGCACTATTAAACTCTTGTAAACAGGAAGGAAAAGAATGTAATCCTAGGTCAGAGATGAGTTGATTTGAGTTTGCTGTGAAGTTAAGGCTGATGAACACTACATCAGCACTTTAAAAACTTTTAGAATAAGAGGTAAGAATTCTAAATATGTCTGACTTTTAAAAAAAAATTGAATAGTTGTTGTTAAACATTTTAAGTTTTGTTTGAGGTATTCCTTTGGAAAGGGAATTTGGATAATATGAGCTTCACTCCAGGAAATGAGGCATATTTAGGTATAGGATTGATTGGTAATGCTAGAAATCTTGAGCAAATACCATAATTTTGTAGAGCTTATCAGTGGGGGAATAAAGGCTTCATTTAGTCAAAGCTGTTGTTGAATTTTAGTCATCAAAAAATGCAGACAGCTAAAGTGGAACCCAAATACTAGAAATATCCTACTTCCTATAATAGCCACATTTTGTATTTTGGCTTAAATGCTCTACATTTATATTTGTTTCACCTTTACATTAGCTGAGGATTCTTTTTCATAGTGATTTTCTCTTGCCTTGACACAAAATAACTATTAAGCCTCCAGTATTCTCCCTCTTCAAAATTTTGGCACTTATTACTCCTGAATTATTAAGAAGATAGCTATTTTTAAAACTTTTTATGGATTCACAGGAAGTTGCAAAGATAGTACAGAGATGTCTCTTGTATACGCACCTGATTTTCCCCAGAAGTTATTTTTAATTAAGCCATAACACCTGAATATTTTTCCTTTAGAATTTTTGGGTAGTGATTAAAGAAGCCTAAGAGCGGGTAAGGGTTCGAATGAGTCACCGATACGTTAATAAATACCCTCGTGCTGCACAGAGAAGGGGTGCGGGAAGGAGGAGAGAGACTTTGTGTGTTATTACTCAACTCCCTGGAGTATTTGTAAAAAGTTCTTTAGAAAAAGCTCAAGCAAGGGCTATTAGTCAGCCTGCCACCTCTCACTGATCATTAAAGCCTTCCTCTGCCGAGGTCACCCTTTGGTGAGCATGCACGTGGGACATAAATATCTTCACCTTAGAAAAAGCTAAAGCAAAAGTGCTTGCTAAAAATGCAGATCCTGGGTTCCACCCTAGGGGAGTCTGATTCAGTCTTGGGCAGGGCTTTGGAATCTCCATTTTCAAACACCAGTGAGTGCTGTGTTGCCGATTTCCACAGACTGTACTTGAGAAATTAGATTTTAGGATTTTCAAGAGACTATAGTTTTGTTGGTACTTTATATTCTTACTAAGGTTACAGTTTTATAAGTTAGTGGCTTTCAAACTTGTGAGCATTGTTACAAATATATTTTACATGTGGATCCCTATATACATGCATACATACATGAAACAGATTCATTGCAGTTACATATATTTACATTCTGATTTTTATTTAAATCATAGTTGTGACCCTTGAAATTGATTTCACAACCAATATCCCCACCCTCAGATTGAAAACACTGCCATGGAGTTAAGTGCTGTCCGTGTTCGTGTGACAACATGATTACTGAGATGGACTAGTCCTGATCTCCCTTTTCCTTTTAGAGTGATTTGTCTTTCTGGTCCTTTGAGGGAGTTTTATTATTATTTAAACTATTTTTCTGCTTTTGCCAATCATATCATCCGCCACCCACAATTACCAGTTTGGCTTCTTTTTTTCCATTTGGTGCCTGCAATTTCCATTCATCATTACACACTTAATTGCCTCCCTATGTTCTTAAAAACATTTCACGCTTGTATTTTATATGCTTAAGAAGGAAACGCAAGGGAAAACACACAGATGTGAAGTGAATGTTCTCACTAAACTCCCTGAGGGTAAACATATCAGATTCCAGAGCTCATCTGATATAAACAGCTTTAAAATAATTGGCTGGTTAGCCTCACATTGAGATTATAAAAATAGGATCAAATTACTTAAATGAAGTAAATTTTAGCCAAGAAAAATGGCTAACCTTATTGACCTATTTAATCTTCACCTGAATACTTTAAGGTAGGAAATAGTGTTACCCCATTTTACATGTGCAAAACTGAATTTAGGGAGGTTTAGTAGTGCCTGAGGATACAAAGTTGATAAGAGACAGCTGTGAAACTTCACCTTAAACATTAAGATGATTATAGCTTAGTTATTACTAATAAAAGGAAGGAAATTTGTTGTTTATTCAGCTATGGAAACATCATGTGAAAGAGTAATGGGGGCAAAATGATGGCTTCTTACAAGTTTGAAAATTTTATTGTTAATAAAATAGTGGTCTCACCTCAGATACGTTATATTTTATGTAGTTCTACATTAAAACAAAAATCACCTCTCTCTTGTCCTGTCATCTTGAAAAAGTGGTTATTGAGCACCTATGTATAAGAAAAGGCTAAATGCTCAGAGTGCCTTGCAATTAAGTAGTCAGGAAGCAAACACTTAGGTCCCAGATGCTATGCTAGAATAGAAAGCCACTTTTTGCACAGTCTGATACAGTGAGGAGGGTATCCTTCCTTTGTGGACTAGCCCAGACCCAAACTTGTCCCACTCTAGGTAAAATGGGCTTTCCTCTTTCTTTGTGGTTTGTAAGTATTTGCTTTGAGTTGTTGGATTGTGGTAGCCAAGCTAACAAAAGACTTTAGGAAGAAAACTATTTAGGTGTTAGAACCGGACATCCTGGTGGTGTTGGCTCTTCCTATATCCCTGTCTGAGTTTAGGTGTGTCTATAGCCGTAAGTACCTAGTCTCAAGATTTCTTCCCAAGAAAGGTATTCTGAACGTTTTTGGGGGCTTAAGGACATTTTAGAGAATCTGAGAAACAAAGACTCCAGGAAAACAGACACATACAAAATATTTGGGGATTCTACCTGAAGCTGATCCTTGGCTTCTAAGCACCTGTGCCTTAAAGGATTGGCATTAGAATTGTGTTGTGTTTAACACTGTTTGAATCAAATAGTGCTTAAAATTAACATGTTACCGTGTACATGATGAAATTATTCGGTAGTGTGATCCTGTTTTTATGTGCAGGAATCTGAGTATAGCAAGTTTAACTTAAAGATTTTTGATGTTTAGCCCAGATAGATTGAGCCACAGTTATTTCTAATTCTACATGAGAAACAAGGTTATTGATCCCTGTTTTCTAGAAACTGAGAATTGTAAAGATTTGTGTTCTATACCAGTGCTTTGTAAACTGGGTCTGGATCCATAAGGGAGTTTTGAAATCCACTTAATGTGTCTGACTAACATTAAAACAAATGAAATAGAGCAGAGTAGAAAAAAATATCATTATGCATCACATAAGTTTAAGTATTTAGTGAAATTTTTGCTTAATTGTGTATTGTATATATATATGTGTGCATGTATATGTACATAAATGTTCTTATTGGATTGCAATGTGAAAATATTTCCTAATGTGCAATGTGATTTTTAAAAGTTAGAAGGCTGCAGCTCTAAACCTGTCTGTTTTTGAGGTGATTTGAGTATCTGATTTCTGGTGTTCTTGTGTTCTTTTGGTGGGCGGGTGAGGGGTGTGGATGAAGGGCTCCAGTGTGAGGATGCAAGAGTAAAGGAGCAACTGCCCTTGAATCTTTATCGATTCACCAGTAAAGTTGAGGTGGGAATTTATTGATTTAGTGTTTTTGGGTAGTTATGGCTGAATTTGTTTTGTGAAGCTTTTGAAAGCTATTATAACCAGAGGAAGATGTGTGTTACAATTTTACAGTTACATTTCCTGGACATGTTGTCTGTAGTTCAGTGAACATAATATCAGATGACGTTTAATATTAAATCTATCTGATAGAACATCCTTTCTAATGCAAGACTTGAAAGGTCTCTTAAATTGGATCAGCTGTTCTGGCATTGCTTAGAGCAACCATTTGAGTATTTCTGTTTATACCTAAAATGTAGGATCAATAAAATGTGGGTGGGCTTTGGGATTTTTGAGGGGAAATAGTAGATTTTTGTTTTTGTTCTTAATAGCTTTCAGGAAGGTCATACAAATAAACATCAGCTGTTGTTTAAAAAATTCAATTATAGACGTTAACTTAATGGCTTCTTTTTTTCTTTCATTTCTTTCAAAGGTTTGGGCCCCATGGGATCCCTGTGACAGTATTTCCCAAAAGGGAATATAAGGATAAACCTGAAGCCATGCAGCTCCAAAGTAATACATTCCAAGAAGGGACAGAAGTCAAGCATGAAGCGAGTGGTGCTGTTCCCGGTGACCCCTCTCCTGTCCCACCTCCCGAGCCGAGCTTGGCTGAAAGCCTGTGGACTTCCAAACCACCTCCTCTCTTCCATGAAGGAGCACCTTATCCTCCCCCTTTGTTTATCAGGGACACATATAACCAATCAATACCTCAGCCACCTCCTCGGAAAATTAAGCGACCCAAACGAAAGATGTACAGGGAAGAACCTACTTCAATAATGAATGCTATTAAACTACGACCCAGGCAAGTCCTGTGTGACAAATGTAAAAACAGTGTCGTTGCTGAAAAAAAGGAAATTAGAAAAGGTAGTAGTGCAAGTGACTCTTCTAAATATGAAGATAAAAAACGGAGAAATGAAAGTGTAACTACTGTGAACAAAAAACTGAAAACTGACCATAAAGTGGATGGGAAAAACCAAAATGAAAGCCAGAAAAGAAATGCTGTGGTTAAAGTTTCAAATATTGCTCACAGCAGAGGCAGAGTAGTCAAGGTTTCTGCTCAGGCAAATACATCAAAAGCTCAGTTAAGTACTAAAAAAGTGCTCCAGAGTAAGAACATGGATCATGCAAAAGCTCGGGAAGTGTTGAAAATTGCCAAAGAGAAGGCACAAAAGAAGCAAAGTGAAACCTCTGCATCCAAAAATGCACATTCAAAAGTCCATTTCACACGTCGCTATCAGAATCCTAGCTCAGGTTCCCTTCCGCCTCGGGTTCGTTTAAAACCACAAAGGTACAGGAATGAAGAAAATGACTCTTCTCTGAAGACAGGACTTGAGAAAATGCGGAGTGGCAAGATGGCACCCAAGCCCCAGTCTCGCTGCACCTCTACCCGCTCAGCAGGTGAGGCCCCTTCAGAAAATCAGAGTCCCTCAGAAGGCCCTGAAGAGGCCAGCAGTGAGGTTCAGGACACAAACGAAGTGCTTGTGCCTGGTGAGCAGGATGAACTACAGACACTGGGCAAAAAGGGCAGCAAAAGCAATATCTCTGTTTACATGACCCTAAATCAAAAGAAATCTGACTCTTCCAGTGCTTCAGTGTGTAGCATTGATAGCACGGATGATTTGAAGTCCTCTAACTCCGAGTGTAGTTCTTCTGAAAGCTTTGATTTTCCTCCAGGCAGTATGCATGCACCTTCCACCTCCTCCACTTCCTCCTCTTCAAAGGAAGAGAAAAAGCTCAGTAATTCCTTGAAAATGAAAGTGTTTTCCAAAAACGTCTCTAAATGCGTCACACCAGATGGCAGGACCATATGTGTAGGGGACATTGTTTGGGCCAAGATATATGGCTTCCCTTGGTGGCCAGCCCGTATTCTTACTATAACTGTGAGCCGGAAAGATAACGGCCTTTTAGTCCGACAGGAGGCCCGTATTTCATGGTTCGGGTCTCCAACAACGTCTTTCCTTGCTCTTTCGCAACTGTCCCCCTTTTTAGAAAACTTCCAGTCACGCTTTAATAAGAAGAGAAAGGGCCTCTATCGCAAGGCTATCACAGAGGCAGCTAAGGCTGCCAAGCAGCTGACGCCTGAAGTGCGGGCTCTGTTGACACAGTTTGAAACGTGAACATGGACAGTAAGGTAGGCAAGAACCATTGGAAGGCGCCACAGATTCTCTAATCCAGTTAGAAGTAACTTCTATGAAATAGCCTGGCCAAATTGGAGAGAGAAATTGCACTCAGTTGGCTGCTTTTTTATACTTATCTTATAGCCATTTTTAGAACTGAGAAGCTTAAACTGAACAAGCAATCAAATTTTGTCTTAAGGAAGTGAAATTTTAGCAGGATTTTTCAGTTTTGAAGTCTAAAACCATCCCAAGGCATAGGAGCCATAGCCTCAACTGAAAATGAATTTTTGCAGGGACTGTTAATTGCCATTTGTACCTAGTACTGTGTGTATGTGTGTATATGTATACACACACGTACATATATGTGTGTGTATATACACACATGTATAAAATATAGCCTGTCACTGTGTGACACAGGTTGCATATTTGGGATTGCAGTAAGGGCTAGTGAGCTGGGGGGAATAGTGTGGATATTTAATGACTACTTGTTTTTTAATTAATGAACACTCAGCCTTTCTATGTGCATAATGGCGCAAGAGTTTGATACTTAGGTGTTTGAAGAGCTTAGATGCTTGCTATTCAGTTGCAAACTGGGGAATTAGCCCAGTATCTGAGATTAAAACTCTCAAGGCTGGCGAGGTTTGAATCATCACTCTCTCTTTCGTCCAATGGTTATTTAACAGAAACTTTCAAACTTCTGGTTTGGGAGTTTAGATAGGTTTGTCTTTGGATATGTAAATAGTTGATTGCTGAATTTGGTCAGATTTCTCCTGACTGGCTGTTCCTAAATTCTTAGGATACGTCCTGGTAAATTACACTTTGTGAATTAATTGTCATATGTGTAATTGTTGCATTTTGGATGTACCTAATTTGATAATTTTTAAAAAATATTTTCATTTAAGGTATCTGTTTGCAGGTCAGAAAATGAGAAAATGTAATTGTGTAATGCTCTGAAATGTAAAAAAACAAGCTGTAAATAAAATCAACTAAATCCAAATTATTTGTGTGTGTTTCTCAAAAAGCTTTGAAAAATTTCAAGTTGGTAGAAAATTATTCTTTGTAATAGTGTGTAGAGGAGGTGAAAAATCAAACTTTTATTTTCCTATTTGCCCTATCAAAGAATATATTATCTGAGCATAGGTAAAATCAAGTAGTAAGTGATTAATCAGTATATTCTTAAAATCAGGTTTTGTAGTATAGAGGTCTGAAATGCTTCGAGATTTGAGACCCTCCTCCTGCCAATTTCTCATAAATGTGTGGGTTTTAATTTTTTCGTTTTTAGCCATACTATTTCATCACATTGCTTCATTTTTTTTTTTCTTTTTAAATTTATATTTGGGTAATTACAACCAGTCTCTTTCCTGCTTGGTCTTCTGCCTCAGGTCTCATTGGCTTTTGGGGCTGGTAACTTAGCCCGCTATTTTCTACATAGTCCATCTGTCCCTAAGATTTGATTTCTTACTTTCCATTTTTAGCTTTGTATTGTTAGTGAAAAATATACCCAATTGCCTGTGGAGGCAAGTTTATCCTAAGGTTTTTTAAGTTGCTTTCATACTTTGTGTCTGACTTAACTTTTAAATTTGATACAATGTCAATTTGACACTTTTGGAAACTTGAAACTTAAAAGAGCAACTTTTTGTGGGTTTCTAGGTAATCCAATTTGAAATATTTTAGTTACTATGGAATTAAGATGAAATGATTAATGGAGATTGAAAATCAGTAGTCTTGTGTCAGCTTCCTTAAGGTTATGGACTTCTATGATTTAGGTACTGATTTCTGCAAAATTAAGTAGAATTTCTTCTGGGGAACTCAGTCAATGCTTTTTGATTATAATAAACACACAATGGAAAAAAAAGATGTTTCACTTGAATAGAACATATTCTTTCCTGCAAACAGAAACAACTATACTATTTTTAAAATTCTTTGATTATAACAGGTTGAAAGAAGTTTACAGAATTATTGGGGGTTTTAAAGAAGTATCTTAAATTTTCTGAGTATTTGTTTCAGATTAATGAACTTGTTCATTCAGATATTTTTGAATAAGAATTTCATATAATTTCATATTTGAATTCGATTTCAATCGAAGGCTTAGAAAGATTTAAACAGGGCAGAGCAAAAAGTCACCTCAATATGTAATTCCAAGGCTTTATGTAAAGATCCAGGTGAGTTTATAACAGTGGTTTTGACAGTGGATACTGGTAATATAGTCAAGTGCTTTGGCAAATGTGCTCTTATGGCATAAATCAGATTTCATTTGTTTCAGAAGCTATGGGAAAAAAAGAAAAAATAATAAAATCGTGATTGTTGAATACAAAAGTAACACTCAATTTCATGTGGTCCATACCTTTGAGGAAAAGGTTGAAGCATAGTTACAAGTGTGCATGATCTCTAATTATCACGCCAAATGATTCCTTCATTCTAAACTGGCCGTTTGGCATATTTTATCTGACGTTTCAACAGGGAAACAAGTTTTAAAGAATTTCTGTAATCTTAAAATACATATTCTATACACTAATCCAGTAGCTGCATATTAACGTTTTATTCAAATAGGAATTTCTTAAGCAGCTAGATAAATTTGTCCAGTGTCTACTGCAGATGGAGACAGAGATGAATTGGGGAGTTGTAGCCATTTTTCTTTTACATTTCTTTTTAAAATGATAAAAGGAGGCATTTCCTTTTTGTATGGAGATAACCAAATGGGTTTTTGCCCCTTGCAAAGAGAACTTGGTTTAGGCTAAATCTCCAGTGATCTAAGAAAAGTGGCTAAAACCAAGGATTAGCAAGGGAGACATCAAGCAAAGTAGAGCTATCAAAAAAGCCAAAGATGTCTTTATTTCTAGAAATTATCAGAAATTTAAAGCATCAGAGTATTTTTCCCTTTTAGTTAATTTTAGATTAGAACTAAGTAGAATAGACAGGAATATAGATCTGAAGACAGAATATGGAACTTACTGAAATCAACTAAATGAATGTATGTCTTCCTTAGTGGGTCTGCATTTCTAATTTACAAAAATTGAGTTGCACCTGTATTTGAGCAAGTTGTACTTAATATTGGCTGTTAAAGATACACATTTACATTCTTTTATATGTATATACATACCTTTATATAGAATAACTGAATTGAAATACCTTTAGAAATCTATAATTTGAATCTAAATTTAGATTTTCCCTTTTATTTTTATTTTTTTGTGAGGAGATCAGCCCTGTGCTAACAACTGCCAATCCTTCTCTTTTTTGCTGAGGAAGACTGGCCCTCAGCTAACATCTGTGCCCATCTTCCTCAACTTGATATGGGATGCCGCCGCAGCGTGGCTTGCCAAGCAGTGCGTCGGTGCGCGCCCGGGATCTGAACCGGCGAACCCTGGGCTGCCGCAGCGGAGCATGTGTACTTAACCGCTTGCGCCACCGGGCCGGCCCCTTTCCCTTTTAAATTGTGAATTTTCTGTGGTTTGTGCTGCATTGATTCACTTTTGTTAAGTACTCATAGCAGAGAAGAGACTGACAAATGTCTAGAAAAGTTGATAATGTTTTGATTCAGGATATTTTGATTTGGGCCCAGTGATGGCCTCCAATAGGGAATTTGCCAGAGAGAATGAAGACCCTTTTTCTAAGGTGGGACAAATTTAGTGTTTACTTTGGGATTGTATTAATATGGCTGCTATTAAAACAATCTCTAACTGAAATGCCTGATATAGGGAACTCAGAAATAGAACAAGAGGCTGGTGCCATGCCAATTGCCAGGAGAAAATAAAACAACGAAGCTGCATTAATTACTCTGATCTGGTTCTGACTTAGTTAATAGGCTCTTCATATTCTGTATTTACAGTTTGTAAACTTACTGTATTCATTCAACAAAGTGAATAGAATTAAAAAATGAAAGCTCTAGCAATTAATATGCTGTTGTGCTATTTTGAATAAAGAAATAGGAAGTTTAAAGTCATAGTGATAATAGATGGTCGAAATATTTTTAGTTTTCCAGGATGTCTTGGTGTCTATCATGGATAGTTGACAATAAGATCAGAATAGAAACAGTTCACCTTTTTTTGTTTAATCTTTACTCAAGAGACTTAACATGTATCGACTCAAGGACATTTTTCCCTTCACTTTCCTTGTGACTTTAGGTGGAAATAATTTTCTCCTTGTCATATTAATAGAGCACTGTAATTTTTTTTTGTATTTTAAAAGTTGTTAAATATATCTAACAAATTTTACCATTTTAACCATTTTTTTTAAAGTGTACAGTTCTGTGGCGTTAAGTACATTCACAATGTGCAACCATCACCACCATCCGTCTGTAATTTTTTTGATAAAAATCTTTTATTTATTTATTTATTTATTGTGAGGAAGATCAGCCCTGAGCTAACACCCATGCTAATCCTCCTCTTTTTGCTGAGGAAGACCAGCTCTGAGCTAACATCTATTGCCAATCCTCCTCCTTCCCCCCCACCAAAGCCCCAGTAGATAGTTGTATGTCATAGCTGCACATCCTTCTAGTTGCTATATGTGGGACTCGGCCTCAGCATGGCTGGAGAAGCGGTGCGTTGGTGCACGCCCGGGATCCGAACCCAGGCTGCCAGTAGCGGAGCGCGTGCACTTAACCGCTAAGCCACGGGGTCGGCCAGATAAAAATCTTTTAGATTTGGGATGGTATTGTTCTAAGAGGTGTTTGGAAATTAAGTCACAGAAGTATTCTTCTCGGTCAGGCAGCCTGGCTTCCAAGATTCCTTCCTAATCAACCTGCAGTCCTGCACAATGCTAATAATGGTGCCCCCATTTTTAAGAACTGTTGGGGGCCAGCCCAGTGGCGTAGTGGTTAAGTGCCTGCGCTCTGCCTCGGCTGCCTGGGTTTCGCAGGTTTGGATCCCAGGTGTGCACTGACGTACCGCTTGTCAAGCCATGCTGTGGCGGCGTCCCATATAAAGTAGGGGAAGATGGGCACGGATGTTAGCCCAGGGCCAGTCTTCCTCAGAAAAAAAAAGAGGAGGATTGGCAAATGTTAGCTCAGGGCCGATCTTCCTCAGCAAAAAGAGGAGGATGGACATCAGATGTTGGCTCAGGGCTAAACTTCCTTAAAAAAAAAAAAAAACGATAACTGCTTCTTGGTGAAATTTTTAGGTAAATTAGTGTGATTGCATTTACCCATTAAATACTCAAGAGTAGGTTTTTTTAGGTTAAAACTATCCCTTCCCAGTGACAAAAGCAATTGTTTTGGACAATTTTATGAATGTGGAAACCATTTAAATTATTTTAGTAATGGAATTAATTAAATTAGTTTCCAAAAACTTAAATTATTTACATTCCATCACATTTTTGCTGTATTTTCAAATTTGCCGTATTTTCAAATTTTTCCACTTTTTGTGTCAGTACAATTAATGGAAAACAAATATGCCTTGATATATGTAGATTATTAAAATTCTAAGATCATCTTGTGTACCACATTTTGGTAAAAATACTGATTTAAATTAGTTTTTACATCATGTCTTTTAATCCATCTTGGGATGGATTAGTCAAATTTTAATGCATCTAATTAATCTCTGAAAAAACTAATTGCCAAACGAGTTTTTTCTTATAGATTTCTGTGTTATGGTACAAATTACAGATTGGTTGTAGGGAGCTGTAAAGGAAAAGAAGAAACTAGCCTCAAAAATAATCAGGATTTATCAAAATATTGAATTTGTGACTCAAATTGTCATTTTCCAATTGAAGAAATTAGATGGCTTTTGTTTGTAAAACAATTTCTTAAACCTTTGATGTGAAAACAGACCAGTTTTAAAATACCTGGTGTTAAAACTTGGTTTAAACGTGAATTATTATTTTTTCTTCAAATTCCTGGTATTTTTGTAAGGTCTCATTAAAAATAAATTGAAAACACAGCCATTATGTAAATACTGAATTTTCTTTGTGTCATAAGAATGTGACCTTAGAAATCTGTCTTAACCAGAAATCATGATTTAAAACTTCTTATAATTTTTTCTATCTTAGTATCTAGAAGGGAAGCTGGATACTCCATAGCTCAAGTGCTATGCTATCACACTTTTTTCCTTTTCACATAAACTAAAAAACTTGAAATTATAATGCATACCAAGTTTTAGCGAGGGCTCATTTCTTCTTTAATATGTAAGATAATTTTATAACCCTGAGTGTCCCTCATTTATTTCTCTACAACACAAAGATTCACTTAAAAGCTATTGAAATGCCTAGAAGAAAGATAATTTTTTCCCCTGGTAAAATAGATTTTTTTGTTTGCCTGGGGAGAATATTTTCGTAGAAATGTGAGGGTCATCCTGTTGAGTGTAAAAGATAGAAATGCATACTTAGGGGGGCTGGCCCCGTGGCGTAGCAGTTAAGTGCGCATGCTCCGCTGCTGGCGGCCTGGGTTCCGATCCCGGGCGCGCACCGACGCTTGTCAAGCCATGCTGTGGCGGCGTCCCACACAAAGTGGAGGAAGATGGGCACGGATATTAGCTCAAGGCCGGTCTTCCTCAGCAAAAAGAGGAGGATTGGCATGGATGTTAGCTCAGGGCTGATCTTCCTCACAAAATAAATAAATAAATAAATAGAAATGCATACTTAGGAGTATATGACTTGCCAGTGAGGCTGGTGAGTTGAAGCATTCATTAACGTTTTTGCACCAGTAGTGCTTGGGATCAGGTTTTTATTGAGCAAACAGTCATTCTCTTCCACTTTTCAGGCACATGGTTGAAAGTACAGGCCCTGGAGCCAGATTGCCTAGATTCAAAGTCTGACTTGGCTCTGCCACTTCCAAGCTGTGTGATCTTAGGCAGGTTACCTTAATGTCATCATCTGTGAAATGGGGAGAATAATAGTACCTCCTCAAGGTGATTGTGAGAATTTAAATATTTTAAAGCAATAAAGTGCCTGGCACAAGGCCTGTATAAATACTTGCTATCATTACCACAACCACCACTTTCTTTGTCTGGCATAGAAATTTCATTCTGGTAGCTTTCGGTATTTCTGCAACATACACAGTATAAATGGAAAAAATGTTATAGCAACGTTATTCTTACCTGAAAATTACAGTAATCATAGTATGATCATAAACATCTAGAAGTAGGCGTGAACTATTTCCAACAAGCATTTGTGGAGGACAGCTGGGTTGGAGGTCATGGGGATTATAGTGAAGGAAGATGCATTAACATCACATTTCAGGTCTTGCCCCATTCATTTATGTATGGCATAAATTCCAGGAGTCTGTTACTCTTCCATTTCTGTTCTCCCTTTATGCCAAGCACAGGGCCTGACATAGTAGAAATGATGGTCTACTTGTGAGCGAATGAGGAAGAGTAATTCTGGTTCAGACACTTATGTACTAACGACCAATAACTGTCAGAAACCTGGCACATCGCAAATCCTTTCAAAGAGGAATGAGAAGTATCCAGGCTGGTGGGGGTCAATGGAGGAGAGCTCCTCTTAGGAGAGCTTTTTGAAGGTATTAGAACCACAAAGGTACAGTTGTCAGCTTTTAAGTAGTGTAAATGAGCTGATTGGCACAGATGCTGTTTTCCCATGGGACTCTGGCGTTTTATTATTCTAATATTTGCCAAATGGTGAAAAAGTGGACATTAATTTGAACATTCCTTTTTATTTTTTATTGCTACTAGTATGAGTAGGAGATTTTTCCCCCTTTCTAGGAGGGAAATACCTCACATTCCAAGGCCTTGATCTGTTTGCGTTGTGGCTGTATATTCCAGAGGGTAGTCATTTTTACCCATGGCTCATTTTTGAGATGCTGTTGATTACAAACCTATGATTTCCGGCCCCCAGTTTAAGTTCTAGCAGGGCATCTGGCTGGAAGTGGCACATCTTGGTGTGAGTCCTGGTATGCTGGGAAGAACTATATGCGGTTTGTCTAAAGCCCTAGAAAAATAACTAGTTAGAGAAAATAGCGCTAGGCTAGAAAACCAGAAGTTCTCTTGTAAAACAATAATATTCTATTGTAGAATAATAAATGAATGGCTATTTTTCTAACCAGTTATTTATGCTTTTTCCTGCTTGTTCATGTTGCAATATACTGTATTGTATAAGAGAAAATTTATATTGACTGTTCAGCAAGATAATAGGTGCATGTACGTAATCTTAATTATATAGGTTTTAATTCTGGGCTTTGCTGAAAGAGCACGACCTTGTGCTTGCTTCTTTCGTGCACTTTAAAAGGGAGACTGGGTGTTTCTGTCCCCTGTTCTGATTTGCCCCTTAATATCTCTGCTGCCTTCCAGGAATAGTTGCCATTGTTGCACATAAGCTTTCTCTTAAGGACAAAATAAGTAATTTCCAGTGAAATCGCTGCTCTTCCTGAGGGTGTCTTTCCATTTACTGCATTACTGCCAGGACTCCCTGGCTTTCGCTAATGGGTCCTGTACGTGTGGTCAATTTCTAAAGAAAAACCCTTGAGACCCTAAAAGCATTGAGGGGAAACGCATCTTAAACGTGAGCTGAAAAGACTCATGAGCCAGGCTCTGTGGACCCAGGACTGGCAAGTTAATATTTCACTGGATATTTCAGGGGATGGCAGGGGGAGATGCACAGGGAAAGATGATCTTGCTCTGAGGCAGATTCTTGACTCTTGCCTAGAATCAAAAAGGAGGTTCTTCAGAGTGATTGTGGAACCCTAACAAGTCCTTACGAAAGGAGAGGTTCAAAGATAAATTGTGCATTCAGATTACTTTTCTTCTTGTATAACTGCTGTTGGGTTATAGTTAATAGTATATTTAAAGTATATTAAATATACTTAAATAGTATAGTTAAGTTTTCCCATGAACAAAAGGGTAAATAACCTCATTAAACTTCATTTGAGAAAATTGTTCTCTGAGTTAAAATTCAGAAGTTTATAGATCAGGTGTATAAAATATCTCCTTTTCAATGTCAGAAAAGCCTTTTTTAAAGTTTTAATTATATGCTACTGCTTCTGATTTAACTTGCCATTTTAAAAATAATTATTTTACGGTAAGGATTGAACATTGTCTAAATCAATGATCCCAGAGTTGCCTACACTGATGAGATAGATGAATTGTGTATTTATACTTAACGAAGGGAAGTAAGCAGACAAGCAAATATGTTAAAAAAATAGGCTTACACTAACAGTCATTCATTTGAATCATGCTTAGTATTTGAAGTCTCTGTTCTGAAAGCCTAAGTGAGGAAGCTTGTCTTGTCACGCTTACTTCAAGCAGGTATGATCTCAAGCAGTCACTTCAGGCCCTCAACAGTAGCACTGGTGGGTACTGGTGGGCACTGGTATTCAAGGAGAAAGGGATTCAGACAGTTTTTGGTCGTTCTGCAAAACAGGGTCTCTGAGCTCATTAATGACAGAATACGAATAGGGATGACCTTCAGCCCTCCATACCGAGAAGATCAGGACTATTCCAACACTAGGCTAGTGTTAGGCTAGTGAACATTTTTTGTCAGAACATTAAATGTGAGTTAGCGTTGGAGGGCAGCATCTTGGCGTGCCCTAAGGCATCTCACTGCTGAATTGACTTGGGCCGGAGAGTGCCCTCTCCTGGCCAAGGCTGGTGTGTACACACCTCTCAAGTCTGTTTTCCTTTAGTACCAAAGCTTCACATTCTGTGTGAAGCCAGCAAATTATCTAGAATAAATTCATTATGAAAATTCAACTGAATTTTGGTCTTATTTTTAAATTTTTTTTTGTAAAATGGATTAAAAAGAACTCGAATGACTGCTCTATTTTTGTTAACTTGGTTTTTTCTACCATAGGTCTCAACAAATGGCAGCTATTACATCAGACAGTGACGAGTCCTGCTGCTCCCTTACAGTGTCTGACAGACCACTGTGGATTCAGACTGGGAGCATTGAAGTTAACAGTGAAACGGGCAGGTCTGTCTGTGTTAAGCCCTGCCACAAGTGAAGAGGGCATCATGTCATCACTTGATCATTCCCAAAGCAGATTAGGCTAGACGTACAAGAATTCAGTAATTCTTTTTCCTTAGTGTTCATTGACCTTGGTAGCTGGGTGTACTTCATGTAGGGGATAGTTTTAATGACTGAAAATAAGTTGCAATTGATATTACCTGCTGTGGTAAAAAAACAGAGCCAGCCTTCTTCCAGCTTCCATGAATTGAGAGGCGTTTCTCCTAGGGTGGCAGAATTATGACAAATAGTAATGGAGTCTCCATGGAAAGTCAAATAGTGGATTTCTTTATCTTTTCACTATCTCAGTCTTTCTTTGTCAGTTTATATTTATTACTTCTTAATGTATAGGTAAGGATATATATATCCATATATAAACATATATATATTCTTTGTGAATTAACCTCAAAACCATTGTCATTTACATAAGGCAAGTCAAAACTCAGAGGGTGGCAATATATAATGCTGAAATGTAGTTGTAGTCTATTTAAGTACATTTATTAAAACCCCCTTGGATAATGCCTAAAAGGCTTATTTTGGGCTCTTAGCACGAAAGGCTTAGGGATTTTTGTTGTGCTGCTTTTGAACTATGACCTTTTGCTTCCCTGAATTAAGGCTATGTAACCCTCTGGTGTTAGCGGCTAGGGGAGAGCTGTAATTGGGCTGTATCGTTGCATATGAGCTATAATTTGCAAGCTGGGTCAGAATGGCACATTTTGGATGAGAGATTGAAGCTGGGATATTTTGGACTCTTACCTGTATGGGGTGGTAGCTACCCTTGCAGCAATCTCTTGAGGGAATAGCGTTTTTTTAGTTTTTTGCAGCTCTCATAGGATATTAAGATCTGCTTCAATCCTTGGCTTTCCTGCCAAGTTGAACAGGCCTCACTAAGGTAGAAGCCAGATATTGAGAGAGTCATAAGTAGAAGGAAATGGATTTGTACATGGGATTGGCTATTTACTTTTCTCTTTCAGTTTATAAAATGGGGATATTTACTTCCAAAGTTCTGTGTGAGTCTAAATTTATTAGTAGTATGATCGTATTAGTATAATATCTTAGTTTTAGAAAATAAAAACTTTTCTTAGCTCAACGTCAAATTTTAAAACAACTAGTGTTAATCATTCTGTTTCTTCAGAAGCAAGGACTGCCTTCACCTTCCATTCTGATATGTGCGGTATTTATGGCTAGCAGTCATTTTTCATTGCCGGAGAAGAAACGTGATAGAATGCCCTGTGAAACTTGTTTGACAGGCCCGACCCAGTCAGTGAATGAAGCACGGCAACACTGGGAAATTAACATAAGATCTGGAGTTCTGTCAAAGACTGGGAAAGATGCCTACTTTGAAATGTTTGGAAGTTAAATATTGAGAAGGATAGGGTGGTTTTTCTTTTTTCCTTTTTACTTTCTATGTTTATTTTGTCTGTTATTATTCCACTGGAAATAGCATATCTTTGGTTTAAAAATACATTTGACCAAAAACATCATCTTTCTCTTCACGGATCACCTCTTTTGGAATTCAGACCTTTAGTGGTACTTAGGCTCCCAGGTTTGAGAGGCATAATCAGAGATTGTAGAGGGTTTCAATGGGGTTCTTACCACGTGTTGGTATTAAAGGGAGATTGGTAATGTTGGGCATTCTGGTCATGCTACTTGGCAGTAATTTTTATAAGCCTTGCCCTTTAAATGTTCTGTTCAGAGTCCTGCTTTTTGTTGGCGGTCTGGTGCAGAGTGCCTCTGCTGACAGTCAGGTTTGCTGGTGTGACAGGGGACACCACGGTCAGTCTAACCAGCATGCGCAAGTTGTCTTCTAGTTAAAATGGTCCTCTTGATGCCTTCTGATGTGCTGTGTCTACCTCGTAGGAGGCATGCTCTGCCCCCTCTTTTTTGCTTTTTGCATATATGTAGACAGTGTGATCTGCAGCTGATTTTTACATAGCTTGGGTTTGTATATAAATTTGCTTCTTAAGCCTGTAGGTAGCCTGTGCTAGAGGAAGGCTGCTGGTGCTTCCTAGCAGTCCACAGCAGCCAAGCTGACTTGCAGAGTTTAGGATTGTTACCTGTGAAATGGCAGAATAAAGGACAAAGCTAAAATTCACCCTTTATTAGGCAAATATTCATAAACAAGTATTTTTAAAAATACACTCAAGTGCAGATTGACTATGTGAAGGTGACAACCATTTTATTTGTGTTGGAGTTTGGCCAGATATACTGCCGAAATAACATGAATGCTTCTGTTGGTTTAGAGTGGCATTAAGTTGTTTTCTCAAAAAAATATTGGTCACGTTTAACTGATTTAAAACAAAAAGTTAGGTGTGATCCCACAATCTATAGAGGGCTTAATTTAAACAATGAGGACATCATTTTTCTCATATAATTACTTGTGCTTAACTACATTCTCTTCCTTTTCTTTACTATATTTCAGCACAAAGACATTAGCAGGCTGCTGGTTTCATGGACCTGTACCACAATGACACAGAACACCAGAGCATCAGGACTGAATGCAATTGGAGACTCAGATTTTTAAAGCTGCACTGAGAAGTAAATGTTAAGGCAGTGGTTAAAATCAACAGTCTATAAAGGGGCACTTGCAAATTGTGCTATAGTAAACCGAAGAAAAGCTATTAGGGGACTATTTTATAAAAAATGAACTGTCGCAATAAATTATGAATGAGATGAGGAGAAAGGTGATGTGAAATACACATACAAAAAACTCACTTGAATTTTATGTATGGAGAATCACTGACAGTAACATCTTTTGAACGTGAAGTTTTTATCAGTACAGTTTAGACAGGCCTAAAAGGCATAGGAGAATGGCAGAAATATTGAATTATTTTTCATACTAAAACTTTGTGCTTTCTCCAAGGTTTATGTTAATCAGTTTAGATATAAGCAGAGCTATTTCTAAAATGGCTCTCCTATGAAACAGCAATAGTCACATATGCCGAGGCCAATGTTTCCTTCAGGGTGCCAGTGGAAATGACAGAAAAGATTATCTAACATCCTACTAAAAGGATAGCAAAGTGCTCCACCCCACCCCGCAAAGAAAATTTGGATCTTTTCTTTAATAAAGCAGGGCTGTATTATCTTGAATATACGTTTGCTTGTTAGAACATATTAAGATGTATTTATTTGCCACCAGTATTTAACATTTTGTGCACATTTTCATAATACATTCTAATCTTTCAAATTCTGACTCAGAGTGGATAGGCTAGTGTTGATCTTGGAGTGAAAACGTATACTCTAAGAGCCAGTTCTTAATTCTACTGAGCTGGAAAGGCTTATATTATTCTCCCTCTCCTTACTGGTTTTATCTAGTTTAGAAAAGGTGACAGTATCTGAATTTTGATGTGGACTTCTCTCCACAGAGACCCCCCCCTCCTTCTGTCTAAGTGCAAGAAATTCTCACAGGGGTCAGGTGGGACTTGACCCTGGAGAACAAGCAGCAGGAACAGACCCATAAAGACAGCTTCGAACTTTTCATGCCTGGAGCATGAATTCTTATTAATGGAAACCGTAATGTTTTTCTTGTCTTTAGAAAATACATATTGTGAAAACCCTTAATTTTTCTTTTTTAATGAATGGAGAAAACATTAATGAGAAAACCAAATGGACCTGTTAGTACTACATTTTTAAGGCATTTTATATTTGATGGTGCCGTGCTTTTAATAATAAAACAAGTTTTTTAGTGGCAATACTGATTTATTTTTTAAACCAGAAAGATAACCCATATTGATAACTTACTACAAAAAAGGGCAAAAAAATGCCAAAAAATAAAAAAATACAAAATTCATTTGAAGCAACATAACAGATAACTGAGCATTTGGCTCAAGTGTTCAACCTTTCCATAATATTACTGTATAGGCTTGGAATTACTTAGTAACCCCTCAGGATTAATAAAAGGTTCTGGGTGAGAGTTTTAGAACACTCAATATAACAGACTAGGATTTGTTCTACAACTCAAGAAGAAAAGATAGGCAATCTTGCTTCTAGTGAGCTTAATGCAAATCCTAAATTACACTGCGAGTTATTAAAAGTTTTGATCACATGCTAAAATTGTGGAAAGTTCTTTATCATGAAGTCATTATACATTTGATCAAATCTGAAAAAGTCAGCTCAGGAACTGTAGCAGCAGGGAGTTCTAAAGATGCTGCGTACTTCAGTGGGGCCCTGCTCTCCATGGCCCTAGGGCTTCAGCTCGGGTCTGTCCGGTTCTTTCAGATATGTAACACCAGCAGTACCTTTTAGGCTCACTTCAAGAACCAGATAACTCCCAAGCCATGGAGGATTGTATAATCAACATTTTTAAGCTTTAGAATTCTTTATTTGTGCAGAGTGATGGAAATGACCAAGAAGTAAGATAAAGGCAAAAGAATTGGGAGAGGTCAGGTTTTAAGTATCTAAATATTTTTTCTCATGACAAATTCGCAAAGGTGTTTTGTTATAAACCAGATTTTCATTTTTTTAAAAATGAAACTTGGTGGTATTTAAAATCTAGACATACCATGTTGCTGTTTCACTTTCATTGCTTTAGTTGCTTAATATTTAAGCTTTGCTTCATGCTACCTTTGACTGTATTTCATATCTTCACAAGCCTATTTCATTTTGTAGACTTGAATGACAAAAATTGTTTCTCATCTAAAGTATGCTGAGACTTAAATGTTAAAGAATGTTGTGTGACATTTATCCAATAAAGTCTTGATTTTTTTTTAAATTTAGTTATTTAAAAACTATTTGTTTACTTTTTAGGAGTTAGATTTTAAAGGTTATATATTTTTTTTACTATTAAAATTGAACCATAGTTCTTTAGGGAGCTGTTTTAAGAGGCATTGCTTCCTTAGGAGAATGACCTGTAAGTTTTTAATCACTGGGAGGTTTTACGGGAACTCACTATGACCAGGGATAGAGGAAGGGTGAAGAATTGTGCACAAACATTACTGTTTTCTGATGGAAACAACCTGCCATTCAGAGTTGGATGTAATTAAACAAACATATACTGGTGAGTTCTTTTGTTTGTTTGTTTTAGTTTTAAGGAGTCCTGCCCTTATGGATACACGGTTGCTTCTTGAAAAGCCCAGCAATTTCAGTGTGAGGTCAAGTGTTGGGCCACAAACACTCAGTTGTCAGGAAAAAACTAGCGTCTTAAAACCTACGAGACAGTTGAGATTTTTTAGGACTGACCCAGAAACTTAGGTCAGTCAGTGTACCTTTTTATTCCCCATTTGAGTAAAGCCGTCCTTTAGAAGGCTACCTGTTCCTCCAGTATATACATGGTGTCTTTAATCGCATACATTTTCCCATTTCAATTCATGTAAATGAGTGTAAAAAGGCGGCTACTGGAATCTGGCTCTGTTAATATCTTTTTTTCCCTCAAGTTTCCCACTAATGAAAATGGAGCTAGGGAAAACCAGGGAAGGTAAACAAGCCACATGCACGTTATCTGGGAAGCCCTACATGAAACCCCCTCTCACCCCCATACCATATTCCTGATCACATTGTATACACGTGTTGCTATGTTTATAGACACAACTCCTACAAGATAGAGGGAATGAGTGACGAAACCCGTAGATGAAACTTAGGATCTTTTTGGTGCTGTCTTCAGATAAGGAAGTGTAATAAGTTTAGATTCATGCCTTGGAGTCACATATGGACTGTCCCAGGACCTCCCTGAGCATGCTGGGTATGTCACTGCAAATATGCTGCACTGTAGATAGATAAGTCAGCTGTTTTCCTGCTTTTATACCTGATAGCTCAGTACTTCTCCTCTTTCGAGTAATGAGTCTTCCTTCAGTGCTTTGAATAGAGCACACTGTGTTTCTTAAGCATAATTTTTCTACAGTGATGAGCGTCCTGCCAAATCTTTGCTTATTCACAATGAAACTTCATGGCCTAACAACGCCTTTGCTTTGATATTGAGAAGGTAATGAACCTGCGATGAAAGAGAATACAACTCAGGAATATCGCGTCAGGAAGAAAGAGCTGGCCACACACAGTGGCCGTGTCGGTGTCCTTAAGAGGGAAGAAGATGTAGGATCAGCCCTTTCATCACCCTCCTGCGGCCTGATTGTAGAAGCAACCCTCTAGCGGTAAGGAGGGAAAGTGAGGTGGTGATATTGAGAGGAAGACGCTGCTGTCCCAATACCCTGCTGCAGTGTAAGGTAGAGATGTGGATTCCAGTCTTAGTCCTATCAGTTCTTCTGTCTGTCGGTGACAGAAGAATCATGCAGTGGCTGCACTGGCCAAAACGGTGTGGAAAATAAGCGTCTCAACAAACTCTTCAGTTCCTACTCAGCCAAGGCCAAAAACATGGAGACATTAGAGAATTTTTGTCCTTGAGTGAAATAGTTTATAGTCATGTTTCTGAATTCTGTCTAAGCTCAGTGTCTAACTCCTGTGGATCCTGCGTAGACGGCTCAAACCTGCGATCTGAAGGTGAACGCTCAGCAATGTGAAGTGCCTTGAGGTGACAGGGAGCCTGCTGTGTCACGGCCTCAGAAAAGCACAGCCAGCGGCTTCAGTAAGACACAAGGCAACCTTACAGAAGACGGTGATGGGGGTGATCCTTCACGTGTTTACGTGCAGCTTCTTTAACACCTGTAGGAAATGAGGCAGGCTGGAAAAGCTTTTGCAGCACAAGCTGAAGCTATAACTCGGCCTCTGATGCCAACTCTGCCAACAGCAGAATCCAATCAAAGTGTCACACAGACCTAGGGAATTACCAGACTTTTTCTCCCAGTTAACTTCATGAGGCAAAGTTGCAAACAAGCATATTCTATTTTGAGGCAGTCAAACCATCCCTACAAAACTGTCTTGTGTACTTGAGACCAAGTACTACAGAGAGTCCACCAAAGCCTACATCTTTTGAAATTTAAACGCTATTTTCCCCACCTCACTATTCCCTTGCTTCCCATCCCTGGCCCCACTGAGGATGGCTTTGTCTTTAGTTTGCTTGAAGACTTGCACGTTTGTATATTTCTGACTTGCTACGTTTGGGGAGTTGGAGGGCATCAAGTGGCATGAGGCGGTTGCCTGGTGTGAGTCTAGGTTAGGGTGCCTGATGTAGACATCAGTCTGGCACAGCACCCCAGAGAGGGACAATGAGGCTCCAGTAACTTCAGATCTGTCTCCTCATATTTGGAACTAAGGGTTCCCTGCAGAGCCTCTGGGTTGGTTCCCTTCACATCTGTAGTGATGCCTCATGGCTTAGGACCCCCAGTGCCTGACAGGAGTTCCCATCTGGGTAGGCTGTACTTCTCAGCAAGCCAGAACTAGCAGCTGGGACTGAATCACGGCCACAGATTGTTAGCTGTGGGCTTCCTTGGCGATGAGGCAGCAGGCCCTGCCATCCTTTAGCTAAGGGAAATGTAAGCTTCCAAAGTTTCCCCATGAGTGAAAGGAAAAAGAAGGTAGGGAGTCATACTTCTAGTTCTGGCTCATAGAACTTAACTCCTGTATGATGGAGCTTATTCCTAGGCATGCAGACCTCAGAGGGTTGGAAAACTAGAAGCAAACCGAATATTTTTATTACAGACTATTTAAGACATTTGTACAACAAACAAACCCCATGTATCCGTCCCTAGCTTCAACAATTACCAACTCGTAGCCAGGAAGATTGAAAGTTTGCATGCTCTGAAATATGAGGGCATCCTCACTAGTTTTTGTAAGTAGTTTTATCATTAGTTTCTTTGATTGCCCCTTGAAGGGTTTTAAGCAGTCGTTCTGATAGTCTATGGTCATTTTAGCCCTACCTCTTGGGCTGGCTGGTGGCAGGTAATCCATTTCTCATTTGCAGGAACATTAACGGACTGGGTGTAGCGCAGGCTCAGGGCAGCTCTCCACACAACAGAAGGAAGTGACTGGAAATGATCACCTCCTTTCTCTACGGTTTTTAATTGTGCAGTTCCCCGAAGGAACAGATTTTTCAGCCACTTCTGGTGAGATGTGCACAGACTTCCTTTTTTAAAGGAAATCCAGGTGATGGAAGGACTAGGCTTGTTACTATGGAAGTGAAGAAGGGCAGGCTGAAAAGGCTCAGAAACATCTCACTGAAATCGGTTCAAGGATATTTTACTAGGGTTGTGGGTGTGTATCAAGTACACAATTTACACTGATAGGATTATTTGAGGAAGAGTTCAATGCCTTAAGAAATAAGGGAGGGATGAGGTAGAGGTGAAAGGCAGGATCAAAAGGGGACGTGATCACAGAAAGCAACACGACAAACAGCAGCAAGGCGGGCAGCCGCCCTGGGCTGCAGGCTCGCAGGTCGCACCAGAGACGGCTCCAGTGGCTCCAGGCTTTCCTTTTATGCCAACGGCACACTTAAGGGAAAGCACAGATGACACAGGAAAAGGGACAGGGGCTTAAGTCACACTGATTTTTCCTGCCCTATGTGGTGTCTCAGATTTGCACTCTGGTCTTTGAAGGTTATTGGACCCTTCCCTTTAAAGATCTTTCTCAAGGAGATTAAAGCAGCCATTAACTTGCACAGCTGTTCTCGGCCTCCTTGGCCTCCCAGCATAGCCTTCCCCTTTGACATCCCAAGTTTTGCTAAACCAGTTGTAAAAGACAGGATTTGCAGGTCTGCTTAACTCTTAGGATCAAACAACCCTTGCAAATACATCTTCCAATCAGGTTTACATTTAACACCTGCTGCCAGCTCCCCAATCCCACAAGTCTATTCAGACAGTAAAATGCCTCCAGAAAGGCTGTGTCTGGTTTTCCTAAATCAGTCTGGATTCTAGCTTGGGAGCTGTGTGAAATGTAGTAATTCAGCAATAGTCTTGGAGGCCAGCTCAGAGACCCGAGAAGCCCCAGGCCCGGCAACATTTCCTAAAGCAGTTCCCTATCTTCAAATACACAGACTATAGGAACTATGGCTCTTGTCATTTGTGGACTAAACAAACATTCACGCCTTTGACTATACCTGAGCAACTCTGAAGGTCCAGTGTGTGAGGTCATCACTTGACTGAAGCTCAAATGCAGGCCCAGTGCTGCGATGCTCAGGTCTTTAGCTGGTAGGCTCGGCCACTCCCCAGCCTCTGCATCTCGGCATGGTATAACAGTCTCCATTCCTATAAGCACAATAACTTGTAAAGTGATGAGCTATGGCATCTTTGGGGGTGGGACAAGGAGCAAAAGGATAGGGGAAAAAAACCCAAAAAAACAGCTACAGTGCTTGTGATGGAAGGGAAACGTGGAAAGTCAGAGTTCTTAGAAAAAAGAGCTTAGATTCTGAGAACAGAATTTAACCATAGCTTGGATCCATGATGTGAGGAAAATGAGCTAATCCACAGTGCACTTTGCACAGAAAAACCAGCAGATGAGTATGAATTTATTGTAGTAATAGTCCCAATTTCCTGGGTAAGCCTTCTGCAGAGGCTCCAGGGAATGGAAAAGCTGCTCATGTGGAAGTTGGAAATGTGGTAAGACAGAGTGTGGAAATGTACACAGAGAACATAAGTCAATGGAAGTGTGACCTGGGAGAAGGTGGGGAGGCTGAAACTAGAGGACAAGTTGGGGATTTCTGAAGTCTCAAGACAAATCCTTGCAAATATCCAAGATGCAAAAACGAAAATTTAAAAACCAAGAGACCTCCTTACAGGCCAGGTTGAATGCTCAACATCTGAGGACATTCTACATGGCTGCACAAGATGGGCTCGGCTGGCTTAAAGTGACTCTCCAAAATCTCTTACGCTTCATGGGTACAATTACTGGATTCACTGTTGAGAAATCCTAGTTGAGCTCTCCAAATTGGCCAGAACTGTACACCTCTCTGAATAAAACACTACTGCACAAAGTTAACTGGGACCATAAACTGCAGGGTACTGAGGCCCTTCTGGGCAATACACAGGGCAGTCACAGATCCACTGGCGTTGACCAGGTAAAACCAAGCTGTGGTCTTTCACCACCCCCACCGCATTCTTTGGAAGGTGAAAAATAGCATGTAAACCTTCTAAGCTGACATTTAAATCACTTGCTGGGTCTTAACATTTTGAGGAAGATGACTAGTTTCTACTTATCTTGAGATAACAGATAATGGTTAGTAGCACAGGAAACATTTTAAAAAACAGGTACTAAATAAAGGGCACAGATTCTGAAGACTTGTGGATAGCGATGGTTGTTCACACGGAGACCACTGCTTGTGGAATGTCCTTCAATACCGATTTACTAAGTTTCCAGTCAAGCAGCAGGTGCTGGTGCTACTAAGAACAGGAATATGGCCCTTACCTTCTAGGAGCTCGTGGTCTGCTTGTGGAGACAGAGAGGGAATCATAGTATTTTAAAAAAAGTGTCTTAGAGTCTTCAAGGAAGTTCTAGGAGGAGATCCAAAATTATTTTGATCCATTGCAATATCGTTGGAATAAGAATATATACAATGTCAAAGTGTGATTACCATAAAAGTAAATTCTGGAATACTTTTTTGGTGGGGGGAGGAAGGCATCCCAAACTTTATACATCTTAGCAACAGTGGGCAAATACAGGCCACCTGTTCCCTTACACACCTCCTACTTCTCAGGCCTTTCAGGACTTTTCTGTTGTCAAAGCTTTTTAAAAGGTTAGAATCTATCTTTTCTTCCAGATTTTGGAAGCAGAGAAATAAGAGTGGTAGATAAAAAACTCCTTGGCCCAAGCAAACTCACACCTACTTGGATTCCCTTCCTTCCCTTTTCTTGCATTACTTGGCCCACTCACTAGAAACATTTCATGTTGGCCTTGTTTGGCATCCTGTAAGATTTCAGTGTGGTGATGGAGGAGGAGGAGGAGGGCGAAAAGGAGGGGTGAGGCCTAAGATGCAAAACCACTACACCCTGCAGCAATGGCAGGGTCTTAAGGAAGGCAGTTTGTAGGCAAAGAAGTCTATCTCCTATTCCTTGGAGGCTCAGACAGTCCTTCAGGAATCTTAGCGCTGACCTTGGCATAGTCTCAGCCCTTGAGCTCCAAGTCATATTCTGAGAAAGTGATTCTCAAAATGTAGTCTGAGGCCCCAGAGGGCTTCCTCAGTCCCTTTCAGGTGTCCATGGGGTAAAAACTATTTCATAGTAATACTAAGGGGTTATTTGCTTTTTTCACTGTCATCCTGTCACGAGTATGCAGAATTTTCCAGACTACATGACATGTGATATCATGACAAACTGAGTACAGCAGCAGATATGAGAATTCTGCTGTCTTCTACAAGCGACACATTAAAGAGATTTGCAAAAATGTACAATGATGTCACTCTTCTTCCTAAAATGTGTTTTTGTTCTGGAAGATGTTTTTCTAAAATACTACTTATAGTAACATGAAATGTATTTAAAGCAATTAACTAAATATTTAAGAATTTTGTTTTAATTTCTAGTATGGTAAATGTCAATAGATATAATCCACATAAAGCAACACACTATGTAAATTTTTTCCAGTGTAAAGGGGTCTTGAGATCAGAGGGTCTGAGAACTGCTGCTCCAGCATAACAATGGCTGCACAGGAAGCACGCCCACTGACGGCTGGACCACAGCTTTCAGCCAAGGTTTCTGTACAACTTGTGTGATTTCTCACACACATCTTTTTGAGAAAATTAGATGCTAGATTTATCATAAAGATAGCAAAGCAAAATTAACCACTCTTTTTTCCTCTCCCATTCCCCCTGTGGATTCCATGAAGAATTTCACTTCAATCTGGGAGACAGGCTTAGCAAATCACATTGTTAATACTGCTCATCATTCCACTATCTACCAACACACTCTAAGGGGCTTTGAGGAACAGATCAAAAGAACCAGCACAATTCTTAACACTGGGGGTATGACTACTGCATGTCACTTACAGAATTATACGTGTACTTCATTTGCACATCACTGCCTTGAACACTCAAACCAGAACAATAGAAAGCTTTTCACCAGCATCAACTGATGAATAGAAGCAAAAAATCTACCTTTGGGGCCGGCCCTGTGGCTTATCAGTTAAGCGCCCACGCTCTGCTACTGGCGGCCCGGTTTCGGATCCTGGGCGCGCACCGACGCACCACTTGTCCGGTCATGCTGAGGCTGCATCCCACATACAGCAACTAGAAGGATGTGCAACTATGACATACAACTATCTACTGGGGCTTTGGGGAAAAAGAGGAGGAGGATTGGCAATAGATGTTAGCTCAGAGCCGGTCTTCCTCAGCAGAAAAAAGAGGAGGATTGGCAGGGATGTTAGGTCAGGGCTGATCTTCCTCACAAAACAAAACAAAACAAAAAAACAACAACAAAAAATCTACCTTTGAATCCGCTAGGTTCATGTGGTCTAAAAGAATATGGTTTTGTTCTGGTATTCACATCCCACCATTCCTGAATAAAGCTATTTTAAGTTGAAATTATTAAGATTGATGCTTGGTCAAAAACTCTGATTTCATAATTATCTGCACAAACCCGGAGAAGCCCAAGACAGCTTGTGAGGTGGAGTTGCTGAATTCTAACATGGTAGAATGGTCAACCCTTCAAGATCATCTTCAAGGTGGCAACTAAGACTCTGGGCAGGTTTGTGGAATCCAGTAACACTCAGTAACACTGCTTGAAACCAACACTGCTCCCAAAGCCACAAAGTCTTCTGCTTTAGCCATTCGTATGGCGACAAAATTCACAACCCAGCTCAGACCGTCACAGAAAGCGTTTATTACCACAGAGGAAATCAGGGGATACTGCAGCCCATGCATGGCAGCCTGGGCATGTGTGTGATCAGGGAGAGGGGACAGCAGGCAGGAACCCCATCACTCATGTCTGGGCAGTCTCCGACCGGCAGGTTTGCTCGGTCCAGGAGAGACTGGCTGGGCTTGTGTGTTTGTGTGGCTCAGGGAGGTCAGCCTTGACAAGCAGGCTTCCTCCTGGACAAAACAAAGGACAGCCAGAACCAGGGGCGACAGCTGCACAGACACCACCTTAAAATGGAAATCAAATTAGGCTCATTCCATCAGGAAGTGCCTTTCACCCTGATCATAAAACAAGAGGGGAAAGGGAGCACTGGGCTCTACTGGATAGCCTGTCTTTGAGATAAGATGCTTTTAAAAGTTAAACATTGGCAGGGCCTTTCCCCATGCTAACAGCAAGCAGCACACAATTTCCAAGCCAGCTTTAAAAGCTACTGTTATCTTTGTTATCTGTTATTATTTGGATTTTGAACAAAATTGATGGAGTAGGAGCCAGTAGAGGAATCCTGTTTGATCTGGAAATTTTCTGTGGAGAGTCCAAAAGGTCGGAGAACCAAGTTCCCAAGATCTTTTAGTTTACCTGCAATGTGAAAGCAAAAACTCAAATAAATACGGGGAATGAACAGAAGCAGGAAGACCCCAATTGATCTTGCCTTACTATCTGATTACAAAATATGAAGAGTATCTCTCTGCAGTTAAAGAAATTCCTGCTTTTAAAATGATGAAACCTTTGGCCCCCATTTGCCCCCATTTGCAGTGTGGTCCCTCAGTGCCATCCACCCCGAGCCTGTGCTTGTGTAGATGAGCGTGAGGGAGCCCTGCTGGCTCCCTCTGGGAAAGCAACGCTTCCTGTCCAAACTGGCCAGAACCCCCAGAGGACACAGGCTCTGAGATGAGTGATGGCCAATCAACTGCTGCTCCCGAGGGGCTGAAGCCATCCCGCCAAGCCCCAGCTGCCTGGCGGGGAGGGCAGAGGTCCCTCCGAGTCTGTTTTCTATGAAACAGCAGCAGCCACTTGCTGAATCTAATTCCACTCAGCAGATTTCTATTGAACATGGATTCAAACTCAAGAGCTGCCTGCTTTTCTAAGTAAAGCCTTGGCTTCCACGCCAAACCCACCCTTTCTCTGGAAGTGGGAGATCTTGTTCACCTGTACAGCACCATCAACCTCAACCGTCCAGTCTCCTCTCCCCAAGTTCCAGGCTACTTATTAAGCACAGGTGAGTTCATGTCCTAAAGCCCAAACTGAGACACATGGTATAACCAAGGACTTGTATGCTGATTCCATATACAAGAGGGCCATGGAGTTGGTATGTCAAAGGTTGGAGTTTCCAGGACATTTGAGAGATTTATGGGGCAATGAGATGGAATATTTGAAACTAAGAGTATTTTGGAAAATCTTGGCTAGGATGGGTGAATAAACAGTTTCAACCCTTCCTAAACTGTTCTAATTTTTCTTACAGGTCTGCTTCCAATGGAGATGAGGATGGGGGTAAAAGGGAAAGAAACTCCTAATCATCAGAGGTACAGGTTGTTAGCAGCTTTGTCCCTCTGAGGCCTCCCCACCTTGAAGCAAAGCCCAGGTAAAGAACTTAAAGATGCACGGCCTTTAAACGTCAAGGCCTTTCCTAATAACTCACAGAAAGAACTTTCGGTCTCGGTCTAAGGTTTAGTTCCCAGTAGCCCAGCATATTCTGAGAAAGCTCCCAGAAACCAGGCTGACCATTCTCCAGACAGCCTTCCCCAACTTAACCCTGGAACACCAATGCTCAGTGCTGCTGCTTAAGGAGAATCACAGGCACAGATCTCGTCCCTCAACACAGGGGGCAGCACACAGAGGCCCCGAGCACAGCCTCCAGGAGATGGATGCACCGAGGAGGGGATCACCACAAGCAGAGAAAAGACAGGGCAGCTTCAGGAGAGCGTGAGTTACCCAGAACTCTGGTAGTCGGCCTTGAGGTTGAGGTAAGAGGACAGGGAGGAAACACACATTTAAAGAAACCCAATAAAATGTCACTGTGGGCACAACCCTTGGCTCTTCTGACACAGAGTGAGTGAAGTGAGAATGACTCTCAAGAGTTGCTCACATCACACTCCCCGGGAGGGGCAGCCCCATGCTGGAGGAGCCTCACCTGGATGAGGGGTCACCACAAGTCATCTCCATGGCCAGAACAACAATTTCAAGTGCAAACTGTACACTTTATTTGGTATCTACTACGTGAGGCACTGGGATCTAAAGAATAAAAGTTACTCTTTTTTTTTGTGTGTGTGTGAGGAAGCTCAACCCTGAGCTAACGTCCATGCCAATCCTCCTCTTTTTGCTGAGGAAGACCAGCTCTGGGCTAACATCTGTGCCCATCTTCCTCCACTTTATACGGGACGCCGCCACCACATGGCCTGACAAGTGGTACGTCGGTGCACGCCCGGGATCCGAACCCGCGCCGCCAGCAGTGGAGGCACACACTTAACAGCTATGCCAGGGGGCCAGCCCCCTAAAAGTTACTCTTGACTTTGGAGATGCTTAGGTCCAGTGGGGCATTAGACACAAGACTGAGGTATGCCCAGAAGAGGAGCCCTCAGGCCTGCGCAGGGGTGTGAGGAAGGTGTTTCAGGAGAGACTAGGCTCTGCAGTGCTCTGAGGGATGGTACACAGTTACAGGATGATGCCATGCCACTGTGTTCTAGAGATGGCAGCAAAGCAAGGGGACAAGTATTCAAACTACAGACGGAAAAGGAGAATTGGGGCCTTTTGCAGGCCCTCACTTTGCCTACCTGGCTGACAGACCTGCCCACCACAAGGAGCCCTAACTTTTAGCTTGGCTGATTCTCTGGGGTGGCAGTCATCACAATGTGCTTCTCCAGACGCAGGGAGCACAGCTGCTGCACCCCATGTGGAGGCTGCGTACCCCACGGCTGCTCCTGGTCAATGACTGAGCATGGCAGGGACAGACCAGGGACTCCTCTGATGGGCAACTCACTCTCCAATGGCTTTGCTGAAACCTTCTTGGCACTACACTGCAGTGTAAGACTTTTCCTACACAACTTCCCTCTCTCCTCCACAGGGACCTGACGGCTCTCCCACTGACCTCCAGCTCCCGCCCCGTGGCCCCATTTTCCCTTGCAGCTGTTTCCCCCAATAAATTTCTTATACTTCTAACCCAATCATGGCTTCTGCTTCTCTGAGGACCCAACCTAACACATATGGTATCATTCTTTTTCCTTCCATTCTCATATCTCTGCCTTTATAATATTCCACAAGTTTCACTATTATCTCCAGAACAGTAGAAGAGAATATGAGAAGTTCTGCTTGCTAAATGAGACAATGTACATAAAGCACCTGACAGGTAGCAGCCCCTAATAAAGACACATGATTAAACAGTCTCCACATTAGAGGTTACCTGACTTAATTCAACCAACATGTACTAAGTACATATGTGTGGCATCTCCCTGTGAGTGGTGGGGATGCAAAAATATACAACATGGTCTCTAAACCAAAATAAGCTTAGATATGACAGGGAAGATAAGACATACACACAGAAGCCAGTTCAGATGGAGCTGAGATATAAAATGCTATGGAAGTCAGGAAGAGGAAGGTTCCTTCCAGCTTGGGCAGTGAGGAAAGGAGATCTGGCAGAGCTTCAGATGTAAGAGTTTGCATTTATACAGCCACCAAAGGAGAGAAAGGATTGCAACCATTTGAGATAAAGGGAGTGGGCAGTACAGACAAAAATGGTTTGAGCAAACGTAGAGAGACAGGTAGGCAAGGGTGAGCAGTGTGTCTGATGGCTGAAAGGTAGGCGGGAGGGCGCATCCCAGAAGGTTCTCATGAGCCAGGCCCAGCGCTCTATGGTTCCTGTGCCACGAGGAAGGCCACTGATGGTTTGAGAACTGAGCTTTCAGGGTTAATAATGCTGTGGCAAAGTGAAGAATGAACCAGAAGAGGAGAGCCTGGAGGTGGTTCTGGCAGAAAGTTAGTGCAACATTATGGGAAACAGGCCATTTATTCACTAATGAACATTTGAATGTCTATAACGTTGGGTAAAGAAGCTCTGAAATCAGAATGCGGCCAGTGGGAACATACAGGAACAGAGCAAAACTTTACAGTAGAACTAACAAGTTTTTGGTGTCTGAAAAATTCATCTTCTGCTGTTTATGATGGTGGCAGAGAAGCACCTTCAGTAGAGATCATGCTCCTAAATACACACAAAACACACTCACAAATCTTCCCGCTGCTGTTTAGTCAGGTTGGGTGCTCAGAGACTAAAGCAGCTCCCTTGTACTCAAGACAGGATCATTTGCCAGACTAGCCTATCTGCCACACTTTCCACTGGCTGTCAAATTCTACACCTCCCCTATCTGGGCAGAAATCAGTTAGGTTTCCTTATTTCCACTTGTAGCAAATCTGGCACCGTCACTCAGCATGAACATGTCAACATGCCCCTGCTAGGATCTCATCTATTAGACTGGATTCCATGGCAAAGAGAAGAGTCCAAAACTGCCTGTGCTCAAACAAGAATGTTTACAACTCGAGATCAACGCTTGTCGCTGGATCCAGTTCTGATAAATATTAATTTCTGTGCCTCCAAGCAACATCATATCATGATAACCCAATTGACTGATTATGTGTAATTTCTCTTTGGAAATACTGACTGTGCAGTAGTCAGTTTACCCTGAGGAGAGTCAGGAGTGGCATCTGTTTTCACTTCCTTAAGATCCCTGGGGTTTGGGCCCAGTGGAATAAGTTCTTTGGGACTTCCTCCTACTCAGGAGAACCAAACTGCATATAACTGAATCCTGATACTGCAGTTTCTCTTGCGAGGCAGGACACTAAGCCATGCAGCTAACTCTTGCTTTCCTCTGAGCAAAAGGCAAATCAAGAGATAGCACAGAATAGAGAAGATAAAATTCACACCCAATTCAAACGCTTATATTAGCTCTAGGGTGAAAGTGGAGGCTGAGATAAGCCTTACCCAGAGCTGTCAAAGAACCAGGAGTTTCTCCTGAGAGGAGAAGCTGAAGGAACAGCAACTAGGAAATGAAGCAAAAAGCAGGGCACTGAAAATCTACAAACTGATGATCCCTGCTGAGGGGATGACAACAAGGAACTGGTTTGGAGACACTCAGGTGGCCGGAACACAAAACACTGCACAGATACGGTCTGTAATGAGTATCAGGCAGGGTGGCAGGAAGAGAAATATAAAAAAACGACTCTGCATTTCCATACCCACATATACGGCTTTAGCAGTTTTAAGTGACAGTAACAATTCTGAGTCTTTCCTGTGATCTTTGGTGAAGGGGCTGATTCTAGGACCCTCTACTGCTTGCAGAGCAGAGAAGCATGTAACGCACAGGAACAGCGAAAAGAATGTGTTGAATCCTTGCAATGACAACGAACAGGTTACTTCTAGCTTCATATCTAGTTCCTGAACGTGGCATCATACGAGATGGTGTTTTTAATTCAGTTCACAAATGCGTGCTCCTTAGGATGCTAGTGGCCAGGAGTGAACACCTGAGTAACTTCCGGACTCAGGAGACCAGGAATATGTTCCAAGAAGGTGGAAGGAGGTGACGGTACGAGCAGGAAACCTGGGCTGGATGACGAACAAGGCCCACGTGTATGCGGAGCGGCTGGCAGGGAGGCGGCAGCAGGTGCCAGCGAAAGGAAGGTAGGATTACTGGGGCAATGCCCTGCCAGTGTCTCTGGTTCTTTTGGGTGAATAAATGAGTCTCATGTTGCGGCTCTAGGTTTCCCAGGTGAGGACTGGCACCTGGCAGCTCTTGGTTATGGCAAGAAGAGCAGCATCTCATGGAATGGCTGGACCACACGCTTTATACGCTGCTGGGACACACCCCCACCCCAGGACCTGGGTGGTATCCCCTACCCACTCGATAAGTGGCGATGACCTACAGTGAGCTGACTTGATTTTTCCAGTGGTTGCTTGTCCAAATAAACAACAGAAATGAAACCTGGCAGGGAATGGCTTGCCAGACAGCTGTCTGAGATTTCAAGTCCAGTGAATTGGAGAGCACATTCTGAAATGTCTACTTTCTACTTTTTCTCTGCTGCAGGTATCGCACAAGGAGGGAAAGAGAAAACTCAGTGACATGCCTGCTTCTGCTCAGGAGGGAGCTCTCAGAGAGAGCTGCTGCACTCCACTCCTCGCTGCATCACTTCTAGGGCCACGGCCCACTCTGCCTTTAGTTCCTCTCCTGAGCTGCCTCTGCACTGCCCTCCCACTCCTCAATCACACCCCCAAACAGTGGTAGATAAACTCAAGTATGCATCATAAACACCTAGAGGGGTTGTTAAAACTCAGAGTGCTGGACCCCACCCCCAATTTCTGATTCAGTAGGTCTGGGGCAGGGCTGGAAAATGTGCATTTTGGACATGTTCTCAGGTGATGCTGGTCTGGGCACTGTAATTTGAGAACCAGCCCTGAAGGATAAATTGCTTTTGCAGCTGGTGAGTAGAATCTTGATGAGAAGCCTGATATTAAAAACTAATTATAAATACCAATTTCTAGTGATTAGAGGGGTAAGGTGCCTGGATGGGAGTCCCTCTTAAACTATGTGAAAAGTAGCCCACATTACTTTTTGGTGAAAGCAGATGACTTCATCTTCTGTCTCACAGTTCAATACACTGAGATGACAGGAGATAAAGAAAGAATCACAAACTTACACATTCAGATTCTTAACAATTCTACTTTTTTGAGATTTCATGACTGGGCCAGGATACAGGATGAAACAATTTGCAAATGATGATGACACAAGTCTTTATCCCACATTCCTTTCTATTTGTAATCAAAGCCGGTTCAGAGACCTATGTTAACATCATTACCTGGCCTCCAAGTACATACCTCTTGCCATCCCAGCATAGGTGCCAAGATGAACGGCTCATCTCACCACCTCCTATGTACAGACCTAAACCCAGGAAGGCACCCCTCTCACTACAAAGTTAAACAGCCACATTTCCTGAGATGCTCCTGAATGCAGAGCAGTACACTAAGGATTTGTCCTTGGTCTCCTACAGCTGAGCAGAAAAGCTCCAGGGATTCTGAACATGTCTCATCAGTTTTACTTTAAAATTTTTTTTTTTTTTTTTACTATTTACCTATGTGAGCAAAAAATTTAATATTGTGAAATCAAAACAAAGAAATAAATCAGATACAGATACTCACAAGGCTGTGCCTGTCATCCAAATTCCTTTGATTTCAAATTTTTATGTTCCTCAAACTTGCCTGATTATTCTGATTATAAATGCTATACATTTGAACTTATACAAACAAAACACCCCCTTCTTTTTTTTCTATATTGTGGTTTCACATAAGATTTTTAAAAAAGAGGTTTTACTTTTTTTTTAAAAAGTGAAAATCTCTAGATTTGAGCAAAGCCAAATAACAGGGCATCAACCACCAGTACCATCAGTACCACCAGTTGCTCAAAAAAGCTCTGAGCCTCTTGGGGTGCTCTGTCCAGTACCTCTGTTCCCACCTCATCACACCATCGACCATACCCTTAAGTCCTTGTAAACCTTATATTCCCTGGCTATTCTGGCCACGAGGCTAATTTTCCCTGAGAACAAGACAAAAGACAAAGGGAAACACTCCAGTTGCTGACTTCTTTCTTCAAATCTGAAGCCAATAAGATCGTCCTCTCTGATTAGCAAGGACTGTGGCACTATGACTGATGGCCACCCTGGGTCTCCACTCCTGTTCTAATGACGATATTTATAAATGACAGGCCACGAAGGGAGGAGCAAGTACCTTCTACCCAGTCATAATTCCAATTAGGATTTTTTTTCCCAAGGAGGAGGGTACATAGCTCTTCAAGTTACAGAGAGAAAAGAAAAAGCAAGTCAAAGATTATTGAACAAAGCTAAATGAAAGCTCATTTTGTTAATTATATAACTACTTTATAAATGACAAGGATAAATGGTGTTGAGCAGTTTTTAAAAATCTTTAACTGCCAGCCTTCTAGCAGAAGCCAGCAAAGCTAGCACTAAAGATTGTGCAAGTCCACTACAAAAAGCCTGCTCAGGACTTCTAAGGAAGTGACATTATTTTGCACTCAGAGTGACTGGCCTCCAAGGATCTCACAGCACATGAACCAGAGTTACATCATCTGTAACAAAGAGGGAAGAACACTGGAAAGCTTGTGGGGCTGAGATTCCATACAGAAAGTGATTTCTCCCTTTTAGACTCTGCTTTGGTGGGTAACACCTACAGGCAATATTTTATTCATGATTCTTATATTCATTAAGAAAATAAAGGAGCCCAGCCATTCAAACTATTGATGTGTAACAACAAACTGACATATTATTTACCAAGCAATAGACTATTTTAAGTCTCATGGGAGGAGAATTCATTATAGAAGCAACTGAGGGAATGAATTCAATTCGAATATTTCAAATGAAGGGAATAGTATAAGTAAAACCCAAAGCTATGAAGACAGGAAAGTTTGGCTCATTAGAATTTGGAGTGACAAGGACAGATGGAAGTTTTGATTCCATCTGGAATTGACAATGGCAGTAAGATTCAGTTTACATCCATCCCTTTATGGTTTCATATTGGTTCAGGAAAAAATGGACCTAGACACCAACACCTAAGTATCTTCCAAGTCTACTATGGTCATTCAGAGTCATCTCTGTCAGCATGAAATGCAGCTCAGCTAAATGCAAATACTTTTTTGGTTGTTGTTAATAAAATAAAGCATCATTGTTAGTAGAATAAATAAGAAAATGCTCTTTTCTCTCCTTTGAAGAAACAGGACCTCTAAAATCATTTTTCTGTTCAAATATGGTGTCAAATTTAATTAAATATGTAAATTAGGGAAAGAGACTTTTTGGAAAAACTGGGGAAGGCTCCAGAAATCTGCCAAGTCTGAGTCTACCGAGCAGGGGCTAGAGGGCTTTGGATCATTTAGGTTAATGGCCTCTTTTCAATCAACTCTGCTATCAGAGTGACCCTTTGGGAAATCTGTTCTCATTCTCTGGATACTGATGCCTAAAGGCCATAAATGGTCAGGCTCAATTTATTTCAAATGATTTTTCCTTTAGCCCCACATGATTGCAATATATTAAATGCAATTCACATGACAGATTTAGAAAATATTCATAAGGAAGAACATATAGCGGATCTTGAGCAGGGAAATATCAGACAGGTTATAAGCAGAATATGCTGGACAGGCCTCTGTCCAGGAAACCTTTACTCCCCTTAGTCAAGCAGACTGTTTATGAGACGGGTTCTCTGATTCCAGCCATAAAATGCCTTGGAAAATAAGAGAACTAAAATATGCATCAAATGAATCCATTTGCCCTATCCTCCACCCACAGTCTTTTTCGCCACTTACTATTTACTCCTAATTCCTGCCCTCTCATGTCTTCTCAAACACTAAAAGGATTCTCAATGCCATTTTCAAAACAAAAATTCCCTTGGTTCTCACATGGTACTGGCTTGTAGTGATGGCATCCTAATGAACTTAAAACCTTAAGTTGTTTACTCAATGAAGAAACTCAACTGTTTTTATAAAATTCATGATCTGAAATAGAGGTTGGTGGTATCCCAGGTTGGGGGCTGAATTATTTACATTCTTGAAAGCAGGAAAATTTTCCAAGAAAAACAAAATGGAAGTTTAGTTTTTGAAAAGCTGATATCCTCTCTAAACCACACTGCTCCTTCTGGAGTCAAAAACGACTAAGAACTCACCTGCCCCATGGTATTGCTGCCCACCACGAATGCAGGGCCCTGAAGCTGTTTCTAACTGTTGTGTTCTCTAGTGAAGAAAAATACTGACGTCCCCTATTCCCAGCTTCCTAGCTATTTCCGTTCAAGAGATAGTAAGGGAAGAAAACTTACCTAACATCTCTTCCTTTAGCTTTTCATTACGTTCTTCAATTTGCTTAGGTAACCTCTGAAGGAAAAAGAAGAGAAACCAGGGTTGGGGAAAAATCCTTTGGCTTTATTTTGAATTTAAGAAATCTTAAAAACCTAATGTGAACGTGAGATCAGGTTAAATACATATATATGATCCTATTAAATAAAGAAAAAACCAAGTATGTGTGTGTTTGTGGGTTGTGTTTGTGGGTAAGCTACACGAAGACAGTTTTGTTTGGTTCACTGCTATATTCCCAGTTCCTGGCACAGGGGCCCAAGGAGGACCTCAATACAAATTTGGTGAATAAATATATACACACAAAAATGCCTGAAAGGATACATACCAGATGGTTACAGTGGTATATTTAGGTGGTGGGATTTTGGGTGATATTTATATTTTTAATTTTTTTGCTCATTTGTATTTTTTAACTTAAGTCTTTTCTTTATATAATCTAATTTGTTGAAAATGAGATCAATATTGGATGTTCCCAAATGATTATCTAGCTCAGGGTTTTTCAACCATGGCACCACTGATATTTCGGACGGGGTAATTCTTTGTTGTGGGGGCTGTCTTGTGCATTGTAGGATGTTTAGAGCATCCCTGGTCTCTACCCACTAGATGCCAGTCATGATATCAAAGTGTCTCCAGACATTGCCAATGTCCCTGGGAACCAAATCATCCCAGGTTGAGAACCAATGATCTAGATTAGAGTCTCCTATGGCTGCTTTTAGCTCTGTAATTGGCCCCAAGTAGTCTGGGATTCCAGTAATAACTCAATTACAATAACTCAAAATAAAATAAATTCTTTACGCATAGAATAACTAGCATAAAAGGCTTCCCTTCACAGAAGGCTTAAAACTAATTTGACAAGGATAAAGTCTACCAAGATTTTAAGAACTCTATTCCCTTTCCTCATGCCAAATTTAAGTTAATCCTACCACCATTCAGAGATATGTTAAAAGTCAGATAAAGGATTCAAACTGCTTATGTATTTTAAGCATCCAAACCAGCCTATCATCTCCCATTACTCCATTTCTAGATAAATAAAAGATATCTTATTATTAAAGGAATTCACCTCAAGGGTGTGTGAAAACAAAGGAAAACAAAACCCAAATCACCTAGGATATTAATGCAGGTAGATCAGTCAGTATTTCTCAGGTCTGCTCAGTGGAATAACAGTCCCAGGAAATAAGTGGGAAATCCCATATAGCAGGGCTCCAATGCCCTCAGGGGCCAGAGAGGAAATGTAAATAAGTAAAGGAATTGGCTGTAAGGCAACAGGAAGTGGCATGGTCAGCAGTGGAACTGGAGAGCTCCAGCCCAATGCCAAGGTGCAGAAGTTCAAAAAGGACCCAGTAGGGGCTGGCCCCGTGGCTTAGCGGTTAAGTGTGCGCGCTCTGCTGCTGGCAGCCCGGGGTTCGGATCTCGGGCGCGCACCGACCCACTGCTTGTCGGGCCATGCTGAGGCCGTGTCCCACATACAGCAGCTAGAAGGATGTGCAACTATGACATACAACTATCTACTGGGGCTTTGGGGAAAACATAAATAAAATAAAACTACAAAAAGGACCCAGTATGTTCACATCCTCCAGTTTTCAAGAGGAGTCCAACTTAGTTTTTTATCCAGTAAAATCTTCTCATTTTTAAATATTGGCAAGTGGCCTCAATTAAAAACATAAAATAAAACAATTTGGCTTAAATAAAACATGTCAATAGCTTTCCCTCTTCTGCCTACTGGCCTGCAATCTCTGCTGCGTACTGGGGTTCATGACAGACCTCTCCATCCTAACGGCTCTCTGAAAAGTCTGGCCGCAAAGAAACATGGTTAGTTAAAGGCAGTGTTCCTCAAGCTTATTTGAGCATCCACTATTTTTGGGCAATAACATATACACATCCAATTCTGTAGCACACCCTTCAGAATATATGTTGCTCTGTGCATTAGAGATAATCGAAGAGTGGTGCTAAAGGTAAAAGCACAAATCTGGACCTATTTTTATTTATTTATTTTTATTTTTTATTTATTTTTATTTTTTTGTAAGGAAGATCAGCCCTGAGCTAACATCCATGCCAATCCTCCTCTTTTTGCTGAGGAAGACTGGCCCTGAGCTAACATCCGTGCCCATCTTCCTCCACTTTTATGTGGGATGCCGCCGCAGCATGGCCCGACAAGCAGTGCATCAGTGCGCGCCCGGGATCCGAACCCGGGCCGCCAGCAGCGGAGCGCACGCACTTAACCACTACGCCACGGGGCTGGCCCAGGACTTATTTGTGAAGGGGGGAAAACCAGTAACATTTAGCTAATTTACAACCGACATAAAAATATTATGACACTTAGAAGCAAAAGGATTTGTAGTGCGAGGGACAAGAGTCATTTTAAGAAAGATAAGAATGTTAGTTTAGGATACGTTCATTTGGCAATGTGCTGGGCATATGACAATAAATAGAAACTTGGTGAGTGAATAAGGAAAAGGATGGACAGAAAACCAGAGGTTAATTACCTATAATACTAAGACTCACTTTGGACTAAGCGGTACAACTACAGTGGACAAGAGTCCCCCCGTCCAACAATGAAATAAAGTTCTTGTCAACCCTAGAGATTAAAAGTTTACACAAATAACACTTTTAGAATGGTGATTAAATGGTACATGGTCACAGCTGGTCTGTGGCCACCATTTCAAAGTTCCACCTCCCATGTATTTTGATGAGCTCTTCAAAAACACAGAAATGGAATGTAGTGGTGTCCCACAGGATTAAGATTTGCTGAGTAGCAACACAGAGAATACAAGAAAAAATATTTAAAAAAAAAAAAAGATTTACCATACAAGCTTCCCTTGCTTGATATACTGATGGATCTTTCTCTAATATAGATTTATAGTCTTCCAGGGCTTCATCTAGCTTGTCGGTTTTCTCATACAATTCCGCTCTCCTCAATATTGCCCTGACATAGTTGGGGTTTAACTTAATTGCTATAAAAAAGAGAAGAAATAATTGTTACCATGAAGAAAAAGAGCCTATACATCCTCAGCTACATCAAGTTTCTTTATTAACCATCCTCCAAGGGTCCAAAAGGAAGAGTCATTTGTCAAAGGCTGTACCTGGGGTCAGCAAACTTTTCCTGCAAAGGGCAAGATAGTAAGGATTACAGGCTTTGCGGGACAGACCTCTGTCACAGATACTCAACTCTGCTGTTATAGCACGAGAGCAACCACAGACAATGAGTAAACAAATAAGGGTGGTTGGTTTCCAAGAAACCTTTATTTATGGACACAGAAACTTGAGTTTCACATACTTTTCATGGGTCATAATTTTATTTACAACCTTTTAAAAATGTAAAAACCATCTTAGCTCCTGGGCTGTACACAAAAGCAGGTGGCAGGCTGGATTTAGCTTGTGGCTGTAGTTTACCAAACCCTGGTCTATACCCAAGTTCCTGGTTTTCACCTACTTGTCCTCCACCAGCTTCAGAATAGGTCAGAACCCTGAGCTCAAGTGCACAGTGACGAAGTGAGAAAGAATTTAAAGGTACAAATGAAAGAGTTTGGTGGCAGACTCTGCTATCATTCTCTTTTTTCTAGGCCTCAACTACTGAGGTTATGCCGTGATTACTGAGGTAACATTTTTAGCTAAACCCTCATTGTTCCTTCAAACTATGGCTCCAGCACGTTTAGGTCACTGGTGCATAACATCTTTTCCTTTATCCAATGACAACTCCCCTTCTAATAATCCTTTGCCTGTGTTTTGGTTCAAGGATACTGCATTTCTCTTGTTCTTTTTTGAGTTGTTTCTTTTTCTGTTAGAAAGCAGTGTCATGGCTCTAGAACTTTTTTTCTCTTTCAAATAATTTACTCGATTGTTTTTCTCTTCAAATAATTTACTCGATTGTTATTAATTCTTTTGGTAACTATTTATTTAGTACATGATATATGTATTGAATGTAGTGTTATCTCCGGAGTATAATGGTAAACAAGAAAGACAAGGCTCTTGTTCTCATGAAGCTTTATGCTATTCTAGTAGGCAAGAGTAGACAGCATACAGGTAAATAATTTCAGAGTTATAGTGCTGTAAAGAAAAATAAAACAAGGTAATGTAAATGCAAGTGAAGGGGGGAATAAGGTAACTTCGGAGAGTGATCAAACAATACGAAGAGGCAATATCTGAGGGAGGCCAGCCATTTGAAAAGCTGTGGAGGAGTATACCAGAAAGAGGGACTAACAAGAGTAAAGGCTCTAAAGCCAGAATAACTTTGGCATGTTAGTGACTAGGCTGGGGGCTGGGGAAGACATGAGGTTAAAGATACAGGTAAGGACCAGATCATGGAGGCCTTGTTGGCCAGGGAAAGGAGCTTGGACACTTTCCTGAGTGTGACGAGAAGCCACTGGAATGGTTTCAAGCAGACTAAAGACATGATCTGATTTACAGTTTTGGTCATTTTGCCTGTAGCATGGAAGGTGTGAAAGCAGTGAGACAGTTGGGAGGCTACTGCAGTGGTCCAGAGAGATGATGTTGGCTAAGCTGGTGTAGTGGAAATGGAAAGAAGAGGCCAGACTAAGTATATGTCTTTGAATTAGAGCCCATAGGACTTGCTGATTAATTAAGCCATGTGGAATGAAAGCAAGGGAACACTATAATCAGGGATGATGCCAAAGGTTTTAGTTTAAGCAAGTGAATGGATCGTAATGCCATTTATTAGAATGGAAAAAACTAACTGCAAGTTGTGTGTGTGTGTGTGTGTGTGTGTGTGTGTGTGTGTGTGTGTGTATGGTGATGGGAGAGGAACCAGAGTTTGTTCTGGGCACCTTAAATCTGCAATACCTACCAGACATCCAAGAAGAGATGTCAAATTTGCAATGGAATATAGGGCTCCAGACCACAGAGAAGAGCTGAAGATATAAACTGTAGCATATAGGTGGTATTTAAAGTTCCAGAACTGGATGAGATCACATAGGGAGAAAACACAGAAGGAAAAAAAGAAGAGGGCCCTATGTAGGACTAAGATCTAGTAATTTCCAAACTATTGAGGCTGACAGATAAGAGAGCAGAAGAGAATAAGAAAGAATAGCCAATGAAGCAGGAAAAAACGAGGAATACACTGTATTAAATGCTTTAGGGAGGTCAAGTAAGGTGAAGATAGAGAAGCAACTACATAATTGAGTAAGACGAAGTTGTTGGTGACCTTCACAAGATGAGTTTCAGTGGCATGGATGAAACAGAAGCCCAGTGGATGTGGGTGAGGAGAGAATGGGAGAAGACAAAGTAGACAAAGCAAGTATAGACAATTCTTTCAATGAAGATCAGAGAAATGAAATGGTACACAGTTGGAGGGGTATATTGGTTCAGGAGAAGGTTTTCTGAAAGAACCCAAACCTCTTAACATTTCAACTTCACATGCTGTCAACCTCCTTAGTCTGGTGCATCATATTCTCTTAAAATATCCCCAATTACAATACCATAATATCCATACCAAAAATACTCCAATGACCTCTACTACATCTTCAAAAAAACTGAACCTCCTAATTTATATTTTAACCCAGATAGTGCCCCCATATCAACTAGTAGATAGCCTCTAATAATGCAAATATGTATTGAAGAGAAAAACTTTCCCCATGCTTACCTGATAAAAACCTCTAAAATCAACCTATCACTCCAACATATGATTTTCTTTCCCAATCCATAAGAAGAGGATGAACTTGAACTTTATTTATGTCAAGGCTGAAAACCCTAAAGTGAGTGGCATTAAATACTGTTTTATATGACTAGTAGTAATGAGCTCCAATATGACCTCAGAAATAAGCTGTTTAGTCCTTTGCCAAGAAGGTTATGACTGAATGGGCACATGTATGTGTTTGGGGCGGGCGCGGGGTGGGGGGGTGGTCCTAAATACCAATAAACCATACTAGTGTCAGTGTATTCTGCCTATGGGTACAATGCATGTAGCCCATAATGACTATGTATAAGCACACGAATACTGGTTTAACCAAATCCAAAAACAAATCTGGAGAACATTTTCCTCTTCTTCCTCTTATTTCCTTGGCAAGGCTCCTACACTCAGGGCTATAGCTGGAAATGAGCTCTGTTCCCAGTGTATACCCTGCTAATCAAGCTTACACGGCACTTTCTCACCACTTGGTTACAGAGAAAGGAGCTTTGAAAATCAGCAGCTTGTTCTTAATTTAAACTCTTCAAACCCACACATCTCACAAAGATTAAGGTTAAATACTTTCTTCCAAACAAAACAGTACATTCAGAATTAGTTCCAGCCCAAGACAGTAATAGACCAGAAGAAGTTTGCTAGATTCTAATGTAGTAACAGTTTCATTCAGATACTAAAAAGCAATACCAAGTATAAAGAAAAGAAAGCCAGTAAAGAGAGTGATAAATTAATAAAAAGAAAAAAATAGAAGAGGAAATTCATGCTAGTATGAGAGTGGAACTAGATAACAAAAGGTTCTTTCTAACTCTATGATTCTCTCAGAGAAAATATTATCCAAAGAAGGAAAACTGAAAAAAAAAAAATACAAATTACAAAAAGTAGTAATTAGCTAGAAAAACTCATGAGAGTAGTAAGATGCAAGGAAAAGTGATTACTGTCATGTGTCACTTAATGACAGGGCTATGTTCCGAGAAATGCATCACTGGGTAATTCCATCACTGTGTGAACATCATAGAGCGTACTTACAGAAACCTAGATGGTACAGCCTCCTACACACCTAGGCCGTATGGTACTAATCTTATGGGACCACCATCATTATGAGGTCTGTCATTGACCGAAATATCGCTACAAGGTGCATGACTGTGTATGTGTTCTCCACACCAAGTTGGTTAGAAACACAAGACAACTGTCTGGCCTATCAGAAAATTTTTGCAAAAAAAAAAAAAAAAAATAGTGAGTCTATGTCTGGGGATGTCTCTATAAGTTGGTGGGATGAAAAGACCTTAATGTAACTCAGATATCAGCAAAGGCTTGATTCACTGTCTGGAACCTGAAAGGGTAATTAAAATGATGGCAAGCAGGTTTGGAAGAATTATTACATCTGAAGAGAGTACTAATTCCCAAACGGAAACTGCCCCTCACCACAACTGCCCACCCGTCTCAAACACATGGATCCAGTGGCCCTAATAGCAGCTAATATCTTCCATTTCAAGCTCAAAGGAAAGTAATTTGCACACTACAGGAAGTAAATTCTGTTCCATGAGTTTCTGTTGCCAAGGTAGCTTTGAATTTTTCTTTACATATTTACTAATACAGGATAAACTGACTGAACTATCCAATCAAAAGCATGCTTACACTAAGATGACTACTATACAGTACCTCTAGGAAGGCTGAACTGTAAAGCTTCTTTAAAAGCCCCAGTGGAAGGGTACACATGTACAAATACACACCTGACTGAGAGCCTCTGTATTTGTCTAGCTGAGGTAATATGCTTGTATGTTAACATGTAACAAGACCAAAAAGTTGTACCTTTGCTGCAGTCACTGATGGCCATCTCTTTCTTGTCCTAAAAGGAAATATAACATTAATATGTGTCACCCTAGTTCTATCTTAATGGCCCAAAGGCTCAAAGATATAAGCTGATCATTAATAATTGCTTATGGAGAGGCAGAATGCTCTTCAAAGAAATCACACGAAAATATGCATGTTACTTCCAAGTGTAAATTCAAAATAAGGTGACAGCTCTGATTTGAAAGCCTCCTAGCAATAAATTATTCAAATAGCTTCTTCCTAAAGTATCTTTAAAGATTGCTGTAATTGACCTATTATATTAGCAAGACATTTTACATTAGAATGCTGACACTGAGAAAACTTTGTGATCAATAAACAGGGAAAATGACTGATATATGAATAATTGAATTAACAACTCTCCTCTTTGGCTAACTGTTATATTAACACACCCAAAGTGGTATCTTCCAGATGGTCCATCTACAGACACACAGTGTGGCTTGTGATGTAATCTCAGTTACAAACCTTAATTTATCCACCGATGAAACAAAAATACAAAACAATTCATCAAATAAGACATCTAACTAATTTAACTTGCTGAATCTAGAATCACGGCACAGCAGAAGGAACACTAGACATCAAAAGAATCAGATCCTAGTTCCAGCTCTGATACTAACCTGTTATTAACTCTTCCAGCTCCACAATGTCTATTTTCCTCAGATTGGAAGTTTTCCACAATATTACAGAAATATTAGTTGAAATAAATGTTCAATACTTCCATAATGGCTACTGTAGCAAATACTAAATATTTTGCAGGCTATTTTAGAACAATGTCTACCAAAATGAGTTTCAGGATTCAATCAAAAACAGTTCCAAGATGGGGAGTGACTGCTTGATGAGCACAGGGTTTCCTTTCGAGGTCCTGAAAAAGTTCTGGAACCAGATAGTGGTGATGGTTGCATAACACTGTGAACATATTTAATGGCACTGAATTGTATACTTTAAAATGGTTAAAATGGTCAATTTTATGTCATGTGTGTTTTATCCACTTTAATTAAGCAAAAAAGGTTCTATAGTCGTCTGGGAAACACTAACTATATTATATCTCTTCCAACGTTCACCATAGCAATTCACATATTAAAAGTCTAAGAGGTGTGTAGTAAAGAAATCTGTGTAGGGCCGGCCCCGTGGCTTAGCGGTTAAGTGCGCGCGCTCCACTGCTAGCGGCTGGAGTTCGGATCCCGGGCGCGCACCGACGCACCCCTTCTCCGGCCATGCTGAGGCTGCGTCCCACATACAGCAACTAGAAGGATGTGCAGCTATGACATACAACTATCTACTGGGGCTTTGGGGGGGAAAAAATAAATAAATAAAATTATAAAAAAAAAAAAAAGAAATCTGTGTAACTTTGTATAAATCAGTATTTCTCCAACTTAAAGATTTCTATAAATCTAAGACATACAATTTCATATTTTAAAGTTTCTGAAATAGGAGTAAATCTTCACAACTTATGTGTACAACTGTTGTGGTGGTATTCTTTTTGCCCTTAAGAAACTAGTATTAAGATGCAGTGCAACTTATCAATAGTCACCCTCTGCAGATCAAGGAATCACGGAACTTTCTGCAGAATCCTTTGTTTGAGGTTTAGAGTCTACTAACACCTCAGGGAACCCTGGTGCTGTCTGCCACTTAGGGTGGTAGCCTCCAAAGTACAGTGTGTGAAAAAACCAGAACTTATTCACCATTCTTTCATAACGTATAGAAGTCTATATACATATATAAAACAATGTACATAATATGTAACGACAGTAGTTTTAAAAAATTTAGTCTTTTAGGGCTTTGTCTGCTCTTGCGTAGCTAGGCCTAGAGCTGAATCTCTGCCCTAACTCCAGTTTGCCTTTTCTCTCTCCAGATAGGAAACGTACAAGCTTGGCCAGGGGCACTCGGGGATGCTGAGCCTGCAAACTTGCCTTTCAGAAATTCTTCTTAAAGCACTTAACCCATCAGTCAACCCTTTCCCTGAAAAACTCAGAATATGCTCCTTAAATCACTTTAGTGCATTAATCCTGGAAGTTTTCAAGTCTCTGATTTCAGCATCTTCTTAAAATATTACAAGTGCAACTTAAAAGAACAAAACAAAAATCTCACTAACAAATCTATCCTTTGTACAGGAAACAGTCACAGAGCAACTCTCTTTTGAGTTCTCCTCAGACGTGACAGACAAGACTAGCAAGACCATACATTTTCCTAACTCAAGAACTAGTCGATTATGCTAGCCCAATCCTAGCAGTATCAATAACTTGGCAATTGTGGAAACAAAGAATCCCAAATCCCAGGAGGCAAATGGGCACGGTACATTTTCTCTGACATTGAAGGTATCCTTGATCCCAGTTCACAATGACAATTTTGAGTCTGAGAATGTGGCAAGATATCTCCAAGAAGCAAACGCAAAAGATCAGAATTTTCCAGCTAAGTGTAAAAACTGGTAGGTGTGAATTCTGATTGATGATAGAATATATTAATGAATACCCGTTCTAAATAAACTTGAAACAATTGCTTCATTTCTCCTAATACAAAATGTCTGTTTGTATACTCTACAATTATTTCTTCTCCTATGCCACGTGAATCACTCTAAAAATACTTCACCTTGGAGACTGAATCCAATAATAAAACATACAAGTTTGGGTTTAAAAAAATAAAAAAACCTTCCTGCATGTCCAAGCATTCAAGAACCAGCCCCCTGCCAAAACAAAACACCTGATCATGTAAAGTGACTCTGGTAGAGGCACTAGCGAATTTCAGGCAACATCAAAGAGAAAATGATGTAGATACCTGATCTAAACAAACAAACAAAAAACCACTTCACTCAATCTTGAGCCTGCTTCGTGGTTGCTTAAAGGAATGTTAAACAACCTACCCTTTGCATTTTGGATATAAGCAGCCATAGTTAAACAAGTAGTATTATTTTTTTCAAAACTCTCATTTCAATCCAGTGAAACTACTATGTTGACTAAATAGGAATATCATACAAATCAACAACAAATCTAACTTTTAATACCAACATAGTACAAAACAAATATAATTGCACTCTTGTCTACTCTACATTCACGCTGCTATACTGGGTTCCTAACCCTTTGGAAATATGAAATGCTTCTGAACTTTCCCTGACATCTATTTTGCGTTTAGGGGCAACTCTCATCCCAGCTGTTGGACTTTTCTCCCGGTGTCTCTACTTTCAACAGAAAAAGCAGAGTCTTAGGAATAAGCATCTTGAAGTTCAGATTTTTAATCAGTGTTCCCGTCTCTTTGAGTCTCCATCTAGAATTCCAGTGGCCTAAAATAAGCACCTGTAGCTATTCTAGGACATGCATTACTTGGCCCTTTGCTTCATTAACCTACCCTAGTTTGGTGGAAACTTTGCCAGCCTTCCTTCCACGAAAGTGTTCACTCAGCACTTTAATGAGGCATGATAACAACAATCTGACTCAAGTTTTTCAAAACATTTTTCTATCCTCCCTGTGCCCTTTATATCAGGGAAACATATGGGTAGGAAAAGGGAGGCAGCAACTTTCAGCCCCTACACTAGTTTTTGGAGAAGAAACTCTATGAAAACACTGCAAGTTCATGTGCTTCTTAAATAGAAAAGGTCAAAGATACATACCTGTTTCATCCTTGCAGCAGCTCTATTTGAGAACAGAATAGACCTGTCTTTCTGGAAGCAGGATGGGCACACCTGAAGGGCTTGACTATAAGAACTTTCAGCTTCTATATAATCTGAGGATGAGGTAAAGATGAGAGGTCGTTACGACTTTATTCCTGATATTACAGTACTCCACAGGATCTCAGAATGCACAACTTTCCATTCACAGGACAAATGTCTCTAAAAGAATGCTCTTTATGCTCAGCTTTCATTTGACTTATTGATTTAGTAAGGAGTTTTGAAAGGGGATTAAGGAACTGGACAGATGAAAGAGACTGAGGCCTGGGATTAACGGCCCAGGATGAAGACAAAAATTCTATGTATATATTTTCATTAAAGATATCGTGCTTTAATAGAGTCAACCTGGCTAAAACTGCTTCCGTGAAATGTTTGGAGGGACATTTTATGGAGCTAAAGTAGTAATGTAAAAATCAGTAGTTGACTAAAGACCTTAAAAGAGAGAGATAAGTTTATATACTCATTGCCACACAGAATTATCGTCAGGGTACTAAAAGAAAATTGCTTATTCCCTCCTTTCTCAGGTTTAAAATATTTAATACTAAAATACAAAGATATACGCTTTCAATATTAGAACCATTCGTGTGCTACGCTTCAGCAGCCCCGGGGTTCACGGGTTCGGATCCCAGGCACGGACCTATGTACTGCTCAAGCCACGCTGTGGCAAGTGTCCCACATATAAAATTGAGGAAGATGGGCACAGACGTTAGCTCAGGGCCAATCTTCTTCAGCAAAGAGAGGAAATTGGCAAGAGATGTTAGCTCAGGGCTAATCTTCTCACCAAAAAAAAAAAAAAAAATCAGAACCATTAGTTCTCTTTGAAAAAAAAGAAGTGATGATTGCTAAGCCAGGATATAAGAAAAAAAAATTTAAACCTGAAAATAGCTAGAGGAAAATGTCACTACTCCTGGATTTCTAAAGCATATACACTTGGAGATGCGACAGAAGGCAATTATAAGATCAAATAGTTCCCCCAAATTATCAGAATGAACCCAACTTACTCCTAAGCAAATGTAAGAAATGCAGAAGCACATGAAGAGCATCTCTCTACGTAGGGCATCCAAAGAAAAAGGCACATGAAAGAGCAACCAAAGTACAAGCAAAGTACCTCCCTAGGCCACGCTGAAACCATCGGGTCAGGTTTCACAGCAGTGCTGCAAATGAGGAAGGAGACCCTGCTTTTAGAGCAATGCAGCAAACAGCCTTTCAACACCCAGGCTAGAGTTTTCCAAAGCAATAGCTGAAGAGTGTGTCCTCCTAATTCCTGGATATATAGATAGTGGATTACAGAAAAGAAAAACTATGCCTATGCCAAGAGACACATGGTAATTGGTCACTGTTAGCTGGGAACGATTTGGACCTGGTAAAAAAACAAAATTCCAAGGTACTGGAAGGCAATACTGCACTATTAGCAGTTTAGGTTTGCTAGTTGTTTCCAAATATTTCTTGGTGTGTCTGCACAGACTCCAAAAAAGAATGAGTCAAGATGACCAGACATTAGTGCTGAAATAGGTATCTTACCTCCTTTCTTAAACTGCTCATTTCCCTCCTCCTTTAGTCTAGTGCTCTCTTCTCTTCTTTTCTGGAAGAGATCAGAGAATTACACAATTTCTCACAATATTATTATAGGCGAACAAAAAAGTCAGCTTTCTTTACACATTAGGCTATTTAATAGGCCGCAACTTGACTTCTGAGAACTGGGTCAGTTTTATCTAAATCTCAAACAGATACAGAGAAAAACACATGACCATTTGGTTAATTATTAATCTCATTCTTGATGTTTAAAACACAAAATCTAGGTTTTCTATGTTTCTGTCTTTTCCACGGAATGGTAATTCAGGTGTCATTTAATTTCTATTTACTCAAAACGAAACTAAACAACATACCCACTGGTATGCATACCATTGTAAATTCAAATTTTGGATCTGCTCTTTATTAACTGCATGATCTTGGACAAGTTTCAGATCTTTCTGAGTCTTAGTTTCTTCTTCTAAAAAATGAGGCTTTAATAGTTTTATGGATTAATGTGATAATGTATGTAAAGCTCCCAATACAGTGATTGGCAAATAAGGGCTCAATAAATATGAGCTATTATTTTTCTGTAAAATAAGTAATTTAATACTTATTTAGCTACAATTGTGGTTTATGACATGCAGGAGACATACAGCATGCCGGCAGAGTGCTCATTATGGGGGATGAGCCTCGTCTGCAGGGTCAGGGCAGTATACTGTCAGCAGGCTAACATAGGGAAATTTGAAGAGACCCAGGTAAATAAATCTCTCTTTTCTTAGCTTCTTCTAACAACTCAGCAATTCACAGATGGCTAAGCACCCATCAGACTCAAAGGCAGAGTGAATGTCATTCTGCAGAGCAAAGATGACACCTGCTGAGCTCCTGTGTGCCTCCAGCCCTGAACATCTTAGCAATATGGTCGGCACAAGCAGAACCGGCAGAAGCGGTTGCTGCCTGCCACCTTTTCGCACTGCTTTTTTAAAAAAAAAAAAAAAAAAAAAAAACCAGAGAATTTTCAAAAATCTCTTTCTTCATTCTTGAAGCTTCTGACTAAACAAAAACTTCAAAGGGAGGAAATACAGTTAGCAGGGAATTTCATGCACAGGGGAAGCCTGGAGTCTAAACAATTATACTCTAAGATTAGGAACCCAAGTAGAAATATTTTCTCTCTGCAGATTTGTAAATATGCTAAAGAGACCAGGGTGCTTCCCAAATGCCCTACTATTATCTTCTGGATGAAACAGAGCACGTGATGAATCTCAGTAAAGAAACGAAAAGGTGGGTATAAATTTAATCTAATATTTATGGTATCTACTATGTGCCAGATGTACAGCAGACACAATAATAATTCATTTTAAGATACAACATATCTGAAGAAGAGCTATCCTAAAGGAATACAGAAAAAATAAAATGAGGGGCCACCCGGTGGCGCAGCGGTTAAGTGCGCGTGCTTCGCTGCGGCGGCCCGGGGTTGACAGGTTCAGATCCTGGGTGCGCACAGACACACCGCTTGTTAAGCCATGCTGTGGCGGCGTCCCATATAAAGTAGAGGAAGATGGGCATGGATGTTAGTGCAGGGCCAGTCTTCCTCTGGAAAAAAGGGGAGGATTGGCATCAAATGTTAGCTTAGGGCTGGTCCTCCTCACAAATAAATAAATAAATAAATAAAATGAGTGGTGGTGGTGGGTATCAAAATATAACAATGTGGCCACATTTACTTAGTACTACCCAGGAGGAAGGTGCTGGGATTGTAATGTTCTCTATTGTATTGGTTTGGGTTTTTGGATGCAAGCAAAAAGACTGTCCATCTTAGGCAAAAAATTTTAGAAGGACAGATTTACTAGAAAGATAGATACTGAGGGCTCACAGAATCAGTCAGAGGCCTAAAATATAGGCTTAGATAACAGGCAGGACTCAAGGCAGCTTTGTTAAGTCAAGAAGCAAGAAAGCATTAAGCGTCTTTTAGTGGAAGAGTCTGGCCAAGACAGGGCTGTAACAGTAGCAAATAAATCCTAACCATTCCTTTTTACTTGCCTGGGTCCAGATTTAAAGTCTTAGTCGGAAGCATCCAACGAGCTAAGCGTAGGTCACATGCATTGGCTGTCAGAGAATGGAGGGAGGGACATGGGGTACTGCCACTCAACAAGATTACAACACAAGAGAATTCCTCCAAATGAGAAGAGTGGTTGGATGCTGGAATCTAAGAAAACCCCATAACAAATCCGGTTAAAAGTTATTTCAACCCTGAATAGCCAAAGCAACCTTGCAGATGAAGAACAAAGCTGGAGGCATCATGCTCCATGGTTTCAAGCTATATTACAAAACTATAGTAATTAAAACAGTATGGTATTGGCATAAAAACAGACAAATAGATCAGTGGAGCAGAATAGAGAGCCCAGAAATAAACCCACGCATATATGGTCAATTAATTTACGATAAAGGAGCCAGGCAGATACAATGGGGAAAGGACTGTCTGTTCAATAAATGGTGTTGGGAAAACTGGACAGCCATGTGCAAAAGAATGAAACTGGACCACTATCTTAAACCATACACAAAAATTAACTCAAAATGGATTAAAGACTTCAACATAAGACCTGAAACCATAAAACTCCTAGAAAAAAACATAGGCGGTAAGCTCCTTGACATAGGTCTTGGTGATGATTTTCTGAATCTGACACTGAAAGCAAAGAAAATAAAAGCAAAAATAAACAAGTGGGACTACATCAAATTAAAAAGCTTCTGCACAGCAAAGGAAATCATTAACAAAATGAAAAGGCAACCTACTGAATTGGAGAAAGTATTTGCAAATCATATATCCAATAAGTGGTTAATATCCAAAATATATATAAAGAACTCATACAACTTAATAGCAAAAAAACCCAAGACCAGGGCCGGCCCCGTGGCTTAGCGGTTAAGTGCGCGCACTCCGCTACTGGCGGCCCGGGTTCAGATCCTGGGCATGCACCGACGCACCGCTTCTCCGGCCATGCTGAGGCAGCGTCCCACAAACAGCAACTAGAAGGATGTGCAGCTATGACATACAACTATCTACTGGGGCTTTTGGGGGAGAAAAAAAAAAGGAGGAGGATTGGCAATAGATGTTAGCTCAGAGCTGGTCTTCCTCAGCAAAAAGAGGAGGATTAGCGTGGATGTTAGCTCAGGGCTGATCTTCCTCACCAAAAAAAATAAATAAAAACCCAAAACCAAACACAAACAAACCAACAAAAACCCAATCAGATTAAAAACTAGGCAGAAGATCTGAATAGATATTTTTCCAAAGAAGATATACAGATAGCCAACAGGTACATGAAAAGATGTTCAACAGCATTAATCATCAGGGAAATGCAAATTGAAACTACAATGAGATTATCACCTCATACTTGTTAGAATGGCTATTATAAATAAGACAAGAAATAACAAGTGTTGGTGATGATGTGGAGATAAGTGAGCTCTTGTTGCACTGTTGGTGGGAATGTAAATTGGTACAGCCACTAAGGAAAATTGTATGAAGCTTCCTTAAAAAGTTAAAAATAGAACTACTAGATGATCCAGCAATTCTACTTCTGGGAATTTATACAAAGAAAATGAAAACATTAACTTGAAAAGATACATGCACCACCATGTCCTTTGCAGCATTATTTCTAATAGCCAAGCTACGGAAACAACCTAAGTGTCCATTGATGGACATCATCAAGCCATGCTGTGGCGGCATCCCACATACAAAAAACAGAGGAAGATTGGCACAGATGTTAGCCCAGGGCCAATCTTCCTCGCCAAAAAAAAAAAAAAAAAAATTGTGGCGCACATGCACACACACTGGAATATTATTCAGCCATAAAAAAGAATGAGATCTTGCCATTTGTGACAACATGGATGGACAGGGAGGGCATTATGCTAAGTGAACTATGTCAGTCAGAGAAAGACAAATACTGTATGATCTTATACGTGGAATCTTAAAAAAAAATAATAATAACCAAGCTCATAGATACAGAGAACAGATTGGTAGTTGCCAGAGGCAGGGGGTGGGGGTAAGAGAAAAGAGTGAAGGAGGTATAAGAAAAATAAAAAATAAAATAATAAAATTATAAAACAATTTCAATTAAGGTAAAATTAAAACCCTATAAATAGGGCCGGCCCCGGGGCTTAGCGGTTGGGTGCGCGCTCTCCGCTGCTGGCAGCCCAGGTTCGGATCCCGGACGCGCACTGACACACTGCTTCTCCGGCCATGCTGGGGCCGCGTCCCACATACAGCAACTAGAAGGATGTGCAGCTATGACATACAACTATCTACTGGGGCTTTGGGGGAAAAATAAATAAATAAAATTATTAAAAAAAAAAAAAAACCCTATAAATATTAGTGAATTTCATTCAATCAATTTTAAATTCTCACACACACACCATGCATCATTGGCCAATAAAGTTCTAACAGTGAAATGAAAAGTTGGTTTCACATTAGAAAACATATTAACGCAAGGCAGCATAAGTTAAAAGAGAAAATTATACGATCATATGAATAAATGCATCGCAGGTCTTAAAGGTCTTTAATATATTAAAAAAAGTTATTTCAAGAACAAAAATTCTTTAGAGAAAGGCAGCTCATCAAGTTATTAGAATTTAAGGTTCATCCTTTAAGAACTTGCAATGTCCTCTGCTTTAACTCTAATTTCAAGCTACTTTCTGACCTAAAATCTGTTCTCCAGTGCCAACTCATCAGGAATGTTCTATGAACACAGATGAATCACACAGCCTGCCAGATCAATCAGGCTCTTGTGAAGCGTGTGTGTGTGTTTTAGGAGTTTAATCATTCTTTGGTAAATTTACAACATTAAGATCCCAATGGGCAAAGCCTAGATCCAAGATACACCAGAAGGAATTACTGATAAGGCCCAGCCCGAGCAGTCAGCCCGAGAAAAGCTTACAATGTCTTTATAACTAGGACTAAAAGTTGCACTGGCACAGGGAAGGGCTCCAGAACATAATTCTAAGACCAATTATTCTAAAGAAGGCATTTTATTTTTTCGGCTGATAAATCACAACTCAGTGACTCATTAAGCAGTAAACACTGGAAAAGAGCTGCTGCTTCCACAGACTGTGTAAATTGAGGATTAATGCAATTATCAATATCATGCTGAACATCTCCTTGGTAACAGCTAAAAATAGCACTTTGAGGAGAAAGCTGCACTATCGCCCAGCTGTGCCAACAGACTAACTGGATCTCAGTACAAAGACTAGGGTTTATTCTGCTGCCGGAACATACTCTTTCTCTGTGTAATGTTACTGGAACCCAAGGACAGATTATATCATGTACAAGTTTTACTTAGCATGCCAAGTGCCAAGCACATTCACAGATAAATAGGCTGATAATGCTGATATTCTCCAGCATCAGGTGCAAATCTGTCCAGGTTCTGGTCTAACGTGGTTAAGAGCCCTCTCACGTGCCTCCACAATGCCTTTTAACACATTCCAGACAGGCCTCACAGGGAATCATCTGCTCTAGAACGATATATCCATAAGAAAAGGAACCAAAAAAATTTTACAGGCCTCTTTACTCAGTACTCCTCCTCATCACCAAAAACTCAGGGGGAAATAGTGACATCATTCTGCATTGCAAATCATCACAGGAACTGTCAAGGAAAATCCTAAAGAGACAATGCCCTTGATGAAGGGAGCTTATTTCAACAGTTATTACCACAACTGCAAACTTTCCAGCCTGGTATTCAAAGTTCAATATAACCTATACCAGTATAGCATTTCACTGCTTAAAATCTGTTGTCACACACATTAGCTCACTTGCTTTTCAGGACAATTCTGAGAGGTGGGCATGGAAGTATTTAACTACCCCTTTCACAGGTAAGAAAATAAAAGTTCAGAAGTTTTTTGTTCTTTACAGTACATCAAACTTCTACTGCAACCTACTCAACCTTATCTTCTGTCACTACCAACACAAGTCCTCTCTTCCAGTCTGATCTTTTTATTGTCTCTCAAAACTCACCACGCTTACTCTTCATTCCATTCTTTTGCTAATGCATCCCCACCTTGGAATGCCCTTGTTTCTCTTCCATATCTTCCTTCCAAAACCTAAACCAAATTTTCCTGTTTTCAAAGTCTAGCACAAACCACATCTCCACCCTAGGGCCACCTTTCACTTCCTTCCCCATGTGATCTTCCTTTGAATGCAGACTGTATATAACATCTCTAATTTGGGAATTCAATTCTGCCTCACAGGTTAATAAAAAAATGACAATAAAAGCATTGCAAAAATTTTGGAATGTTAACACTTTAATAGTTTCATGGGTTTGTAGAACACTGCCTTTAGACTGGGCAGAGGGGCCCCTGTCAAGGCCCTCTTCTGACGGCACCCTTCCTCCCATGGGGCCCTTTTAGACCAAGCTCCAGGATTTCTTGCCTAAGTCTCCCTAGCCCACTTCCAGGATCTGCATGGGCTTTTGCCTTGGTCTGTCCTCCTAGGGGTGGACTTCGCTGCAGGTGTACATTACATTCCAGGTGCAATAGTTGGTACTCTGCCTGCCCCAGAACCTGGGATCAGCCATTTCTCCAAGGAATCCTAGATCCTTTTAGTGGGGAATGGTATTTAGAAACCACGATCTGGGTGCTAGAATGTTCACTGTTACTAGGGAGTCCCTGCTTTTAGGCACTCTCAGTGAAGAAAAACAGGAAATACATCTTAAAAAAAAGAAAAAAACAAAATAAAAATCTCATGAGTCAAGGAATACACACAAATGAAATCTTGTATATATTCAAGTGAACGCCACAGGATTCTTCCTCACCTTCTTTCACAGTGAAAACTCTGGTTCCCAATAACAGCAATATAGTTACTCATTTTTTCTATCCTACAATAAACAAAAAAGTTTCAAAATTACTATAAGAATATCACTATCTATAATGAACCTACTACGTAGAGTTCAAGATTTCACTGCAGTTCTTTCTGACTTTAGAACCTATCCTACTAGGGGTACAGCCAGAGTACTGTGTCCAAGTTGCCGGAAATATCTTCTCTATGTAATCAATTTGATATAGTTACATTAATTTGCTTCTGTTTGCAATTCCTTTTAAGGCTTAATTTTTTCCTCATACTTTCTGATCTAATTTTAACATTTGAATGTGTAAAATATTTACACAGTTCAAAACTCAATCCTAGGTGGGACTTCTGATGTGGTGAAGTGAGGAGCTTGCCAAATCCGCTAACCTAAAAGCAGCTATAAAACTGGACAAATAAACAACCACCATTTCAGTGTCCTGGAAACTGACTAAAGGCTTACAACAAAGTGAGTAACACTTATTCATGAAAAACTACTGACTTCAGGAAATAACCATGGAAATCTGTGCCCTACTTGCTAAGGACTGCTCCCCTTCTTCCTCCCAGCATTTGACATGGTACTTCTAACACAGCAAGGTAGGCTGTGAATAACCAGCCATTTCATTGCTGGAGAAGGCTGACTTGATTTGGAGCAGAAGGCGGAATGATCCATGCCCAGTGGTGTTGTCAGTAGTAAGTAGCAATCTGAGTGGCAAGCAAATGGGGATGGTCAGAGGTCCTACTAATCTATGGTTGCAGTTCTGGTTGCACAAACAAGGGACCCACGGACCAGAGAGAAATGTTAACAGAGAGATATAAGAAGAGACAGTCATAGAGGTGTTTCAAATATCCCTGGCTGACTGGAGATGGTGTCCATGCTTGGGAAGAATAGAGAGGGCTGAAGCTATTCACAAATCCTTGTCCTATCAGGAGCCTCTGCACACGTGCTGTGGAAACACAAGAGGGTCCAGCTGGGGCAGACTTGAACACTGCCTAAACTTGCAATACACTTCTAAATCCACAGTTGCTGGCTGACCACTAAGCTATGCAGAATCAGGAGCCACCCCAAGAAAGCCTGACTTAAACACAAAAACAAGAAAAGGACAAAAACAAAACTAAGCAGAGCCACCAGTGGCCACATACCCCAAGGGAAATGGATCACACAGCTTAAGTCCAGGTAAACTACTAAACAAACAAGTAAACAGACTAAAGAGCAACAACATAAATAATTGGGGGGGAGGAGAAGAGGTCAGAATCCAGAGTTGCTACAATATTACTTAAAATGTCCAGTTTCAACAAAAAATAATAAGAGATGCAAAGAGACAGAAAAGTTTGACCCACATCAGGGAAAAAAAAGCAGTCAATAGAGACATCTGAGTATCCACAGATGTTAGATCTAGCCAAGCCTTGAAAGCAGCTACAAATAAAAATGTTCAAAGAACTAAAGGAAATTGTGTTTAAAGACTTAAATGAGAGCATGATGACAATGATTAAAAAACAAAAAAAGTCAAAAACTTCAATAATTAAAAAGAAAAATTCATAGAGGGGCTCAACAGCAGATTTGAATTGGCATGAGAAATAAGTAAACTTGAAGTTAGAGCAAGAGACATCCAATCTGAAGGACTGAGAGCAGAAAAAAGATGGAAACAAAATGAACCAAGTCCTCACAATATATGCGACAGGAGTCCCAGAAGAAGAGAAGAGAGAAACGGACAGAACAGTATTTAAGAAATATTTTTAAAATTTTGATGAAAAATGTTAATCTAAAGATCCAAATGCAGTCTATACAGAAATCGATAATGTACACTCAAAATAACCCAATGTTATAAACCTTTATGATTTCAATAAAATAACTGAAAAAAATAATTCAACATAAGCATGCAGTTAAAAGTGGAAAAAAAAAAAAAAAAAGAGATCCAAGAAGTTTAGTGAACTCCAAGTACATAGATCTATACCTAGAGACACCAGAAAAGCAAAGACAAAGACAAAATCTGAAAGCAACAAGAGAAAAAAACAACTTGTCAGGTATAGTGGAAAAACAAAACTATTAATACCTGATTTCTCACCAGAAACAATGGAGGCCAGAGGCAATGTAACGACATATTCAAAATGGTGAAAGAAAAAAACTGTCAACCAAGAATTAGATATTCAGCAAAACCATACCTTAAAATGAAGGCAAAATAAAGGTATTTACAGGTAAAGACAGAGAGAATTTGCTGCTGCCAAACCTGCCTTACAAGACATACTAAAGGAAACCCTCTGGACTGAAAGGAAATGACACCAGATGATAACTCAAATCTACATGAAGAAATGAACAGCATTAGGAAAGGTAAATACAGAAAAGGGCTCTATAAACATATTATTTTCTCTCTTCTCTTGATTTCTTTGAAAGACAAAAAGATTATATAAGATAGCAATTATGACACTATATGGTTGTGTTTACAGCATATATTGATATAATGTGTATGAAAATGGTAGCACAAAAGAGTGGAGAGGAGGGGGCCGGTCTGGTGGTGCAAGCGGTTAAGTGCGCACGCTCCGCTGCAGCGGCCCAGGATTCGCTGGTTCAGATCCCGGGCGCGCACCGACGCACCGCTTGTCAAGCCATGCTGTGGCGGTGTCCCATATAAAGTGGAGGAAGATGGGCATGGATGTTAGCCCAGGGCCAGTCTTCCTCAGCAAAAGGAGGAGGATTGGCAGATGTTACCTCAGGGCTGATCTTCCTCACACACAAAAAAAAGAGCAGAGAGGAAATGGAGCTATACTGAAGCCAAATCTCTATATTTTACTGGAATTACATAGCATTAAACTAAAGTAGACTGTAATAAGATGCATAATGTAATCCATATAACAACCACTAAGAAAACTTAGTTAAGAAACAGTTAAAAAGTTAGAAATATTAAAATGGGACACTGAAAAAAATGATGTAACACAAAAGAAGGCAGTAAAAGTTAGAAACAGGAATAAAAAAGACATGAGACATGTAAAAGACAAAATGGCTGATGTAAATTCAAACATATCACTAAACACATCAAATGTGAATGGACTAAACACCCCAATCAAACAGCAGAGATCGTCAGACTGGATTTAAGAAGATCCAACCATATGCTGTCTATAAGACACAGTCTAGATTCAAAGACACAAATAGGTTGAAAGTAAAAAGATGAAAAAAACATACCATGCAAACAGTAACCATAAGAGGTGGTACTCTCCACAAAAGTACTCACAAAAAGTACTCTTCACAAAAGTACCATAGCCTGGGTGTCTTATAACCAAGAAACATTTATTTCTCACAGTTCTGGAAGCTAGGAACTCCAAGACCAAGGTGAGGGCAGATTTAGCATCTGGTGAAAGCCTGCTTCCCGGTTCATAAGGATCTTCTAGCTACAACCTCACATTACAGAATGGTCCAGGGAGCTCTCTTCAGTCTCTGATTAGGGCACGAATCCCATTCACGAGGGCTCCACGGTCACGACCTAATCACTTCCCAAAGGTTCCATCTCTTAATACCATCGCATTGGGAGTTAGTTTTCAACATATAAATTTTGGGGGGATGAAAACAGTCTACAGCAGTGCCTATAGTAATAGATAAAATAGGCTTTAAAGCAAGAAATATTACTAGAGACAAAAAAAGGATACTTTATGATGATAAAAAGGTCAATAAATCAAAAAAATATAATAGTTATACACGTACCTAAGAGCAGTTATAAAATATATAAAGAAAAAATGACAGAATTCAAAGGAGAAATAGACAATCCAACATCAACTGTTAGAGATTTCAATATTCCGCTAACAGAAATTGATAGAATTAGGGGCCAGCCCAGTGGCATAGTGGTTAGGTGTGCGCGCTCCACTGCAGTGGCCCAGGGTTCGCAGGTTCGGATCCCGGGTACGCACTGACGCACCGCTTGTCAAGCCATGCTGTGGTGGTGTCCCGTATAAAGCAGAGGAAGATGGGCACAGCTGTTGGCCCAGGGACAATCTTCCTCAGTAAAAAAAGAGGCGGGTTGGCATTGGATGTTAGCTCAGGGCTAGTCTTCCTCACAAAAAAAAGAAACAATTGATAAAATTAGAAATATACATGGAGAAATACACACAAAACAAAGTACAGCTTAACCCACTGTTGTAAAATATACATCCACATAACTACTACTCAGATGAATTAAGAAAGAGAACAAATTGCCAGAAGCTTCCCATGTGTTCCCTCCAAATTCTTAATCCCTACTCTGTCACCCCACCCCCACATCCCCAGCCAAACATTCAATTTGTTCCTCATAAATTAACTTGAAGGATAATTTATGGATAATTAACTGAGGTTAGCATACCTCCAAAAATTGCAGATTTATGCCTGTCGCTTTGGGGGAAATGTGTCCAAAATGACTTTTAAGAGATCTTAGAGGTTCCAAACACGTAAGTATTTTACTGTCTACACTAAGGTTGAATTTCCACTTAATAGCTGTAACTAACACTTTCTGATTGCTTTTACGTGCTAGTCATTTCATCCTTACAACAACTTTATGAGATAGGTACTATTATTATCCCACTTTACACCAAGTTAAATGATGGAACTAGGACAGATCTGTCTAACCTTTCAAGCTTTGAACCACAAGAGTATATTGTCTTCCACAAGTGTGGAAATAAAGAATTCTTTGCAGAGAGAAGTAATTGAGTAAGGCACAGAAAGCACTGTAAAAAGCTAAGCAGCACCAGAGGTAACATGCTTCATAGTCCTAAAGAAAAAGTAATTTTTAATTCCCTTGCTACCAAGAATGAGGGCACTTGAAAAGAGGATGACACTGCTCCAGAACATGTCATCCAGTCCCAGAGATCCAATCTACAGTCATTTTGAGGCCTCTGTTAAAAACAAACCTCTACCTCACTAAATCAGGGGCTTGCACTGCAGGTCTTAGGTTGTTCTTCTATAGTTAATCCAAGGCCATTTTCCACTGAGTTAGCAAAATGGATTCCTTGCAGATGGACCAATTCAATTTGCAAGTGTTTAAAATCTATTCTTTGCCCTCACAAACATAGGGATGCTCAGGATTTTTTATTTTATTCTATTTTCCAGGGAATATTTTCTTGGATCACAAGGTAACAATTTCACATGACATGGGGAACTGTACTTTCTTAAAAATGAAAGAACTCTGAAATACATCGCAGAAAGTCATCTCAACAGCACACTGAGATTGATTTAAACTAATCAATTCTCCAGTTATTTTTAAATTTCATTACCACCCAAATCTCCAAATGGTGATCTAATCCGTATCTAAATAAGGTTCTTTGTTTTGATAAATTATGTCACCATAAACTAAATTAGGTTTTAAATGATAATCAGACAAACAGGTAAAGGTGAGCATTTGGAAAAGGATACAAACTTGGTCTTAGTTGATGTTAAAATTTAGCTAGATCCCTCAGGCAAAGATGGACTTTTAAAAATGGTGCTGGGCCTACTTGGTAGTCATCTGGAAAAAGATAAAATTAGATCTATATGTCACACCATACACATGAATAATTCTAAGTGGACTGGAGATCTAAATGTAAAAAGTGAAACCATACAAGTCCTAGAAGAAAACATATGTGAATTCGTCTTGAACCTCAGTGTGAGGAATGGCCTTCTAACTGGGACGCGAAATCCTAAAGAACTCCAGCGGATACAACTTTATTATTTTTTTTGCTGAGAAAGAGTGCCCTGAGCTAACATCTGTTGCCAAGCTTCCTCTCTTTTTTTTTCCCCTCCCAAAGCACCAGTACGTGGTTGCATAGTCTAGTTCTAAGTCCTTCTAGTCCTTCTACGTGAGCCGCCATCACAGCATGGCTACTGACAGACAAGTGGTGCAGTTCCACGCCCACCAACTGAACCCGGGCCACCGAAGTGGAACACACCAAACTTTAACCACTAGGCCATCAGGGCTGGCCTTGATACAACTTTAAATCTTGGTGTAACTTGGCAAAAGCGTCAGAAGGTGCTCCTCTATTTCCTTATTAATAATAAAACAACCACTCTCCACCAGAGACCCTCTCAATGCAGTGGCTGACTAGGAATATTCCCTATACTGTAGGTCAGTGAATACAACATAAACACACTTGACTTGGAGCTTACAAGTGTATATCCCTTCTACCATTATTAAATGATAAAAACCTGCATTAATACTCTCTTAATTAAATAATCCTGCAGTGAGCATGTGCTTAATAGACAACAGGGAGAAAACCAAGAAATTCACACCAGCGAGATAATTTCCATACTGTAAATCCATCAGTAGTTCTTTGCTTCCCCCTGCAGGTTTGCAAAGTAACTTGCTACAAAATAAAACTTGGCACAAACTTTTAAGGCAAGCACAGTACCCAGAGATCAATTACCTCTTGGTAAAAAGGAGGGTTAAAAAAAGCTACATACTTGCTAAAGGGCTGGAAAACAGAGGCACATGCAAGGAAACTTTCTGCTTCAGTCCTGTCTAGGTGGGATGAGAAAACTATCCATGGAAAGGGCTAGGGACACCAGTCCTACAAATTAATCTGAAGGGAGCTCTTTATCACTAGAAAGGAAACAAAAGTTTCAGTTTTCTTTTCTTTGAAATCAGACATCATTTGCTTTACACATACAGACAGGGTTGTTGTTCGGTGGTTCTTTCCACAAGCCATTTTCAGAGGCCCTCTAGGGAGTCCTGAGGGAGGATCTCTGGACTTCAGCTGTAGTTAGAACCTGACTCTGTAAGTCTGAGGAAAGATGACTGATCTTAAGGAATTAATCTTGGAAATATTTCCTTGCTTCTTAACTCAGAAAATTCTATTTCCCAAAACTCAATTTAGTAGAGATAAATTTCCTTATTTCTGTACTGCTTAAATTTTGCCCCATAAGCCTTTTTTAGACCTTGTACACAGATGAGGGTAAAAGAAAACATCCTGTTAGTAAACTATTCTGATGTTGGATGCAGGCAGTATACTGGTTAGGTCAATACTTCTTGTTTTGGAAGTGTGAAAGATGACATGAGTGGAGCCATACTAAAATAGAGCAGGAGCAGCCATTTCAGAGGAATTGCCTTGCATGTCTTGTATTCTACATCTTCTAAACTGGACCAAACCACCCACATTCCAAGAAGTCAGTAAGGACAAGAATACCCTGTCTGTAAGGACGGATGGAACTGGACTTTGCTGATGGCCAAATCACTAACCAATCAATGACGTGCCAGTCTAGCCTTGTGCCTGATGACCAAATCTCAAATCAATCTATGAAGTACAAACCCAGCCTTACCTCATCTAGCATCAATGAACTCTTGAATACAACTTACCTCATCTTCCTCCCTTTTTCCCACAGAAACCCTGAGCCCCTCTCCTGTAATAGGGACACTATTTGGGTTTCTACCTGAATCTGTGTTCCCTGACTTGCAATTCTTTGATCCAAAAATAAACGCCTCACTGCCTCTCATTTTGGCTCTTTATTTTTAGGTTAACAGAAGCTTGGTCGTCCGTGTCAATCTGGCTGTCTCCCAAAGTGTGGCCACAGTTCTACCTATATCAAAATGACCTGGGGATGCTTGTTAACAACGCAGATTCCTGGCTGGCACCTCACAAGCCTATGGTATCAGACAGGTCTCACGGCTTTGCATGGTTCATGAGTTTCCTGTGATTCTTAGGCACAATAAAGTTTGTGACTCACTGATGTACATAAAGTGATCCTTGTTAATAAACACAGGAAACACTGAATGCCACTTTAGCATCCCACTAACTTCTAAATGTTTTGGAGTAAACAACCCTTATTTCCCCTGGTTTAAACTCAGGATGAGAAATTTAAGGTCCCTTCCAGTTCTTAAATTCTAGGATTTTATTTATCACTTTGAACAGCATTCATTTAAACCAATACTGGTAAACTCTAAGAAATTAAATGTGGCAATCTTAGCTCAAAAGGACACCCATGGGGCTGGCCCCGTGGCTTGGCGGTTAAGTGCACGCGCTCCGCTGCTGGCGGCCCGGGTTGGGATCCTGGGCGCGCACTGACGCACTGCTTCTCCGGCCATGCTGAGGCCGTGTCCCACATACAGCAACTAGAAGGATGTGCAGCTATGACATACAACTATCTACAGGGGCTTTAGGGGAAAAAATAAAATAAAAATTATAAAACCAAAAAACCAAAAGGACGCCCATTAGACATGAAATAAAAAGTAAACGACAAACCAGAAAGGGTTTTCTCATGAGGTTAACAGAATATGCAGCCACTATAGAAAAGTTACTGAAAACTTTCTGGCTGCAACCAAGAGAATGTTCCCTGTAAACATGCTCACTGTTACAACAACATCGACAAGATTATGAAAATAATGCAATGAGGTAGCAGAAACATGAAAATCAAAAGGATTAAGTAATGTGGGATTTAGGAAAAATGAGAGACAGAGGAAAAGGACTGATAACAGAACCTCTGTTCTAAACCAATACTTCAACAATGGTTCCTAGTTGAAGATAAAACAGCCTTGGGGCCGGCCGGGTGGCACAGGCGGTTAAGTGAGTGCAGTCCGCTGCAGCGGCCCGGGGTTTGCCAGTTCGGACCCCGGGCGCGCACTGATGCACTGCTTGTCAGGCCATGCTGTGGCGGCGTCCCATATAAAGTGGAGGAAGATGGGCATGGATGTTAGGCCAGGGTCAGTCTTCCTCAGCAAAAAGAGGAAGATTGGCAGATGTTAGCTCAGGGCCCATCTTCCTCACACACACACACAAAAAAAGCCTACAGGGTGAAAACTTCAAAAAATAAATAAATAAAAGCCAAAATCCTTAAAAAAAAAAAAAAAAGATAAAACAGCCTTAAAGGGAAGAACAATCTATACATTTTCAGAGCCTAAGAAAAATGTTTTAAAAATCCCAGAAACCATGTGCTCTGAGTCCCTGTTCACCAAGCACAAGACTTTTGCATCCCTTATTTAAATGTATCTATTTGTAAACGAATATCTGGCAAACCCACTAAAAAGACTAAATTTGCATTTTGGCTTACAAATAAAAAAACCTTTTCATTTGCTGGAAAGAATTAAATCACCAGACCCCTGACAAACTCAAAGTTCCTCCATCCTCTCCATATCTGTAAAGGGCATCACCATCCACCCAGTAGCTGAAGCCAAGGAATCATGCTCATTTCTCACTCCAGCCTCCCAACTGAATCCACCAGTTCGTTCTGTCAACTCTACCTCCAAATGTATCTTGAAATCATTCACTTCTCTTCACTTGATCCAGTTCAAGCTACTATCATCTTTGCCCAGGTTACTGCATTAGGCTCTAATTGGTCTCAATGTTCCACTCGTGCCCCTTGCCCCTTTCATTCTCTGCACGACCACCAGAATACTCTTTAATAAAATATAAATAATTTCCATCTCTCCTCTGGCTTAAATTACCCATCTGTTGCCCACAGCACTTGGAATAAACTTCAAATTTCTTACCCTGGCTCACAAAGTGTTCCATAATCGGACCCTCACTTACTTCATCACCCCACTCTCTTCCTCAATCACTATGCTCCAGCTACTGGCCCTTCCTTGCACACCAAGAGTACACCAAGCTTGCAGCTACCTTAGGGCCTCTATACTAACTGCTCCCCTTGTCTGCAACGTTAACCTCTCAGATTGGCACACATTTGACTCGTTTTTCCCTCCAAGTCTTTGCTGAAATGCCACCTCCTTAGGGAAGCCTTCCTTGACCAATCAATCTAAAGCAAAGTAGTCTTCCTCATCCTTCCAAACCCCATCCCTTCATCACTTCCTCTTAGCATTTTTTTCATACCTCCCAACTATAATATACCTATGAGAGAAGAGAAACCTCTGTCTTGTTAACTACTGTATCCCTAAGGGCCTGAAACAATGCCTGTCATGTGGAAGAAAAGCAAATATTTCTTGAATAAATGAATGAGATAAAAATCTCTGTAACTTGTAAGACCAATTACTGGCCCTCAGAGAGAGAGAACCATAGTCTTCATCTAACATCTATCGAATGAAGGAAGGCTACGTGCAAGGCCCCATGCCAGTGGTCCTCAAGCTTTACCGTGTGCGTAAGAATTACCCAGGGAATTTATACATGAGGACCAAAAATTCCATTGTGACAAGTAGCCCGTAAAACGTGATTCTCTTACAGGATCAATACCACTATAATGCACGATATTCTAAAGGTCCCAATACTATAAGCATCTTTGTTTTTTTTTTTTTTTTTTGAGGAAGAGTGGCCCTGAGCTAACATCTGTTGCCAATCTTCATCCTTTTTTCTCCCTAAAGCCCCAGTAGAGAGTTGTATGCCATTGTCATACATCTTCTAGATGGTGGAGGTGGGGTAAGGTGGGGCTGAAAGCTCCAAACTCTGACAACTAGGTCTCACCCTTAGGGGCTTTCCACAAGTCACCTCATTAACATTAACATTAACTCAGGTGTGGCTGCAAAGGGCTTCTCATGAATAACGAAACACACCTTTGTCTCCCATCACTTAGGAAATTCCAAGCGTTTTAGGAACTCTGTGCCAGGAACTTGACAAACACCAAATATATATTTCTTATTACAAATCATATTATCACACCTGCTTAATTCATTTAACATTACATTACAGGCATTCTTCCATGTCAGCACTAAAATTTACCTCTTTCTTTTTAATTACTGCACTGTACACTACTGTATAAATATGCCAAAAATGTTTAAAATAATACCCTGCATTCAACATTATTTCTAGTTTTCCAAAACTATGAATGATGTTGCAACACATCTTTATATATACATCTGTTCACGTCTTGATAACTTCCTTAAAATAAAGGACTGGAAGAGTATCAGAGGTTTAAAGCTGTGCTGTCCAATATGGTAGTCCTAGCCACACGTGACTATTTAAATTAACTAAAATTAAAAGTTAAAAAAATTCAGTTCCTCAGCTGCACCAGCCACATTTCAAATGTTCAATTGCCAGATGACTGTTATAATGTGGTAGTGATGGCCAGTGGCGATCATACTGGACAGTGCAGATAACAGAACATTCCCTCTTTGCAGAAGGTTCTATGGATAGCCCTAAAGAAATATTTATATAAAAATTTGATACCTGTATCCCATAGACATGACGTGGCAATTTAAATTCCCAATATTAGTACATCAGTTCCTATGTCCTCTTCTTGCCAACATCAGATCAATGTTCTGATCTGACAGATGAGACAATGTTTTAATTTGCATTTAATAATTATCAGTGAGGCCACATTTTTTGGCCATTTGTGTTTATTTTTTCTGTTGCTGAATTATCTGAACTTTCTCTATTTTAAAAGAATCAAATTTAAAGATATCCTGTTCCCAATGACATATAAAACCAAACAATATGTGCAGCGAAGAGACATTTCTTCATCTGTTTTGCTGGTTTCCTAATAATTTCACAAAGATATTTATCAAAACAGCATAAAAATAGCTAATAGGGTAGTACCACAATTAGCTAAAGGCAGGCTGCACTCTCATAGGTTGTTTCCTTCCAGTCCAGTTAATGGTTTACATTTCTATAAAGCAACAATGGCTACTACTGCAGCATGTTATTTCTATGAGATATTGCTATAAATTTTCAAATTAAGCTACGAAAACACATAGTTGATACACAAAATACAAAATAATAGAAAATGTTTATATTTTAAAAGCGATTATCTGGGCCGGCCCCATGGCTTAGTGGTTAAGTGCGCGCGCTCCGCTACTGGCAGCCCGGGTTCAGATCCCAGAGGGGCACCGACGCACCGCTTCTGCCGCCATGCTGAGGCCGCGTCCCACATACAGCAACTAGAAAGATGTGCAACTATGACATACAACTATCTACTGGGGTTTTGGGGAAAAAAAAAGGAGAAGGATTGGCAATAGACATTAGCTCAGAGCCGGTCTTCCTCAGCAAAAAGAGGAGGATTAGCACGGATGTTAGCTCAGGGCTGATTGTCCTCACAAAAAAATAAATAAATAAAAGCGATTATATTTATATGAAAGTCTGGAACAGGAAAAAAACAACCTATGGGACAGGAATCAGACGAGTGGTTCCCTGGGTGAGTGGGGGTGGAGAAGGAATGAGTGGTGAATCACAAAGAGAGTTTCTGGCATGATGGAAATGTTCTGCACCTTGATAGGGGTGTGAGTTACACAGATGTATACAGTTGTTGAAACTCATTGAACTGTACACATTAGAACTTAAACAGTTTCACTATATGTAAATTATATCTCAATTTTTAAAAGGAAGGAAAAAAGTTTAAAAAGTATTGTGCTATTTTCGAATGTTCAATTTATAGGCAATAAAAATAATTATTTTAAATATTTATAGAACTTAAAATATGATTTCCCAGCAAGGACACACACAAAAAATTTTACTAAATTGGGAATGGGGAGCAGAGTACGTAACACTTTGAGCCAAACCACTCAACTGTCAAACTGATGGCACTGTAGAAAATGCACTATGATATCAGAGCAAAATATGTTAAGGTATCAGTAAAGCATTGCTAACATTTTAACACAGATGTTTAATCAATGTTTCTAAAAAGCCTGTATCAGTGATATGAAAGCTGAACCACTCACTCACTTTCTGGAAAATCATTTCCCTAATGTTATCGAATAGTACTTGATGTAATTTTCTGAGCCATTTCTGCTGAGGTAGTTTATGAACTTGGCTCATTTTTGCCCTTTATCCTCCTCTTCTGGCGGCACACACTAGCACAAAAGCTAGCTGATGCAAGTTAAAACCAAGAGATTTGATAATGAAAAGTGCCTACGGAGAGACAAACAGAAGATGCTCCTCCCCACCTCACGCCACCTTCCCATGCCCACTGTTACACTGCACATTTATTATCTCAGCCCGTTACCAATCTACCATAACCGGTTCAGTGAGGCAGAACAGAGATCTCAGATCAGAGGCATAAGCTACAAATCTCATTCAAGTTCTTCGCAAACTCAGATATTTACGGTAGCTCTTCAGATAACATTACTTATGAGATCAGAAAGAAGGATATGTGGAGTACACCAAGACTCCTGTCTCCAAAAGTGAAGGCTTGCCCAGTTAAGGATGTGGCCCAGGGGCAAAGCAGCAGGAAAGTGTACATTTCATTAGTGTATCTGCTTTGTAGGAAGACAGCTGTTTTTGTTTATTAACTTCTTTATTATACTTTGGCTTTGGAATCAAACAGATCTGGATTTGAGAATCAGTTCTGCCATTTAGTGGGTGTTTGATCTTGGGCAAGTTACTTTACCACCCTAACTAACCCCTGTGCTCTTATGGAGAAGGCTAACAGTTTATGTCTCATAGGTGTGTTGTGAAGATTAAATGAAAACAAGTAACATTCTAAGCTCAGTGGCTGGCACATTATAGGTGCTTAACAAAGGAGAGCTACAATCATACACAATTCTGTTCCTGGAGAACAGTATGTAAATGATACAGGCCCCAGGCACTGCCCTCCGTAACCAAACCACCACCAGGATATTAGGCAGTCATTTTTTGCTAACAAGGGATTAACACAAACAGGCAGCATACTATAATTCTCAAGTCTGACAAAAAATGTCCATTACAGGAATTTCAGCAGACAACCATAGATAAAGTCATAAAAAAAGCTAACAGTTATATATACATGTCAGAAAATAATTACACAAAATGAACATAAGAACTCAAAGTTCACAGAACTAGAAATTTCTTTGCTAAGCAGACATCCTCAATGCTTCCCTGTCACGTTATTGATTTATCTCAGATTCATCAGTGTTAAAGCAATAAGGACACAGGTGGGCAAGTCACTCTTCACCACAAATGAAGTGGTCTGATACAGTATCAGCCACATTTGTTTACTTTAAAAAGCAGTTTATGTGGCAGACCAGGCACAATAAATAAAACATTTACCTGTTTCTCTTCATCTGGCATGTTTTTCTCCAGTTCTATTAAGTATTCTTCATCTAGTTCAGAGGCATTCACATCATCAGGTTTGTTCTCAACCTTGTCCACTCCTGGCTCCTCCTCAAATGAGGTGTTGGTGTCATGAAAGCACTCCTCTTCTTCCTGGTCCTCCTGGGGATGCGTCTCAACATCCTCGAGCAGCTTGCTCTGGGAATGGTGATCTTTGGGATTAGAAACCGAAGGGCTAGAGCATGCTGCTTCCTGGGGATCTATAACTTTCAAATCATTGAACAGATCCTCTGGAATCCTACAGTGTTCTGACTTGTCCCCCATGCCGAATCAGTGAGGGATGTGAAGCTGAAACTCTGGGAAAAGAGAAAACATGTTAGGTAATGGTGCTTACATATAAAGAAAATTCTACCTATCACACCTAAACAAACTGCTGCATCAAAGCCCAAAACACACTCTAATCTCTTTTCATCAGAATTCATTATTAAAATAAAATAAGTTATCATAAGCCCATAAATAATGCCAGCGGCATTTAACTAATAATACCCCTTTCAGAGCTTCTTATATGCAGCAAAAGAGACCGATTTTAATGTGACTCTTCCACTTTCCACTGCCCGCATTTTGTCGGGGCAGGAAAAAAATAGGCATAAGCTAAAACAATGCAAGAAAAATGAAGCAACTTTAATCTTTATTCAGAATGAATAGCCAGGTTGTAAATAAGAAACTATGGCCTGTGTTTCCAGCACCACCACACGAAGCTCAAGAATGAGTTTCTGGTGGAGCTGAAAATGCAAGCCGTGCCAAAATAGCGATCCCCAACTTCACCCAAACGCGTGTGGTAGAGCCCACGCAGGTTACAGTGGAAGGCGAGCCCTGACGCAGTTGGTCCTAATCAGGAGCCGCGTGGGGGTCAGAATCAGGCACTAAAAGAGTGGTTCTCAACCCTGGCTGTACAACACAACACTTGGGGCGCTTTAGCAAGTACTGCTGCCCAGATCTTATCCTCCACAGATTCTGATTTACTGGCCTGGCGTCGGGCCAGGGCATCTGTATTTTTAAAAAGGCATCCTAGGTGATTCTACCTAGCCAATTGAGAACCACTGCTGTAGAAGCCGAGTCAGACCGTCAGCAGCCCGCCCCTCTGGTCGCAGCAAAATCACGCCAACGACCCTTGTGTCGCGACAAGAGCCCGAATTCGCCCCAGCTCGTCCCAAGAAAACTTAAAACAGCAAGATCTTAACACGGAGATACCGCTTCCACAGCTATGTTTTGTTTCTCCCCGCGCTCACGTCTATTGGAAGTACGCAGGAGTTTGCGGCCCCAGGGTTAACGAGGGGCCACCCCGCGCTTCCCAACAGTTCGTCCTCTAGCCACGTCCCTCACAGCCAAGGGGACAAACCCAGGCGGCTACTCACAGCTTCACCACTCGTCTCGTCCTCACCTTCCTAACCGCTGATACCCTCTACTTCCGCTCGGTCAAGTGCACTTCCGTCAGCGCCGACCTATGGCGTCGCTGTTGACAAAGCATCCTGGGAAATGTAGTGGAAACCTCGGGGACAGGCATCGCTGTCGCTGTGTGACGTCATTGTACGGAATGAAATATGAGTGACGGTTGCCGTGTTGGGTTACGGCAAGAACGCGTTACTCAGCACAGGAGAGAAACGGAAAATGAAAGGCTGTTTCTATGGTGTTCTTTCTACTCCTTCACTCTGACCTCTCTCATGCTACCAACGTATAGAGGAATCCCGAAGCATGAACCTTGTCCAAAAATGGTTCTCAAATTGTGCCTTTCAAGGAGTCTAGCACTAGATCAAGATCATTTTCATAATACTAAGTTGCTATTTGCCTTTTCCGTACTCCTTCTATCATGAATGTACAGTGGAGTTTTCCAGAGGCTATGTATCATGTGATAGCGCAATGGATTTAATGCAGAAGGAGCTATAAGAATCCAACTGTCTTCTATTAAGCCAGAGATTTGCAAAAATGTAGAACAATGCCACTCTTCTTACTATATATATTTTTTGTTTTGGAAAATAAAGTTATTTATAAAAAGATTATTTATGTTAGCATATAATGGGTGTATTGTTATCTTAAAGGAATTAATAAATAAATATAAAAATTTTTTCAGTTCTAATTTCTAATACAGTACATATTGACAGGTATAACCCACATAAACAAAAGCTTTTTGTGGTCCTCAATAATATTTAAGAGTGTTAAGAGGTCTTGGAATGAAAAGCGAACTGTAGCCCTATATATTAATTCCAGAAATGTTTATTGAATGTTTATCAGACCCCTGACATTGCACTGGGAATACAGAATTGAGCTATCTCTTAAGGTAGCCGGATAGGTAACCAGCAACGACAGCAGAGCATTAGTTAATTTTCTGTAATTTACGGAAACTATTGCAGAGATAGCTAAGAGGGACTTTTTCAAGAAGGATATCAAACTTGTTTTTTGAATTTATGTCTCAATGCGGTTATGCATACAGTGGTATTTTTGTGGAGGTCAAAAGCTTTAATATACTAAAAGTAAATATTAAAAATATATCAGAATTTTTGGAATCTTCTAATATTTATTAATTTTTAAAATACAGCAGGAACTTAAAAAATGTAAGTAGTTAGGCCTCTTATGACCTTTAATAAGTCCTGTTAATTAAATTCTAGTGTAATAGAAAGGGTGTGAATTTTGAAGCAAAATAAATAAGTAAATAAATAAATAAAATGAACTTGAGTTACAAAGTGAACCTTTTTATTTCACTAGCTGTCCAACTTTGGACGACAATTCTAGTAGCTAACACTTATTGATTATGTGCTTATTAGGTGCTACGTGCCGTGAAAAATGTTTTAGGTGGATTATTTGATTATCTGAATTCTGATTCTGGCTCTACCACTTGACTAGCTGTGTGACTTGGGGGCAAATTACTTAATGCTTCTAAGCTCTGATATATAAATTTACCTCCTAAGTAAAAATTGGGATGGGTAACAAAGATATCTCCGTCTTAAGATCGTTGGGAGAAAGGAATGATATCTAGAAGACAAGGAACACAGGGTTTGGCACATAGCGTTTTATGAATGTTAGAGACAATAATAATATGTGACATGCCTTGTGACAGTAGCTGGGTACAGGAAACCTAATAAGACACAGTCCCTGGCCTCCTCCATCCCCAGGAGCTCTCAGACTAGTGGGGGAGAGGGGAAAGGGAGGATAAAGGCACTACTGAGCCTGAATGAAGATGCAATCCACTCTTTTCTTTCTACACCAAGAAGAACCAACGTCCAATTAGTCCAGTTTGGTAGGTCTTCACTAATAAGATATTTGAGTTAGGCTGTTGAAAGAAGAATAGTTCATCAAGAGGAAAAACCAGGAGAGACCAAAGGGCATCATGACAATGTCAGGAGCATTTTGGGGAATTATAAGTAGGTGGATGTTGCTGAAGTATAGAGCATGAAGCGAGCAACAAAGCTGTACAGATGGAAGCCCACCAATCCGTTCCTGGAACCATGGAGACTGTCTCAAAGTGCTTACAACAACTTTGAAAAAGGAAAACAAATGTTTTTCATCTAGAGGCAGTTCTGTTGTTATTTTTGCAGGGCAGAGACCATGTCTGTCTTGTTTACAGTTGAAAGGGGTCAGTGAACATTCTGTTAGCACATGGGTGAATGACCCTCTTTCAGGAATTTATGGCCAAAACACTGTACCCAACACTCAGTGCTCTGATGAGCTGAGTAAAGAGATTTTGAGACTTCTGGAGTTACCTTACAGGATTGTTGTAAGAATTAAATGGTGTCATGTCTTATCTAAAACACAGAAATTGAAGTACTCAAGATACAAAAAAATACTTTAATATCAACAGCACTTAGCACAGTAAGTACTCAATAAGTGTTTATCATAATTATTATTATTAATGAAGGTCTCACAGTATTATCACTGTTATGATCAATTACTAATAGTAATAATAATTTGATTAATTATTACTTGTGTTACTAATGATAATCAATAATATTATTAATAGTGATAATATTTGTGAAGCTTTCATTCACACCCCCCAGACAGGGGACTGAGTTCCTAAGTTTGTTGAAAGAGCAGAAAATGAACATGAATGAATGAATAATGAATGACTGCTAGGCATCATACTAGGCTGTGTGGTGGGTACAGCGATAAATCAGGAGAGCCTCAAAGGTAGCAGTTTCTCTTTGCTTTTCTTTTTGGAGGAACAGCTGGCTGGTTTCTTAGTGGCAAAAGCCTATCCCTCAATCAGTAAACAATTGCCCACTTAGTCTGTGGCCAGCTCTGTGCTGGGAGCAGGGCAGGGACTAAGGAGAAGTGAGCAAGTCTCAGCCGTAGCTGGAAGTGACGGAGGATACAAGAGAAGGAGTCTTACACTCAAGGGTGGTCCTTTGGGTGCCTGGCATGACAACGGGATTGCTGTCTAGGGTGGTGGTTAAGAACGTCGGTTCTGGAGTCAGAATGCCTGAGTTTGCATCTCCACTCTGCCTCTTAACAGCTGTGTGATCTGATCTTGGACAAGTCACTGAACCCTGATATCTACCTTATAAGGTTTCATGAGGCTTAATGAGGTAACAAACCTAAAGCACTTAGTATAGACCCTGGCACATAACTTTAACTTAAAATAAATTGCTTCGTGGAGAATCTGCAGGCAGAGACAGAAATCATCCCTACCCACCCCCCCGCCCCGTGACTTATGTACACACTGTGCTAAACTTTCAGGAAGCTCTGTACATCTACACTCCTTGGAGCTAGAGATTTAAATCTATGCTCCACTGACTCAGTCTATTTTGTGCCCAAAGTAGATATATTAATACCATAAGGCTTACTAAGCCTGGCTTTGGGGAGAAAGCTTTATACTCTGGGATCCTCTAAGTCCCGGGCTCCGTTCTTCACCTTCCCCCAGAGTTGGGGTACCTGAACTTGCCATAGCAGGGTCCAATATCCAGGAATAGTCAGGGATGCCAAAAGAATTCCTTGAGGATGAGATGTATGTAAAATACAGAACTAAGATGTAAATCCTCTATCCCTATAGTGTTTCCAAAAGATGCTATTGCTTTTTATTTTTTCCCAGTTCCCATCTTTAAATTGAAATTTCTGATGGGAGATATAATCATTAACATTCTGGGCATTTAAATTTCTAGATTTCTGTTTTGCCTCAGATCAGCATATCTGATAGCAATACAATGTGAGTGACATATGTAATTCTAAATTTTCTAGTAATAGCATTAAAAACAGTAACAGAAGTGAAATTAATTCAAATAATGTTTTACCTTACCCAGTATGTCCAAAATATTATCATTTGAACATGTAATCAATATAAAAATTATTAAGAGAATTATTTTACATTCTCTTTTTCGTACTAAGTCGTTGGGATCATGTATGTATTTTACTGTTGCAGCACATCTCAATTTGGACATTACATTTTTATTGAAAATACTTGATTCTGTACTCAGATTTCATAAAATTTATGGATAAATAAGTCAACTCACATATTCAAGTTTTTTCAAATATACTTCCCAGTGACTGAATCAAATTTTAGTTTTTAAATTTAAGTTTAAATTAATTAAAATTAGGTAAAATGAGAAGTTTAAGTCCATGGTTGTATTAGTCACATTTTAAATGCTCAATAGCCACATGAAGCTAGTGTCTGCTGTATTAGACAGGACAGGATTAGACTTTCCAGAACAAGAGCTAACTAACATTATATGTGTCAGGGGTCATGTTCATTATTAACATTTGTAATTGTAGGTAATCCTTACAACAACCCTGGCCTCCCTACTTTCAGCCTTGTTTCCTATAATCCCTTCACCTTGTAGTAACAAGACTGACCTTTTAAAAACATGAATTCTGTACAAGTCTTAACCATTTGGCTTCTCACTCTGATTAGAACAAAATCTAAAATTCCTTATCATGACCCATCAGGCTCTTATGATCTGGTCTCTACCTACCTCTCTGACCTCATCTCATACCACTTTCCCTCTTGGGTACTATACTACTCTCTGTTCCTAAAACACAGCAACATTTTCCCCATCTCCAGACCTTTGTGCTCAATGTTCCCTCTGCCTGATGCCATTAACAGCTGTACCCATGGTTTGCTCATTCTCCAACTTCAGGTCTTGCCTCAATATTACTTAAGTAGCTGACTCTATTACATCACCCTGCACATCTCCTTCATATCATTTACACATCTGTAACAATCTTAAGTATTTGTTTACTTGATTATTATAACTCCTTCTACTAGACTGCAAGAGCCACAAGGATTGAGATCTTGTCTGTCTTTGCTGTGAAATCCCTAGAGTCTAGCACAGTGCCTGGCGCACAGTAGGCACTCAAATATTGTATAAATGGATGACATTGGTAGGCACTCTTGTTACAAATGGTAAGACTGAGGCTCAGAGAGGTTAAAAGTTTTCCCCAAGGTCACACAGCTAGTAGAACAGAACAAGGACATAAAGCTGGGTCTAACCACAAAGTCTGTGTTTTTCTAAAGAACAAAAGGAGTGGGCGGATACAGTAACCTTAACTACAAAAAGGAGAAGTGGCTTTGAAGGTGATTTATATTTATAAAAATATATATGGATATATACTTGGCAGAAAAACTCAGCAGTTTTTCAATGTCAAGCAAATGGCTCAGAGCCTGGTTAAAGATGAGAACTTTAATACTGGTGATGGATGGACGAAGATACCATGTAAAATGGAGACTGACAGTCTTGGAGGGAGTCATCAAGAAGACTGCCAAGGCAAGCATCCCACACCCACTTTTCCGACTGCCCAACCCCCCTTTGCCCTCAACCTTGGTCATTTGGACCAAGAAAGGGAATTCGTGCCCCAGCCACAAATGGAATGACTGAGCTAGCACATTTTTTTCCCTGGGACTCATCGGCTGGACCAAACAATTTATTCTGAGTTAGGAAACATACTTCCAACCCTCACTTTACTATATTAAATGTCAATGCCCATTTTAAAGCTTAAAGCATTGTGTTCATGATGTACAAACCTTGGCAAGTTCAGGCAGTGGACCAATTTTGGATAAGTGTCCAGCAAGTGGCACTTTGGTCCAGCAAGTGGCAAGAACAGGAGTCAGAAGGAAGAAGAAGGGAATGTTTGCTGAGTGGCAAGTGAGTGTCAAGCACTGTGCTGAACATTCTCATCTCTCATTCTCCTCACAGAATCCTCCCAGGCTCCCTTTAAAGGGGAAGGAAATCTTTTCACTCCAGAAAGGAGACTGGTTTCTTTGTCATCCTCCGTTCAGGTCAAAGCAGAGGCAGTGGATATTTGGGGAGCTCGGTAATCTACAAATTCTTCAGCAAGGAGCTCAGTCCTGGGATTCAGATCTCAGCTTGGAGGTCCCCTCTTTGGGGGCTCACCTTTTAAAGATGATGCCTCTAACCACATCCCACCATCCCAATTGTATTCTCTTTCTTGGCACTCTGTTTCATGAATCACGGCACTTTAAAAAAATTATTTTCAATTATTTTACTTATGTCTTATTTGTCTTTTCTGCTAGAGAGAAAGTATAGCAGAGTTTTAGAGCTGAAGTTGGCAAACTTTTTCTGTAAAGGGCCAGGTAGTAAATATTTTAGGCTCTGTGGGCCATGTGGTCTCTGCTGCAACAGCTGGACTGCTGTTATTACGTGAAAGCGGCCATAGACACCATGTAAATGAATGAGAATGTCTGTGTTCCAATAAAACTTTATTGACAAAAGCAGACGTCAGGCTGGGCTGGGCTGGTAGGCTGTAGTTTGCAGAGCCATGTTTTAGAGCACAGATTGTGGCATCAGACTGGCTAAGATAGAATCCCTTCTCAGTTCCTGACTAGTCCTGTAAACTTAGACAAGCTCTTTAACCTCAATCAACTTCAGATTCCCTATCTGTAACATGGGGATAATAGTATTTTCCTTCTAGGGTTATTGGGAGTGTAAATGAATTAACTTATGTAAAATACTTAGAATAGAGCCTGTCTTTTTAAAATTTTAGTGTTGTCTCCACTAGCCTTTAAGTTTCATGAGGGCAGGGGCCATATCTGTTGTGTCTTTCGTGCTTGGCACTGTGCCTTGCAAAAAGTAGGCAGTCGAGAGACACTTGTCAGCAAATGAATGAGTAAATGAGTGAATGAATGAATGACCTCTTATTAGCCCCAAGATAAGAAAACCAGGGTTTATTCTCAGTTGGTTTTTTTAAAATATAAAAGTAGGTTTCTCTTTTTTAGTAGCATAAAAATTTTGCTGAGGCTAACGTTTACCTGGGTTCTCTGTGTGGCTCAGACCCCAGCATCACACTGAAATTCTCTCAAAGCCAGAAAAATGGGTAGCTTCCATTGTGCAAATCAAACATCCTCCCCAACATAAGCACCCCAGAGTATTTCCATAAATCCTTGGGGAAACTGATCAAAATGCCAGCTTGTTCAGGAATCATCTTTCTTGGCCAAGCTGACTACCTCACAGTACCCTGTGTCTTTGAGTTCAAGACTGCGAAAGCATTCAGTAGCACCCCAAAGGTAATTTGAGGTCCTTTTAAAAATATAATTTAACAAATAAAATATTTGTAGATCTTTACTTTGCTATTCAAAACATTAATTATGGCCACTTCAGCAGACTTCTTCAAGGAATAAATATATAATAGGTATTTGCGGACATTTTAAAGGCACAGATTATGAAGGAAACAAACCAACTTTCCCAACTTTCCTGTCATTTGTCCAGTTATCCCTGTGTTAGAGGTTGCAGAGGAAATGACTAGTTGATCTAGGACTTTCTTTTTTTTTTTGCGAGGAAGATCAGCCCTGAGCTAACATCTGCCAATCCTTCTCTCTTTGCCGAGAAGGCTGGCCCTGGGCTAATATCTATGCCCATCTTCCTCCACTTTATATGGGACGCCGCCACAGCGTGGCCTGACAAGTGGTGTGGCGGTGCAAGCCTGGGATCCGAACCGAGGGCCATCGCAGTGGAGCGTGCGCACTTAACTGCTACGCCACCGGGCCAGCCCCTACGACTTTTTTTTTAACCATAGTATATTGGCTCAAGTTTTTCAATGAGGCTAAGATAATTAGAGCTATATGACCCATTGGAGAAATCTCATTTTATCTCCTTGTGTTCTTAAGTAGTTCCATCCAAGTGCCCTTAAGATGCACTTTCCCCTTTGTTATTGAATTTTATACTAGTTCAATCCCAATCCGGCACTAGAAAATATATGGCTGTGGCAGGACACTTATCCAAAGTGACAGAAAAGCATCAGCATCTCTGGGAAATAGGTCTAAAGTTGAATAATTTAATCTCACTCAGCACTTTACCTACCACTTCAGAAGCTGACCCTGTGTAATTGCATATGCATAAGCTCTGCATTTGAGTGTGCTTAATGTAGATTACTTTGGTTCTGGTAGCAGCTCTGAGTTAGACAAAGCGAATATTATTCCCATTTTACAGAAGAGAAAACTGAGGAAATCGAGAGCTGAAGGGACTCGTTCAGGACCACCATGATAGCTGGGTGGCAGAGTTTCATTTACAGCCAAAGAGGCCAAGAGACCTCATAGTCCCGGAGCTCTTCATCTCATTTGTTCCATAGACTCCTTTGGCAGTTGGCTGAAGCCTATGGACTCCTCAGAAAAATGTTTTTAAGTGCATAAAACAAAATACACAGGATTATGAAGAAAATAAATTATACTGAAATACAGTTGCTAAAATATTAAAAACAAAATTTGTGATTTATATGTTTCTTAACACATTAAATATGGCAGGTCTAATAACTACCATAATTTTGAAGTAGTTATAAGTGTAAACAATATTTAAAAATATCTGAAATAACTATAATATCATATAAGATATTTGTGATTTCTTTTGGTGAAAAAGTCACAGGTTCTGCTAATATTACTGTGGTCTGTGGCCTGCAGTCATAATAGAAGGAAATGCTAAATTTCAACTAGAGGTTAGTGAAAATAAGAATGTAATATATTTCCCTATCCAAATTCACAACCCTCCCCCATGGCCCCAGAGGTGTCTGTAGACCCCAAGTTAAGGACTCTTTATCTAGTCCAATCTCTCATAAAACAGATGAGAAAATTGAGGGCCAGAGAGAGAAAGTGATTTATCTAGGATTACTTAGCTATTTAATAGCAGGGATTAAACTAGAAGCCAGGAGTGGAAAAGACCTTCCTTACAGGGCTGTTATGAAGAATAAATACAATAATATATGTAAATGCTTAGCACAACATCAGGCACACAATAGCCATCTTGCAGAAAATATGGCCATGTGACACAGCAGAAGCACATAGATGTGACTTTCTGGAAATCTCCTTAAGATGGAAACAGAGGGGCCCACCCAGTGGTGTAGTGGTTGGGTTCATGCGCTTAGCTTTGGTATCCCTGGGTTCATGGGTTTGGATCCCAGGTGCAGACTTACACACCACTCATCAAGCCATGCTGTGGCGGCATCCCACATATAAAATAGAGGAAGACTGGCACAAATGTTAGCTCAGCAACAATCTTCCTCAAGCAAAAAAAAAAAAAGAGGAAGATTGGCAACAGATGTTAGCTCAGGGCCACTCTTCCTCACCAAAAAACAAAAAAAAAAGAAAGAGAGAAACAGAGTCAGCTTTATGTGCCTTTTCCCTGTCCCTTTCCTCTTCCTGCCTGCAAGAGGAACTTTATGGCCACTTTAGAAGGATGGTACAGGGCCAGCCCCATGGCTTAGCGGTTAAGCGCGAGCGCTCCGCTGCTGGCGGCCCAGGTTCGGATCCCGGGCGCGCACCGACGCACTGCTTCTCCGGCCATGCTGAGGCCGCGTCCCACGTACAGCAACTAGAAGGATGTGCAACTATGACATACAACTATCTACTGGGGCTTTGGGGCAAAAATAAATAAATAAAATTATTAAAAAAAAAAAAAAAAGAAGGATGGTACAGGCAGATGCTAGAAGGGACACAGGCCTCTCCTGACACTATGGAGCAGCCACACCATTCCTGACCTGCCTACCTCCAGACTTCTCACATGAGAGATACAAAAGATCTCCTGACTTGTTCAAACCACTGTTACTCATGTTCTGTTATGTGCAGCCAAACTCACTCTAACTGACACGCACCTCTTCCTGGCTGGGGGACTGACCCTCTCTGACCCTCTCATCCATAAGAGCACCATTCAAGGTTTTTTGATGAGGATTAGAGGGTACAGAGGACTTAACACAGTGCCTGGCCCAATTTCAAGTGCACAGTAAAAGGCAGCTGTTATTATAATCCTGTTTGAGTGCATAGCAGTTCAGTGTGCTTTCTACCGTATTGGCTACAGCTTCAAAACCACACACACAGCCTTCCAATCCCGCCCACCCCCGGCCCCCTCCCTCCGCGGCTCTGGTATGAGTGCCTCCAATTCAGCCTTGAAGAAAGGATTGTCATGTCTCCCAGAAAGGAACAGTTTATGAAAATGCTGACAGAGACACAACGCCTAATAATTAGTGGCTAACAACCACAGACATGGAGGCAATTAGGAGGTTTATATCAATTCAGGGGACTAAAGCAACTTCTCATTTATTCCTCAGATTTCTGGTGTAAGCCCCTGAGATGTTATTTCTGCCAGCAGTGCTGACTTCACAGGAAGAATATGAGATGAGAAGTGAGTGGAGAGGTTGTGGGGGGCTGCAAAGGACCTTCAGACTCCAAATGCCACCCCTTCCTCGACTCCAGCGGCCACTCTGCTGGAGCTTTTACCATCAGAGCTGGGGTCCTGGGGGTGGTAAAGGGCATGTGTGAGCCCATGGGTCTTAGAAGGGGCCAAAGAGTGAAGACGCAGTGGGGGTTCCCAAAGACACTCTTGGCCTACAGTCTTGTCACAGGATGGTGCTACTTCCCCATGGGGCCCTTTTCCTTTCTTTGACATCACTTCCCCTAGCACTGATAGACTGGGGACCACTTGGGATGCTAATGCCTACCAAAGTAGGCTTCCTTCATTGTGGGGCCTAGAAGTGGGGTCCATGGCTCTTTACACTCAGGGCTGCTTGGGCCTCTGTAGGGGTAGTGAGCAGGCTAAAATTTGGCATCCCTTCTAATTAATATCCTTTTAACATCATCATCTTATTTATTTATTTATTTATTTATTTATTTATTTATTTATTTATTTTTGTGAGGAAGATCAGCCCTGTGTTAACATCGCCCAATCCTCCTCTTTTTTTGCTGAGGAAGACTGGCCTTGGGCTAACATCTGTGCCCATCTTCCTCCATTTTATATGGGACGCCACCACAGCATGGCTTGCCAAGCAGTGCGCGCCCGGGTCCGAACTGGTGAACCCCAGGCCGCCGCAGCGGAGTGCGCGCACTTAACTGCTTGTGCCACGGGGCCGGCCCCAACATCATCATCTTTTTAAATAACACAATTTAAAAAATTGAGGCAGAAGAATAGGACCAACTTGGAATCCCATAACCACTCCTCAGAAGTGATATTAACAACAGTTTACTGTGTATCCTTCCAGAAGATTTCCATTCACTGTGATGGACTGAATTGTGTCCCCCCCCCAAATTCATATGTTGAAGCCCTAACTCCTAATGTGACTGTGTTTGGAGATCGAACCTACAAGGGGGTAACAAAGGTAAAATGAGGTCATCAGGGGAGGCCTTAATTCAATAGGACTGGTGTCCTTATAAGAAGAGAAAGAGACACCAGGGATGCACATTCACAGAGCAAAGGCCATGTGAGGACATAGAGAGAGGGCGGCCAGCTGCAAACCAAGGAGAGAGGTCTTGGAGGAAACAACCCTGCTGACTCCTTGATCTTGGACTTCTAGCCTCCAGAATTGTGAGAAAATACATTTCTTTCTTTCTTTTTTTTTTTTGTGAGGAAGATCAGCCCTGAGCTAACATCTGCCAATCCTCCTCTTTTTTTTTCTTGCTGAGGAAGACTGGCCCTGGGCTAACATCCATGCCCATAGTCCTCCACTTTATATGGGACACAGCCAGAGCATGGCTTGACAAGCGGTGTGTCGGTTGGCGCCCGGATCCGAACCGGCTGCTGCAGCGGAGCACACGCACTTAACTGCTTGCACCACCGGGCCGGCCCCAGAAAATACATTTCTGTTATTTAAGCCACCCATTATTTTGTTATGGCAGCCCCAGCAAACTAATACACTGACTTAATTATATAAGTACATGAGCAGGACAATTTATTAAAATATGACATTGTGCTTAACCTCTCTGTTTTCCCCTTCCTCCTCTTACCAAGTAGGCAGTCAGCTTTTGCAATTCCTTGGCTCAGGGGTGGCTAATATGCCCCAATCCCTAAGAGGTCTTATTCATTTCCATTTCAATGAATACTATGTGAAAACGTTTGTTTGCCCACAATCTCCCCAAAAGCAAATTGTCAAACTTTCCCCTTTAGATGTTGTTTAGTGAGGATGAGGAATAATTGATTTTCTATAAATAAAAATTCATAGAAACAGATTAATCACCCAGTAGTGCCCACTTCCACTGGCCAAGCAGCGGAATGTTCTAAGAAAAAATTCGGGAGAGCATCTCTTATTGTTCCATGTACTTATTCTCTCTTTAGCTCTCTTTTGTGATTTTTCTGAACCAGATAACCTTTTTTTTTTTTTTTTTAGTATCTGCTCCCACTCTACGGCTTGACTTTATTCACTCTCTCTCTCTTTTATTTTTTTTTTTGCTGGGGAAGATTCTCCCTGAACTAACATCTGTTGTCAATCTTCCTTTTTGTTTTTTTTCCTCCCTAAAGCCCCAGTAACATAATTGTATATTCTAGTTGTCAGTCTTTCTAGTTCTTCTATGTGAGCTGCTGCCACAGCGTGGCTACTGACAGATGAGTGGTGTGGTTCCATGCCCAGGAACTGAACCCGGGCAGCTGAAGTGGAGCACACGGAACTTTAACCACTAGGCCGTTGGGGCTGGCTCTGAACCAGACAACTTCTGGGGAAGCATGTAAAAGGGGACAAAATCAAGATAATTAAACAATTAACTTTCCTACTAATTTATCCCAATGATGTTTTAGATTCTCAGTCCCCCCAGGAAGCTATACAGTTGGTTTGCTACTTAATCCAGTGGTCTAAACTAAAATCCCAGGGCTCTCAAGACAGCAGTTTGAAGGACATTGGAAACTCCTCAAACTATTTTCTATTCTTTAATCAAAGAAGATATTTCCAAAGGCTAAAGCACAGAGAGTTGCTTTTGATATTCCTTATAATGAACAGCCCTTTAGATCTTAGTTAGAAATGGTGCTCATCTGGGGGTTTCTTAGTAATCACTGCTCTGAGGGGCTCCTCGAAGAGGATAAATGAGGAGAAGAAATTTGAGTGCCATGGAGGCTGCTCTGAAAGTTATCTTGACCTCATTTACTTCTCACAGGAACGGCCTCTGCCAATAGCATCCTTCTGGGAGTATAACTAGGACAAGCAGTGTGAGCACAACTCATGAAGGCCTATTTCTAGAAGTGTCTCACTTCTGGAGGCTGAGGAGGGCTTTGGGAGGCAGCAAGACTGACCAGGCATTCTCTTCTCTGTCACTCCATCTTTCCCTGCTGAGGGCTTCTGTGATGGAGTCACAGCAGAGTCCCCAGTTACCCTCAGGGTCAGCTCCAAAGGTCTTGGACCAGAAGCCAGCTCCTGTCTCTTCAGCTTTAATTTCCAAACCACAGGCCTCCCTGGCCCACTTCCCTTGTTCCATTACAGTGACACAGTGACAGGGTGAGTGAGGGTGAGTGGGAGATGGTACAATTTGAGTTTTAGCCAGAACTTTGTCCACAGCCTATAATTTCTAAAGGTTTGATGGTGCTTCCCGTTCCTGAGAAGTAACAGCAGTAATTAAACAGTGTAGTGTTTCCCAAACTTCAGCAATTAGCATACCCATATCATGATTTTTGCTACTTTTGCAATCCTCTGTTATTTACGTAAATTTTAAAAAAATTTTATCAATTTTTCACTTAATAAAATTAATTTTATTTATTTTTTTCTTTTTTCCTTTTTTTTTTTTTTTGTGAGGAGGTCTAGCCCTGAGCTAACATCCAATGCCAATCCTCCCCTTTTTTCTTGAGGAAGATTGGCCCTGGGCTAAGATGCGTGCCCATCTTCCTCTACTTTATATGGACGCTGCCACAGCATAGCTTGACGAGCAGTGCGTCGGTGCACCCCCGGGATCCAAACCTGCGAACCCCGGGCCGGCAAAGTGGAGCGCGCGCACTTAACCGCTTGCACCACTGGGCTGGCCTCTAAAATTTATTTTAAAAGGAAAATTTTATGTCATCTGCATGGTTGAAATATCAGTGTCACTTGCTCTAAAGAGAAGTTTTCAGTAAAAGCAAATACAATGAAAACAAAACAATATTATTAAATTTGAACTCTGGAAGTTGCCTGCTTAAAGCTCTAAGCCTGAGATCTGCTATCTCTTTACTTAAAAAAAAACAGAGAGAGAGAGAAATTAGCAAGTGTTAGAGGGGTGTGTGGGATTTACTAGCACCAAAGTGAGACTTTCAACTTGATGTATTCAGAAGGAATAAAAGAGACTGAAAAGAGAGTGCTTTCTCCTGTTGTGGTTCAATATTATTGCATATTCAGTGCTTTACATAAATCATCCTACAGGTAGGTAGAGTGCAAAGTACACTACCTGAGCAGTTATGGCTTCTTAAAACGTTAGGACCGGAAGGGCATAATGAGATCAACTTCCCTCTTGCATGGATGAAGGATCTAGGGTCCCAAGGGGCAGATGAGGATAAACTAACTGCAAATTTTTTTATTGTAGTAAAATACACATAACATAAAATTTACTATTAGTGACATTTAGTAATTCACAGTGTTGTGCAACCATCACCAGTATCTAGTTTCAGAACATTTTCATTACCCTAAAAGGAAACTTTGTACCCATTAGCAGTCACTCCCCATTTCCCCCTCCCCTCAGCTTTGGCAACCACTAACCAGCTTTCTGTCTCTCTGGATTTGCTGACTCTCTAGATGATACTCATAAATGGAATCATACAATATGTGGCTTTTTGTGTCTGGCTTCTTTCACTTAGCATGATGTTTTCAAGGTTCACTTATGTTGTAGCGAGTATCAGTACTTCATTCCCTTTTATTAGTGAATAATATTCCATTGTGTGGATACACTACATTTTGTTTGTCCATTCATCAGTTGATGGACATTTGGGTTGTTTCTGCCTTTTGGTTGTTATGAATAGTGCTTCTATGAACATTCATGTACAAATTTTTGTTTGAGTCCCCGTTTTAAATTCTTTGGGGTATATACCTAGGAGTGGAATTGCTGGGTCAAATAGTCATTCTATGTTTAACTTATCGGGGAACTGCCAATCTGTTTTCCATAGGGGCTACACCATTTTACATTCCCACCAGCAATGTACAAGCGTTCCAATTTCTCCATATCATTGCCAACGCTTGTTATTTTCTCTTTTTTCTTAGTTATAGCCATCTTAGTGAGGAGGGCAAACTCACTTTGATGGAACATTAATTCTCGATTCCTTCTCTAATCCATTCTCTACCCAGCAGCCAGATTGGTCTTTCCAAAATGCACATCTGATCACATCACCCACGTTTTTTGCTCTCAATTTCTTAGGATGAAGACAAAAATACATCCAAAGCCCTGAGGACCCTGCATACCTGGTGCCTGCCTGCCTTTCGATCACCACCATCCCCTTGGCCTTTCAGAAAGCATCCTCTTGCCAGAGCCGCTGCAAGGACCATTCCTTCTGCCTGCCTGGAATGCTCCCTTCCCACTCCTTTGGAGCTTAGTTCAAGCTGCATCCCTCAGGAAAGCCACCCCTTAACATTCTTCCCTCCCCCAGTTAGGCCAGGGGCCTGGTTATCAGTTCTCAGAGCACTGGGCATCTCTCCTTCATAACACTTACCCCTGTTTGCAGTTATACATTTGTTCACGTCATTATTTGGTTCTGTAAGGGAGCTCTGCTTTCTCTCTGCTTGCAGGGCAGAGCCAGCCAACGAGGCCTTGGAAGTTGCTATTGTCTCCTCCCTTCTCCATTCAGTACTCTCAATGAAGGCTTGCACTAACTTTTCTTTCTCTGCATTCTTTAGCTCAAAGACCAACAAACCTCATCAAGCAAGCAGCGTTATCTGCTAGGTTTGCTTTCTTCTTAAATTAAAAAATTACTTATAGGACAATAACAAGCACGAACTATAAAATAAAAAATAGATGAACTGCACTTCATCAAAGTTAAATATGCCTGTTCTCCAAAAGAAACTCTTAAGGAAATGAAAAGACAAGACATAAACTGGGAGAAAATATTTGCAAAGCACATATATGTTCAAAGAACTGGACCTAACATATATAAAGAACTCTTACAACTCAATAAGAAGATTAAAAAAAAAAAACAATAAAAATGAGTAAAATATTTGGACACATGACCAAAGATGTACAGAGGGCAAATAAGCACATAAAAAGATGTTCAATATCATTAGTCATTGGGGAGATGCAAATTAAGGCCACAAGAGAGACTATACACTTACTAGAATGACTAAACTTAAGAAGATTAATAATACCAGGTGTTGGAGCTACTAGAAATCTCATGCATTGTTGGTAGGAATGCAACACGGTACAGCAATTTTGGCAAACAGTTTGGCAGTTTTTATAAGTTAAATATACACTGACCATACAACTCAGCAATCTCACTCCTACGTATTTACCCAAGAAAAAGGAAAACATAAATATGTTCACACACAAAGACCTGTATGCCAATGTTTATAGCAGCTTTATTTATAATACCCTAAAACTGGAAACAACCCAGTGTCCATTAGCTGGGGAATTAGTACACAAATTGTGGTATATCCATACAATAGAATACCACTCATCAATAAATAGGAATGAATTAGTGATACATGCAACAACATGGATGAATCTCAAAAGCTTAGAATCTCAGGTTAAGTGGATAGAGCCAGATACAGAAGGCTACCTACAGTAGGATTTCATTTATATGACACTGGGGAAGACTATAGGGAATATCAGTGGTTGCCAGGACTAAGGGTAGGGGGAGGAGATTGACTACATAGGGGCATGAGAGAAATTTTGGGGGAGATGAAATATTCTATATCTTGATTGTGGTGTTGGTTCCATGACTGCATACATTTGTCAAAACTTATCAAACCATATACTTAAAAAACAGTGAATTTTATTTTATATAAATTATACCCCAATAAAACTGACTTTAAAAACTTACTTGCAACTCAACAACAAAGAAATAAATCATTTCATTAAAAAATGAACCAAAGACTCAAATAGACATTTATCCAAAGAAGATATACAAGTGGACAACAAGCACGTTAAAAGTTGTTCAACATCACTAATCAGTAGGGAAACACAAATCAAAACCACAATGAGATATCATCTCACACCCATTCAGATGGTTACTATTAAAAAAGAAAACCCAGAAAATAACAAGTGTTGGTGAGGATGTGGAGAAATCATAACCCTTTGCATTGTTGGTTGGAATGTAAAATGATGCAGCCACTGTGGAAAACAGTATTGGCAGTTCCTCAGAAAATTAAACACAGAATTACCATATGATTCAGCAATTCCATTTCTGGGTATATATTTAAAAGAATTGAAAGCAAGATCTCAAAGGAATATTTATACACTCATGTTCATAGCAACATTATTCACAATAGCCAAAAGCTGGAAACAACCCAAATGTTCATCAATGGATGAATGGATAAATGAAACGTGGTGTATACATACAATGGAATATTACTCAGCCTTAAAAAGGAAGAAAGTTTTGACATATGCTACAGCATGGGTGCACCTTGAGGACATTGTGTTAGGTGAAATAAGCCAGTCTCAAAAGGACAAGTACCTTATATGAGGTATCAAGAGTAGTCAAACTCATAGAAACAGAAAGTAGAATGGCGGTTGCCAGGGACAGGAACCAGGAGATGGAGGGTGGGTGAGTTGTTGTTTAATGGGTAGAGAGTTTCATTTTTGCAAGATGAGAAAGTTCTGGAGATTGGTTGCACAACAACAAGAAATGTGAATATATATTTAACACTACTGAACTGTACACTTCAAAATGGTTAAGATGGTAAATTTTATGTGTATTTTGCTACAATTAAAAAAAACCTTATTTGAGTGCTTTAGGAATATATTATCTGTGTAAAAAACCCAAGAGATAGAGAAGATATGAAATAAAAAGAGCGAACTTTCCCTGCTGCTCTCTTCCTTCCCAGTACTCTCATTCCATTTCCCCCTGGGCATCACACATACAAACATATAGCTTTAAAATGTATGTAAATGGAGGGCCGCCCCGTGGCTTAGCAGTTATGTGCGCGCACTCCGCTGCTGGTGCCGGGTTTTGGATCCCGGGCGTGCACCGACGCACCGCTTCTCCGGCCATGCTGAGGCCGCGTCCCACATACAGCAACTAGAAGGATGTGCAACTATGACACACAACTATCTACTGGGGCTTTGGGGGAAAAATAAATAAATAAAATTATAAAATGTATGTAAATGGAGTTAAACTATATTTATGGTTAGGTAATCTGCCTTTTCCATAGTGTCTGCCTCATTTTAGAGATTTTCCATGTCAGTACACATGGAGAGACTTCATTCTTTCTAACCATTGCACAGTATTTCACAGCGTGGATGTGTGTAGCTTGTTGAGGCATTTTTCTCTCGATGGACAGTTACATCATTTCTGTTTTTCCCTGGTACAGACAATGCTGCAGTAAACATCCTTGTATATCTTTGTGCACTTGAAGGAGTATCTCTGTGGGTCAAAGGCCTACAAGTGCTCTCCTGAAGGAATGTGCATTTAAAATGTTTTAGATATTGCTAAATTGCCCTCTACAAGGTCTGCATGAACTCACACCACCCCCTAGCACTGTATGAGGTTGCTTGTGTCTCCACATTCTCAACTGATTATCAATTTAAAAAATATTTCCTTCTGAGCTTTCAGAGGCCTCCAGAACCCAAGCCACCCTGCCCACCTTTTTCCATGGACCCAGTGGCCAACCAGCTAGATTGTGTCCTTGTAGTCTCTCCCTCCAGGAATGTTCTCCCCTCCCCTCCGCTTGCCTTTCCAAATCCTTTGAGGTGGGCTGCAGGTCCCTTCCTCAGCAGTCTTCTCAGCGACTCCTGCCTCACCCTCTGCCTGGGGGCCTCCATAGTCAAGGCTTATCCAGCTGCACATTCCACTGCTTGTTCAACATCCTGTTTTTTTAATCTGGAGCTTCTCAGATTTTCCCACCAAAATATCCCTAATGGCGGGGGAGAGTGAATGCATAACCTCGAATATCTGGGAAGCACAATCGCAAGTGGCTATAGAGAGAGGAAAATTTCTTTGAAGTTCCTTGCTGTATCTTAAAGTTCTAGTTTTATATTAAAAGCATTTTAGGGGCCGGCCCTGTGGCTTAGCGGTTAAGTGTGCACGCTCTGCTACTAGCGCCTGGGTTCGGATCTCGGGCGCGCACCTACGCACCGCTTGTCTGGCCATGCTGAGGCGGCGTCCCACATACAGCAACTAGAAGGATGTGCAACTATGACATACAACTATCTACTGGGGCTTTGGGGAGAAAAAGGGGGAAAAAAAGAGGAGGATTGGCAATAGATGTTAGCTCAGGGCCGGTCTTCCTTAGCAAAAAGAGGATTAGCATGGATGTTAGCTCAGGGCTGATCTTCCTCAAAAAAAAAAAAAAAACCAGTTTAAATCTTGTCTCATCCAGTAAAAGCAGTGCTCCAGGGATGCCCACATTTACCCTATCCTCCACTTTGTGGAGTCCCTGGCACACCTCTGTATAGTCCAGGTAGAAAAACACAACCTGAATTTTATCTTCCTCACTAGTCCCAAAGCTCTCCAGGAAAAGGACTCAGATGTCGATGTACCTCTCTGGCGTGAGGGAGAAGCTCAGTAAATCCACTTCCTCAGTGTTAGTTGCACTTTCTCTCTCTTTGACTTGTCTCCTCCTGGAGAAGCCAGTGATGGAGAAAATCTCAGCATCGAAAAGGACTCTCACCACTTTTAGGGTCTGACGCCCTCTAAGATGTACATTAGTTTCCTATTGCTGTTGTATCAAATCACTACAATCTTAGTGGCATAAAACAACACAAACGTATTCTCCTACAGTTCTGGAGGTTGGAAGTCTGAAATCAATTTCACCAGGCTAAAGTCAAGGTGTTAGCAGTTCCTCCCGGAAGCTCTAGGGGACAATTTGTTTCCTTGTCCTTTCCAGCCTCCAGCGGCTGCCTATATCCCTTGGCTCATGGCCTCCTTCTCCCATCTTCAAAGTCAGCAGCATACCATCTTTAAAAGTCTTTCTCGCTGTCCCTCTGCTTCTGTTGTCATATCGCCTTCTGTCTCTCTGACTCCTCCTGTGTCCCACTTATTATAATGACTCTTGTGACTACATCGGGCCCACTGGAAAAATCCAGGATAATCTCTCTATCACAAGGTCTTTAACTTGATCACATCTGCAAAATCCCTTTTGCCATATAAGGTAACATCCACAGGCTCCAGGGATTAGGAGGTGGACATATTTAGAGGCCATCACTCAGCCTACTACAGAATGTCATAAGGTTCATGTAAGGTCCATGAGGAGAAGTGACGCGTCTGTTTGATCACCACTTACCTCCAATGGCTTGCACATTGCCTGGCACAAGGTTGACAGACCGTAAAATACTAGACTCGTGAAAGCTATACTCCCCTCTTCTAGAAAAACGTACATAGGCACTACATTCTGCATAACATTTTAGGGGCCTCCCAGATCCCCTGAATCCAACACATCCACTCCAAGTTAAGCATCTCTAACCCAGATTTCTAGAATGTCTGGCTGCAGCTGAAACACCAGTGGGGGGCTCAGAGGAAGTGGGCAGACGAGCGTAAGCTGAATTGCCAGGCCACTTTGTTCCTTTACACTCCCGTCTCTTAGGCGCGTTGGACAGCAGGTGGCGCCCGGGTCCGCCTCAACGCCAAACTTGCCCCTCGTGGAGCACCTGCTCAGGGGAAGGGGGCGTGGAGAGGTCTAGATCACTGCAGTGACTAAAGAACTGCTTCCCAGTCTCTGCACGTACGGAGGAAGGACGCCCGGCTCTGGGCGGCGAGGAGCGCCCCGGGAGACTTCGTCTTTGCTGCGCGCAGCTGGAGACGCCGCGGCGCCGGCAGGAGAGCCCCGCGCCCCTGGGCGCGCACTGCGCCCCGCCCGGGCACCGGCGATCAGAGCTCCTGGCAGTGGCAGAAAACACTGAAACCGAATACTGAATGTTTATGAGCCTGCAAAAGAGGAAATTGAAACTTCTCGGCCTGATTTAGAAGGCATGACAACAACTGGTGTTTGATTTCTGAAACGGGCTCCTGGAGCTTCTTACAACACCGCCCTTTTGCCCCCGGGCCTGGCTCCTTCCTCTCTTGGGGCAGGGTGGGGAGGTCAACAATCTGGGACAGAAGGGTCAGATGAGAGGCTTACTTTCCCCAAAGCCGTCTTGGGTTTAAGGCAGATGGCAGGCAAAAGTCACGCCTGGAAGCCACCCTGTCAGGGCCTGAGGGAGAGAGGAATCGGCTCCTCCAGCTCAGTGTTTAGCAAAGTGGGTCCCAGAAGACAATAGACCCTGTAGGGGAGTAAAACCTGGTCGTTTCTTGACCAGGAGTGCATGCTGAAGTGCAGTGCTTCTCAAAATGTGGTCAACAGATGACCCGCATCATTTGCCAAAAGTGCCGATTACTGGGCTTTATCTCTACCTACTACATCAGCTGGAGGAGGCCAGAGGCGGTGGACGTGAGTCTGTATTTTTAATAACCCCCTGAGTGGTTCTTTTACTCTCTGAGTTTGAGAGACACAGCCCCAGCCCTCAGTACTAAAAGCTGGCAGTTCAGATACAAGAGCCAGCTTCTGAGCACGCATCTCCTTCCAAACCAACTAGCTCTAGTCTCACCGATCAGAGGGTACTAATCAGGTCATGTGAATATGAATAATCAACATTTCTGTCTAGTAGTCCCCACCTATCAAAGCTCAGGCCCTCTTAAAAAGTCTCCCCAAATATTTCTGGGAGCCCTTGTGAGTTCTTTTTCTTCCACCATCTCCTTAAGAATAACTGCTTCCTGCAAGTTGCATGAAAGAGCAGCCACAAGTGTAACCACTGCAGCTCCATCTCCTGGGGCTTCATGAGCTCACTATCTGCCTTGGGGCTATGTCCCAGCCCTCTGAAAGCTGCGAACCATCAAGGGCCAGATGGAAGTGGCTTCCCTTCAGGTCTCACAGTGCCCAAACGATGCTTTGTTCTAAGCAGAATGCTCTCATTTCCAAGTCAGGATCAGATTTTGTCACCAGGGCCCAGAGGCAGCACTGTTTGGGCTCCTGGTGTCCCAAAATCCTTTGAGGAAAGAGCTTCTGCAGAGACTAAAAGTGGTGTGCTGGTAAGCTGCTTTCCAAAAAAGAAATATCAAAGCCCCAATTTGCAGTGTTTGCCAATTTCTGCGGTATAAATAGTCCCATCACAGCAGTTTTTAAGCTACCAGTGTGATGTCACTGAACGCAAAGTTGGGAAGAGATGCTCATAATTGGCCTCACAGCTGGTAAAAGGCAGCTTGAGCACACCACTACTTGAGGCCTGGCCAGGGACCAGATACCAAGACGTTCATTCATTCAACAAACATTTAATGAGTGCCTGCTATGTGCCAGTTGCTAGTCTCTGATCTGGGGATCCAGAAGTAAATACAGTGGATTGAGTTCTTCCCTGGGTGGATTCACATTCTAATGGGGGATACAGCCTATAAATAAATTAATAGGTCAGTTCATGATAAGTGCTATAAAAAAGGGAAAGCCAGGTAAGAAGCTACAGTGACAGGTGATCTATTTTAGAATGAGTGAGCAGGGAAGGCCTTTCTAAGGTGGTGATATCTGAACGGAGTCCCAAAGGGGGTGAAAACTGTAAATACAGTAGTCCCTCCGTATCCACGGAGGATTGGTTCCAGGACCCAAGCTGATACCAAAATCTGCTGATGCTCAAGTCCCTTAGTCAGCGCTCTGCATCTGCAAGTTCAGCATCTGCAGATTCAACCAACGATGGATCGTAAACGTACATTGTACTTGATCCACGGCTGGTTGAATCTGCAGGTGCAGAACCTGCAGATAATAGAGCCAACTGTATCCGGAATAGCACAGGCAGAGGGAACAGTGAGAACAAAGACCCTAAGAAAGGAGTGTCCTTGGTGTGTTAGTCAAGGGGACCCATGCAGCTGGAGAAGAGCAGGGGAGGGGAGAGTATGGGAGAGGAGGTGGGAGAGGAAACCTGGAGGGGGCAGATCGTTGCAGGCAGTTTGGATTTTATTGTGATGGGAACTCACTGGAAGGTTTGAGCAGGGGCATGGTCTTTGCAAAAGGATTTACTTTTCAAAGGGATCATTCTAGCAGCTGGGGAGGGTTGTGCAAAGGGAGTTTTCTAAGGTGGAAGCAGGGAGGTGAGTTGGGAGGCAAGTGTGGTAGTTCAGGCTGGAGACGGTGGTGGTGGTGGCAGTGGAGGCAGTGAGAAGTGGATGGATTCTGGGTACATTTTGCAGTAGGGGCCCAGCAGACCTTCTGATGATTGATGTGTGGTTGGAGAGCCAGAGAGAAGTCAAGGATACTCTGGGATTTTTGGTTTGTGCAATCAGGTGAATGCTGGTGCATTTACTGGGGTTGACAGGGGAACCATTGTGGAGGAGAAATAAGAGGTCAGCTGGGGACATGTTAAGTTTGAGATGCCTATGAAAGGCCTAGGCTGGTGACATGATTTAGGAATCGTCACTGTGTGGATAGAGTTTAACGTCACAGGAGTGGATGAAGTCAGCAGGGGGTGAAGAGAAAGATCCAAGGACTAAGCCGTGTGGAGCTTCGACATCAAGAGGGTGGGAGGAGGAGAAAGTTCTCTGCTGAGAAGGAGTGGTCAGCAGGATTGGAGATGTGTGAAAGAAATGCTTAAAAACCAAGAGGAGCATGATAGGTTGTGCCAAATGCTGCTGAAGGGTGCGGGAAGATGAGGACTGAGGAAGGACTTCATTGTAGGTGCATCAGGGCCTTTCATGACCTTGACAAGCATGGTTCCCAAGGAGTGGTGGGGATGAAAGCTGGTTTGCAATGGATGGGAGAGGGAATGGGGGAGACCAAGTGGCGACATGGAGTGTAAACATGAAGGGAGTGTTTTGTTAAGGGAAATAAAGCAATAGGTTGGTTGCTGAAGGGCAGGCACTGTGGGTCAACAGAGGGAGAAAGGGAAAGACCTGTGATGCTGGAGAAAAAGAGTATTATCTCTTTCCCCAGGGGCCACCTGCAAAATTGCCCTTCTTGCAAACTCCTTTGATTCTGTGCGTGTCAATTTATGCAAGCAGATGCTTGGGAGGGCTACTGGGCCACCAGTGCAACAGGCACAATCAGACTATGAATCCCAGATTCGGTTCGGCTAGAGCTTCTGCCACATTTCCATCACCAAGGCAGAGCAGCTGGGTGTGTCAGCAGTAGGGTTCATCACTGTATCCTAAGCATGCTTGGAAGAGGCCCTCAGCAACATGCGGTGAATGGGTGTTGAAAGTACTGTCCGTCAGGGACCTTAGGAACGATGCTGGAGGACAACTGTGCTGGAATATCTGGGGCTTGAATAGTGCAGTGGGGAAGATCCTAAAAGAAGGCATCTGGTGCCCCCTGACATCTTCCTGCAGGTGATTCCCAGTGGCGGGGGAGAGAGAAGCCCTGCCCAGGGTGTCCCTTGGACAGGTCACAGCCAGGGGCTGGCTGGCCCGTCGGGCACTCTGGAGCAGCAGAGTGGTCCAGTTGGGATGGGGAAGCCATCAGCCTCTGCCCTTAGAGCTCCTTCCTGAGAAACCTGCTGAACTCATCCTGGGATGGGGGAGGGAGAGGGGGGAAGAGGCCTCTTCAACCCGAATGCTGTAGCAGGTGCTTCCTCATCAGTCCCTGCTCTGCAGAGCTCATGAGGGATGGTCTTGAGCTGCACTAGCCGTGTGGACTGGACCCCTCCACACGTGGCTGAGTCAGCGAGCTCCGCCCTTCACGTGTGTGTGTACATCTCAGTAGCTGGATTCGCCCTTTGGATGAGCAGTGATTGGACGTTCAGGTAGTGAGTGACTGGATGATATTTTGTGATATTCAATTACGGTTCTGCCCCACCCATCCTTTCCCTTCTTCAAGGAGGTGGTGGGATTTTCACTCCTTGAGAGGAGGTATGGACCAGGGGGAAGCAGGAGAAGCTTGCAAGATTTCCTGGCTTTTGTTTTCTAAAAGCCCGAGACCAAAGAGAGGGTAGAGTCGTGGGGGAAGGAGAAGGGAGCTGGGAGAAGCAGGAAGCTGAGAGGTGCTTCCTGCCACAGAGCGAGGAGGTTTCCCCAGGCTGGGAGTGAGCAGACCAAGGTCAGTGGGCTGCTTGATTTAAATCCTCTTTGCCACCTGGGAGCCGCATCATCTTGGACTAGTGCCTTAAACTTCTCTAAGCCTAAAAATGAGACAATAATAGTGCCTACCTCATTGATGTGTCCTTGTAACATTAGGGCTTTGGTCCCAAGGTTCTGGGATATTGATACTTGTTATAGGCTGACTTGTGTCCTCCCAAAATGTTGAAGTCCTAATCCCAGTACTTTAGGATGTGACTGTATTTGGGCATAGGGTCTTTAAAGAGGTTAGGTAATGTAAAATGAGGTCATTAGGGTGGGCCCTAATCCAATATGACTGGAGTTCTTATAGGAAGAGGAAATTAGGCCACAGACACACGCAGAGGAGACACTGTTTGAGGACACAAGGAGAGGACGGCCATCTACAAGTCAAGGTGAGAGGCCTCAGAGAAAACCAACCCTGCCAACACCTTGATCTATGACTTCTAGCCTCCGGAACTGTGAGAAAATAAATTTCTGTTAAGTCACTCTGTCTGTGCTACTTTGTTTCAGCAGCCCTAGCAAATTAATACAATATAGTCATGTGTCGCTTCATGACGGGGACACATTCTGAGAAATGTGTTAGGCGATTTTGTCACTGTGCGAACATCATAGAGTGTATTTATACAAACCCCTGGATGGTACAGTCTACTACATACCTAGGCTATACAGTACTAATCTTATGGGGCCACTATCCCCGTATATGATGTCCATCATTGACTAAAACGTCCTTATATGGTGCATAACTGTAGTAAATAAACTTTGGAGGTCCTCGAGGTTGGGGAGCACAAAGCTGCCTGCCCTAATTTGGATGGCAAAAAAATCAAACCATGTAGATATATACAAAAGAATATTATTCAGCCATAAAAAAGAAGGAAATCTTCCATTTGAGACAACATGGATGAACCTGGAAGTCATTGTGCTAAGTGAAATAAGCCAGACACAGAAAGACAAATACTGTATGATCTCACTTATATGTGGAATCTAAAAAGTTGAAGTCATAAAAACACAGAGTAGAATGGTGGTTGCCAAAGACTAGGGGGTGGGGGAAATAAGTAGATGTTGGTCAAAGGGCACAAAGTTTCAGTTATGCAGGTTGAATAAGTTCTGGGGATCTAATGTACAGCATAGTGACTATAGTTAACAACACTGTACTGTATATTGGGAATTTGCTGAGAGTAGATGTTAAATGCTCTTGACACACACACACAAAAGGTAAATATGTGAAGTGATGGATATGTTAATTAGCTTGAGTGTGGTAATCCCATTTCACAATGTATATGTATATCAAAATGTCAAGTTATACACCTTAAATATATACAATTTTTATTTGTCAATTATACCTCAATAAAGCTGAGGAAAAATAATCAAACCACAAAGCACATCCCTTCCTGGCCTGATTTCCTATTCTTGTCTACCATGCCCTCTGTCTCCTTTGCAAGTCAAAGCCAGAAGGTGCCAGACCTCGAATCTTGCCCAACATTCCATTAGTTCTGCCGAGAGAATGAACACTTCTTGGGCCCTGGTGAGGTGCTGGGGGTAACGGTTATGAGCGAGGGTTCCAGGGTCAGACTGTCTAAGCAGAAATCTTAGTTCTTCCCTTCTTTTCTAGTTATCTGTTGCTATGTAAGAAACTAGTGGTGTAAAACAACAACAGTCATTTATTATTATCTATCACGATTTTGGGGATTGACTGAGCTCAACTGGGTGGTTCCTACTCAAGAATCACTTACATGTCTGGTGGTTGAGGCTGGCTGTTGGCTGGGCCCTCAGTTGGCAGGAACATCTCCCTGTGGCCTCTCCATGTGGCCTGGGCTTCCTCATAGGATGTCAGATGGGTTCCCCTGCTCCTGTTTCTTGCCTATCTCTGTTTAGCCACATCTTTCAGACCCAGCTCAAATGCCACTTCCTCCACAAAGCCTTTCTGATTCTGTGCAGATGGGCATGAACTCTTTCTCCCTCAAATTGCCAAAGCCCTTTATTTACACGCCTCCAATGGCACTTGGTGATCACAATTGCCATTTACTGAGCAATTCCCATATGCCGGGCACTGTATGAAACACACCACACGCCCTGCCAAAACTGATCTTCACAACAACTCCCTACGACAGGTCTGATTATTCTCATTCCACAGATCATGAAAACCACCCCTCAGAGAGGGTAGGTGACTTGCCCAAGAAGCCAAAACTAATAAATGGATGAACCAGAATTCTTACTCAGTTCTGTCCGACTCTATGGTTCTAATGCTTAATCCTTGTGTTACATGAGCCTCTTTCTACCTTGTGTATAAGTTTTTGGAGTCCAATCTCCTATTCCGGACTGAAATTTTCATGAGGGCAAAGACTGGGTTTTATTCTCCTTTGTATTCTTGGCTCCCGGCTTTGTGTGGGTGCTCAATGATCACTTGTAGAATAAAAGAAAGAATGAATGAGTGAGTGACGTATGTACAAGTGTGAGTGGTTGCCGGGTTTCAGGTGGCATTTGATGAAGATGTAACACGCTGCTGACGACAGCGCCTACTCCGCATGTGAGGACAGTTACCAGGTTTCAGCACTTTCCTCTGCTCCGGAGCAGGCCTCTTATGAAGAAGTGTTTCTCTGAACGAGGCCACCAGCAAGGGCCAAAGCTGTTTGTCTTCCTAATCCCAACGAAGTTGTCTCCCAGAATAGCTTGTCTCTGAGGACTGTGAGTTGAGGAGGGGAGAACAAAAGCTGGGGTCACAGATCGGCAGAGCTTGGGGGTTGTCTCTGGCTCAATGTTTCTGACTGTGAGACGGTAGACAGAGGCCTAGAGAAGAGCGGGGACTTAGCGGCTGGGCCAGGACCAGATGCCAGGCTTTCAGACTGCCATCCCCACTGAAGGGCATGTGAAAGCACTAACAATGGAAATACAGGGGATGTTGGCCATTCTTCAGATGTCACTTCCTACGGGAAGCCTTCTCTGACCAGAAGTGCCCCTCCACCCCCTCATCTTCTGGTTAGAGGTAGAATCCCCTGCCATAAGCCCCCCTAGCACTCTGCTCTACTGCTGTTATAGCACTTCCACACTCAGTCTAGGGCAACGTACCCTCATTCATTCAAAAATATTTGAGCACCTGCCATGCGTCAGGCGCTACTTTAGGTGCTGAGGTTACAATAGTGAACAGAACAGACAAAAATCCCCACCCTCGAAGAAGGTGCATTTCTAGTGTGTGTAGGGGGGAGGCAGACAATAAACATATAAACAGTTAAATATATAATATCCTAGGTAGCGGTAAGTGCTATGGAGAAAAATAAAGTGGAAAAGGGTTGTAGGGCATGCCAGATGGTGTTGGCAGTGGGGAGGTCAGTTTCAAATAGGACAGTCAGAGAAATCAGATGACCACTGAGAAGGTGACACTTGAGGCAAAAAGTAAAGGAGATGAGGGAGGAAGCCCTCTGGAGAGAAGGGGATCTAGACAGAGGGACCAGCACGTGCAAAAGTCAGGCTTTCTGCGTTTGAGGAACAGCAGAGGCCAGTGTGGCTGAAGTGGAGGGAGAGAAAGGGAGAGTAGAGGAGAGAAGGCTAGAGAGGGAACAGGAGCAGACTGCACCTCTGTGCTCCTCCCCACCTCCCAACACCCACACTTCAGCAAATTAACTCACTCACTGAGGCTCTGACTTTACCCAAGCCAGCCAGGTGTAAGCCACCCATTGCCTAAGGGGAAGGTTTTCTAGGGGAAGCCAAACAAAAGAGTGTCAAATTCTTGGTTCTTAAGTTTCAGAAGGCAGGTCCAGGTATAAGGTGGAAAACTGTGGAAGCATGCAAGTTCTTCCAAATTGACCCAGCCCTCCCTTCGTATCCCCACCCTCACCCACAGCCAGGCTAAATAAAGATTCCACGGACTGGTGGGGTAGGGCGAAGGGGGTCCTGAAGGCATCTGCTAGGAGGAGGTGGGGTAGCTAGAGGCTGCCATGTTTGCTCCCAGCGCCAGGTGGAAGCCAATCCTGAATCTGTTCTACTTTTTGGCATCTGGTGAGGACATCCTGGTGACAGCAGGCAGGATGAGGCCTGTTCTTATGTGGAGGAGCGATGCTCAGTACTTTGCGTAGGTCTCATCCAATCTACTTCCAAGAACCCAGGGCGCTTAACCATCACCTCCTCGCCCCAAATGGAAGATGGAGCCTGACACTCGGGGTGTCACCAAGTGAGGATGATAGTGGACCCCCCGACCCCTGTTACAGACTCAAATAGGATTGCTTGGTGACCTGCCCACCTCTCATCCAGGCTGAGTTCCCCGAGGGCTGGGTGGGATACATTCACCTCTCTTGTGCGTACCTCTCTCTGGATTTGGCTACTTTTGTATATTGAGGGAGGTGAATCTGCAGGGAAGTTTATAACCTGCGTGTCCGTTGGGGGATTTGTGGGGCATGAATTGTAGGTGAAATTTGGGCTGTTATGTTCACTTTTCTCTAGTTTTCATCAGATTCTTAGAGGAGCTGCTGATGCAGGAAAAGTTGAGAACTGCTGGAATGGAGGATCTATAAAGTCATCCGCAGGTAATAACAATAGGGCCTACTCTGGGTCAAGCTCTTTCATATTTTGTCTCATCTCAGCCTTGTGAGGTCATTGCCAACCACGTCCTCAATTTACAGGTAAGACGATTGGCCTCAGACAGGCTACGGTACCTGCCTCAGGTACTGGAGCCCGGCCTTGATCTCAGGTGCATCCTGGGAGCAGCTCTGTGTCCCCTCCTCCCGCTCCTCCATCACAGGATGCACTGTCCCTAAGATATCCAGGCTTCCCTCACGCAGCCAGTCTGGTTTTGTCAACCTGAAATGTTCTATAACTTTTATTACATTTCATTTTTACTTTTCGTTTGGGCTGATCACCTCTTTGAGTACCATGTTTCTTCCTGCTGTAGAACACACAATTCTTTTACTCTGTCATAAACTTGTGTTTTTCTTCTTCAAGGTAGACTCTGAGTCCTAAAACCCTGGAATCTGAGGAATAACACTGAATTTGTTTTATTTGTCCCTTTACTCAGATTGTCTAAACTTCATATATCAAAGTAAAGAATTGAATAATTAATACTTCCGCTAATAGCTACCGTTTATCGGATGCTGACCCAGTGACTGGCATGGTGTTGTTTACCCTCATGGTCTCATTTGATCCTCCTAATGTCCCTATGAAGTAGGACTATTATTATCCCTGTTATAGTTAAGGAAACTGAGGTTTAGACTCATGACATGAGTTGCCCAAGGTCACATGGCTGCTAAATGACAGAGGTGGGATTTGAGCCCAGATCTGAAGGATTAACTAACTAACCCCATCTTGGGAAGCCACTCACCTCTTGACTTTGATTGGCAGATGTTTCCCTGTGCACACCTCAGTGGTAACAAATGACCCAGCAGTGTTTGGGTGGCTGGAGAGGATAAAGTAGGGCTGCTTTGCTGCCAGTTGGGAGGTCAGAGGAGAGAGGACCTGTTTTCCCCAAGGGCTGATGATGAACTCTGGATCCTTCCTGGGCCTGAGCACAGTGAGGTGACCTGGAGAGTCAGCATAATGCAGGCCCTGGCTGGGGGCAGATCTGGAACCCAGCACTTTCTGGGGATGTGAGCCCCTACTTGGCCAACTTTCCTTCTGGAAAGACACAGGAGGCTGCCACGGCTCCCTGCACGGCCTCCCTGTGCTGCCTGGTGGCCTCCAAACACCAGTAATGTGTGAGGTCATCAGAGCTGAGCAGCTCAGGAAATGACTTTGGTGCCTGTGGCTTCAGATATCTGAGGTCCAAATTATAACTTGCATCTGCCCAGTGATTCATAGTTCGGTGTTTATACCATGATGATCTCACTGAATCCTTTGTGCTTCCTGGTGGGCTGTGGCGATCGTGCCCATCTAACAGATGGAGAAACAGAGCAGAAGAGGCAGGGTGAATCGTTCAAGGTCACACAGAGCCAAGACTTGAACCCAGCTCCTACTGACTCCAAGTCTTATTCACTTGCACTAGACCAGTACTTTTCAAACCTCATTCTGTGGGTGCTTGGGCAGGCCAGAGGAAGGGGCTGAGGAGGAGGAGGAGGCCAAGGGAGTGGGGCTCTGTCCTCCTTTCCCCACTTCACTCTGGGCCGCACTTACATCAGGATTCTGTGTCAGGCTGGTTTGAAAGATTTGCGTGGCTAACAAAATGTTTTCAGAAGACTGCCCCAAACTGTTCCTTCCTCCCTGGGAACTGGGTCTAGGCTCCTCCTTCCCTAGGACTCCCTTTTCTCTACAGAGGCAACAAGAGACCTGCTCTCGGTTGGAGGATGTGCTTGACCCCAAGATGGCAGCATGAGGGAACGTAAAAGGCAGTGGACAGGGAGGCAGTAGACCTGAGCTCGAGTCCTAGTCCTAGTTTAGTATGACTTGATCAAGTTATTTACCTCAGTCTCCCAATCTGTAAAGATGAGGGGTTGGCCTAGATAATTCTGGAAATCCAGTTTAGTTCAAATAACCTGTGGATGTGGGGTATCATGCTTAGTTCGTTGGATCTTAAACAGGATGAGTCACCTGAAATTGTATGAAAATGCTGTACATTTTTTTATAGGTGCATTTTTCTGGAAGGTATAACGTTCATAAGAGTCTCAAAGGGGTCTGTGATACAGAACCTCTATCTTCCCAAGGACTTTTTTTTTCTTCTTTGTAGAACTGCTGGGAAATCTTATTTCTCCTTTTGAGGGGGTTTCAAGTTGTAAGAATGGTGTGAGAAAGCTATTTGCAGAAAGGAAACAGGAGCAACATATAAAGATAAGCAGAGCTAAAAGACGGAAGCTAGACGAAAGAGTGAGAGCCTGTGAGCAAGCTGACAGTCTTGTTTAAGCCCCTGGATCCAGCCAGGCCTGACACTCCCACCCTTTTCAGCTACATGAATGACTACCTCTCCCTCCTTAAAGCATTTTCTATTTCAATCACCTATAGAATAAATGATTGATGTGCTAATATTATTGGAAGAGGCTCCTGCCATTTGAGAAATTATGAAGCTCAACTTAGAAAAAGCAAAGTGGGAAGAGAATGGGATTGAGGTGGGGCTTCCTCTGACGCTTGTTTTTGAATTTCAGGGAAGAAAAATGGTCCCTGTTTTGTTCTCCATCTTTTATTGTTTTAGCAAATTGGAGGCTTTCAGAGGCAGAAAAGACCCTAGAATCAATCCTATCATTACCACACATGGGAAACCAAGATCTAGAAATGGGATGTGACTGTCTCAAGGTCATACTATAAATTGGTAGCAGGGCTGAAACTAGAACTTAGGTTACCTTCCTCAAGGTGGGCTCTACCTCTCTGCCTGACTTTCCTAGTCAGGCCCACCAGTTAGGAGAGCTTAGGAGGGTCGTTGTGCCCGTGTGTGTTGATTGGCTACACAGATCCATATCTTGGAAGACTTGCCCTGGGCTAACGTCTGTGCCCATCTTCCTCCACTTTATATGGGACGCCACCACAGGATGGCCTGACAAGCGGTGCTTTCGTGCGCCCCCCCCCCGAGATCTGAACCAAGGCCACCAGCAGTGGAGCGCGCTCACTTAACCGGCGGGAGGGACGCTGACAAACCTGAAGGGGAAGGAAACGGAAACTCCAGACCCTGCCTACCACCCAGTTCACAAACTACTCAAAGCCGCACAGGAGAAATGACCTTTAATGTCCGACTTTGTTTCCACCTCCGCCAAAGTGCCATCGTTCAGGGAAGTACAAGGAGGGGCTTGAGAGGCACGAAGTCACAAGACAAACGACGCCCTGCTGCCTCCTGGGCGCGCACTCGCTCTGCCCCCGCGCGGGCGGTCCCACTCACGCACACATGCAGACGCACGTACACCGCACAGACACACGCACGTGTACCCACGGTTAAATACATGTACACGAGGACTCGATGATATATATACACAGAGAGAGAGAGAGAGAGAGAGAGAGAGAGACGTAAATCCCGGCCGGCGTCGGGTCCCCCAGGCTCTCAGCATGCTCGGCCCAGCTCTCTGCTGTACCTGGCACCCATGCCCCTGCCAGAAAAGCAGCTGCCCCTCTCCCCGACCCCCGCCCCCTGTTCCCCTTGGGGCCCGTGTCCACCGGGTGCCGACACTCCCTTCCTCCCCTCCCCTGCCCGCCCCCCACGATGATTTCCTCCCCAGGGAAAGGAAGCGGTGCGCGGGGCCCTAAAAGTGCCCGGGCGCCAGGGGCATGTTGGTTTTGAAGCCCGGCTGCCCGTTGGCCACGTCGGCCGCGGCCTCGCAGCCCCCGTCCGTCCCGGGGCTCTCGGGCTCGGCCAGGAGCTTGAAGGTGAAGAGCGGGCCCGAGTCGCGGCGGCCGCGGTGGCCCGGGGGCTCGGGCGCGGGCAGGCTCAGGAGGGCGCCGGGCGCCTTCCACTCCGGGAAGGCGCACAGCTCGACGGGCGGCGGCGCGCCGCGGCCCAGGTAGCCGGGGCTCGGCGAGGCCGAGGGCAGGGTCCGCTGGCTGCCGCTCAGACAGCTGCCGCTGTCGTCCAGCGAGTCCTTGCGCGACTGCGAGCGCTCCAGCGAGCCGCCGCGCGTCCACGGCCGGTAGGTGTAGGCGCAGCCGCCCAGGCGGCGCCGGCGGCGGCGGCGCCGGCCGCGGCACTGGCACCCGAGGATGCGCACGAAGGCGCGCTTGAACTCCTTGCTGGAGCACGGGTAGATGATGGGGTTGAGGCAGCTGTTGAAGTAGCCCAGCCAGAACACCACCTTGAACACGGCGTCGGGGGGCTTCAGGGTTGAGAACAGGGAGCCTGCAGGGGGAGGGGGTGGGGTGGGCACGGGCAGAAAGACAGACAGCAGTTTGTGAGTACTCAGGCCCTCTCCTCCATGTGCTCCGCGTAAACATTGTCAACGGGCAATTCCTGCTGCCAGGCCTTTGCCCGGGCCAGTTCCTCTGCCTGGATTGCTCGCCTTTCCGTCTCAAAATAAATGACCCCTACATTCATTTTTAGGACCAACATCGTTAACTTTCCCTTCGCCCATAAAACCTTTTCTGATCTAGCTAAACAGCGGTTAAACTCCTAGATCTCGCGATTTCCTAGGGTGGCGCTTATCGCTTTCTACTCAAACGATAATCATCACCCACAATTGCGCAGCTCTTGGGTCAGAGGCACTGTGCTAGGCGCTTCACCTGTGTTATTTTATCCTTCACAAAACGCCCTGGAGTAGACGCTGATTTATTTCCATGGCAAATATGAGATGTGTTAAATACCTAAATGCAAAAGGTAAAACTTGAAAGGTAAAAGAAGACAAATGTAAAGGACGATCTTTTTGATTAGGGGCGAAGAAAAACCACTGAACACTTCAAAAAGATAAACTAGGAGGCAAGGGTGGGAGGAGATATTTACAATGCCAAGACAGTCAAGGAGTGTATTTAGAATATATAAGGAACTCCAGCAAATCAACAGGAGAGCGTTCCCAGTAGAAATGTGGGCAAAAGAAATCAAAGACAGAAAACGAACAGGCAATTTAAAAAATCGGAAATTTATAATGA